>NC_090929.1:904205493-904533048 GCF_040938575.1 Ambystoma mexicanum | reverse complement strand
CAAATTAATTAGTGAGCACCACTAAGGAGAGTAAGTATCCCACTTACAAAAAAAGTTCAAACCCTTGCACTCCACATTCTCACAAGGTTATGCAGGACTTACTCTGCGACCTAGTTTAGCAAGTGATATAGGAGGGTTGAGAACCCCACAGGAACTGGACAGGAGGAGTAGTGGGGGATTGTGGATGTGAAGAAAGATTATACTTGTTGTAATTAGGATGATTGGCATCTAATTGGGGCATTACAACCTGGTATGTCTTCCTCATTCCAGTCCTTACTAATTAAGGATTGCACAAAAGTAGTACTAAAATACAGAATAGATAAATCCCTGAAAAACCAATGAGATAGACCAAACAGATGCTTATGATACCGATAGTAGGAAGGGGCCATCTTCTCACAGGACAATAAAACAAAATGCATTTCAACAGGATCTGCTAAACTGAAACTTGAACAGAGATACACTGTGAGGACGTTGGAGTCCTCACTCCATCCCAAAAACTAGAGGATCCAGGAAAGCAAGCCTATGATGGCCTTCGGGTCAGAGCCTTTAGTTATGTGAGGAACTCATGCTGGTAACAAGTAAGACAGCACAAGTTATCACAGTTCAAGGGTCGTTAATGAACAATGAATTATTTATGTAGGTTGGAAAAACTCCTAGTCTAAATCTAAATCTAAGATGGGAGCAAGCGTTGACCATCAAATGAAAATTAAGGCAGTCCTAGTGGCGTTGTGTCAAATAAAAGGGCCTATACTAAGAAACCTATTGCCAAACATTACAACTAATACAAAAAAGTGTGTGGGATAGTTCACAAGAAAAGAAATAAGTGTTCTCAAATAATACGTCAGGATCCGATAGCCTGGGTCTCTGTTCCCCACATTTTGAGCACGGGGTAAGGTGGGATCTTGGAGCACAGTACAGTCTCTGGCATCTCCAGTATGAGCCAACAGTTCCAATGAGTTTTCAAGACCGTCAAGGGCCAAGTCTGGTTTCACTGGAAAGTCTCTTGCCTTTAGGACCGGAGGTCTTCAACTACCCAATACAAAAGTTCCTTTAACATATGAAAAGTTTGTTTCCAATGTTCGCTGGGTGATGGGTTGACCCCTGGGTCCCCCTCTTCTGGGCGCTGACCCTTCTCAATTGTTTACCACAGTTTCACGTAGGGTGATGGCTTCACCCCTCGGTCCCCCTCTTCTGGACGCTGACACTTCTCAATTGTTTACCACAGATATATAACAGTTCTTTTCTCATTGAACTTTTGGGTGATAGCTTCACTCCTGGATCTCCCCCGGTCGGGCTCGGACCCTGATTATCCTCGGTCGGGCTCAGACCCTTCTCTTCTCCTTAGCGGGTTTCACTTCTCTTGTATTTGTATTTTGTATTTTATTTATTTATAAAGCACACCAGGCCCAAGGGCAAGCGGGTGCATCACTTAGTTACAGGCATAATAAAAACAACAAGGTTTGGCATTATATGTACAGACAAGCATATGAACATTTGACTTAAATATACAGATATATACGGGCAATGCAGTGAATATACAGGTGTGGGATATGCAAGTTTAAGGCAGTGGGCAATAAATGCAGTAGCTGCTGACTCGAGGGTAGGGTCAAGGTAGGTCGTGGGTGGTCAGCCATGCTTTGGCTTTGCGTTTGAAGAGTGGGAAGGAAGGTTCGGCTCGGCTCTCAGGGGGTTGGGTAGCGAGTTCCATAGCTTGGCTGCTAGGACTGGGAAGCTACGTCCACCGGATCTTTGTAGGTTGAAACGCGGGATATCAAGGCAGTTAGTTTGGGCACTTCTGAGTGGTCTAGAGGTGGTATGTCAGGAAAATCTGGAGGCTAGGTAGCTTGGTGCTAGGTTGGCGAGGCTTTTGTGTGTAAGTGACAATGCTTTAAGAGAGACTCTTTGGGAGACTGACAGCCAATGGAGGTTCCGTCTGGAATCTGAGATGTGCAAGTTCCTAGGGAGGTTGAGGGCCGCTCTAATTACATTGTTTTGGGTGATTTGTAGTTTCTTTAGATTACATTGATTGGGTCCCAGATAAAGGGCGTTACAGTAATCAATTTTGGAGAGGACCAGAGTCCTGGCAAGTGTGGTGCAGTTGGCTGGTGAGAGGAAGGGGCGGCATGCTGTGATGAGCTTACATGTGTAAGCTGCTGCAGAGGATACTGCATTAGTTTGTCTAGATGGGGAGAGTGTGGAGTCAATGTAGATGGCAAGTGTTTTAGTGTCTTTGGCAACTTTAATAGTATTGCCATCAATAGTGAGGGATGTAAACTCTGGGTCAAGTTTACCCAGTCTTTGGTGTGAGCCAAGGATGAGAAGCTCGGTCTTTTCGTCGTTTAAGCACAATTCATGCTGAGCCATCCAGGCCTGAATGACTTGGTAAATGGCATTGATGGCTAAGGAGTCAATTTTGTGGTCTCCTGTGATGGGAATCAGTATTTGGGTATCGTCAGCGTAGTTAGTATACGTGACGCCCAATAGATCCAAAATGTCAAAGAGGGGTTTTGTGAAAACATTGTAGAGTGTTGGGGAGACACATGATCCTTGGGGGACTCCACAAGTGATAGGGGAGGGTGCAGCTGTGGCAGTTGGAGAGAAGACCCTCATGGATCTATTGTCAAGGAATGAGGTGATCCAGGCAGTAGCTTTGTCCGAGAAGTGGGCAGCAGTTTTTAGATGACTGCATAGGATTTTGTGGTTAACTAAATCAAAAGCCGCAGAGAGATCTAGAAGGAGTAATAGGGCAAGTTTGCCCTTGCCCTTTAAGTCCTCAATCTGGGTTTTGAGGTCCAGAAGGGCGGTTTCGGTACCATAGCATGGTCGGAAGCCATATTGCCTAAGTCCTAAGAGATTGTTAGTTTCCAGGTAGTCTTGGATCTGGAGGTATGCTGCACGGTCAAGGATTTTAAGAAGAAAAGGTACCGTGGTGATCGTCCGGTAGTTAGTGGGTATGTTGGCATCCAGGGTGGGATTTTTTAGGAGTGGAATGACCCAAGCATCCTTGAGGTTGTTAGGGACGATCCCAGAACTGAATGAGGAGTTTATAAGGGTGGTGATGAAGGGGGCTAAATTATGTGAGGCCTCCTTGATGATAGCAGCAGGGCAGAGGTCCCCCTGACAGTTGGTGGGTTTGAGCGTGTTGATGATGTGTTCAACTTCCAAGACGGAGAGAGGTGAGAAGCAAAATGGTTGCAAGGATTCAGTATTGGTTTTGGGGTTCTCCTTGGTATTGTTATATGAGTGATTAGACTGCAGGCTGATTTTTTCTCATTAATTTTGTTTGGAGGGTAGCAATCTTGCCCAGGAGGGCCTTTTGAATGTTGGCACACCAGATACTATCTTTGGGACATGTTTCTGGTGGGGTGGCTGGAGATTCTAATTCTTTAAAGATTTTGAAGAGCTCCTTGGTGTTGGATTGGGCTAGTTCAATACGTTTATTATAGGACTCTTTTTTAGCAGAGAGTATAGCTTCTTTGTAATTTAGAGACATTAGAGCAACACTTGCTTTGTTAGCCTCCGTGGGGTGACTCTTCCAGCGTGATTCGAGGATCCTTTTTTCCTTGCGAAGTGCTCTCAACTGAGGGGTGAACCAAGAATTGAGGTGGGCCCGAGGTTTAGGTTTCTGTAACTTGGATGGTGCGATGAGATCAAGCGCTTTTAACATGGTCCGATTGTTGGGGTCTACCAAGACTGTGGGATCAGAGCAAGAGGAAGAGAGATCATTGAGGGCGGGGAGGACGAGAGGAAGTAGTTTAGCACGTCATATTACGCTTATTTCTTGTGGTGGTGGCCGGCGCAATGTTGGTGATGGTTTTGGTTGGAATGCTGAAGGTGATATGGTGGTGGTCGGTCCACGTGCAAGGTTGGCTGGAGTTGATGGTGGTGTCGCAGTTAAGGTCGTCTAACCAATCTAGGGTTCTGCCCTTAGAATGAGTAGGGGAGGTAACACGTTGAGTGTCACCTAGGTTAGATAGTAGATTATTGATTTCGAGGGCTGGGGCATCGTTGGGGTCAAGGTAGCCTAGGTTGAAGTCACCTAGAACTATAATATGGGTCTTGGACTTAGTGTTGTCAGTGAGGACGAGTGAGAGGTCATCGGCAAAGGTGGAAAGTGGGCCAGGAGGTCTGTATATAATGTGTAGTATGACAGTCTGGTTAGGGGAGATAGCTAGTTTGGCTGTAAGTAGTTCGGCTGAAGTGATTTGGCAGGGAACAGCTGATCAGCGAAGATTAATTGAGGTTTTGTGGATGCTAGCCACGCCACCTCCTTTGGATTGATCAGTATTGCGATAATTTCTGATGATGGTATAGCTTTCGGGGATGGCTAATGACAGAAGGGGTCCTGAGGCAGCATGAAGCCACGTTTCAGTAATGGCTGTAAGGTCTAGGTTGTGAGTTATAATGAAGTTGGCCATATCAAGGGCATGAGCAGTGAGCGATCTGGTGTTGACCAAGGCAGCCTTGATGCAAGTTGTGGTACTTGGGGCAGCGGCGGTGTTTGGCGTGGCAATGATAGCAGTGGGTGTGGTTGCGGGTTGTTGGTCACGGGCTACATGCTTAGTAAGTGATGGTTTGGCTGGGCGCTCAGTGATGGTTGGGTGGTAGGAGGTATGAGGGAGTCTGGACCCTAGTCTGGAGTTTCTCATAGATATCGTGCAAGGTTGGTTGGGTGTAGGATTAGTGGCGAAGTGTTGGAGCCATAGAAGAGGGTGGTTGACGTAGGGTTTGGCAGCTGGGGGGTTGAACGTGGTAGGCAGTATGATGTGGGGTGGCTGTGTGAGGCACGAGGCGATGCTAGTACTGTGCAGATGAGAGATGGAATGCATGTTGCGTGCTTGATGTGTCAGTAGAGAGGCTGATATGGTAGTAGTATTAGTGCAATGTAGATGTAGTTCAAATAATGCTAGTAGTTGAACTAAAAAGAGGAGTCCACGTTGGAGGCGGGTGAGAGTGGGACTCTGGGTAAGCATAACAACAAGTATGTTGACTCGGGTCAAAAGGTATGTGGCAAAGGCACAGGATGTGGTAACAGCTAAAGCTGGGCAAAAGCTGTTAGTCAAGTAGATTGGGCGGCGAGGAGGTGGCAGATGAGGGTGAGGCTAGGTTCTAAGGGCTGACTGTATTCTAAGGCTACCTGGAGCATCAAAATCAACAATGCGTCAGGGCGTGACTACACATGAAAGGTCTGCATAAAATTAGAAACAACAATGCAAAAGGCTTGAATACATGTGGAGCGGTTGCAGGGGAGCAAAATCAACAATGCGTCAGGGCGTGACTACACATGAAAGGTCTGCATAAAATTTAAAAAAACAATGCAAAAGGCTTGATTACACGTGGAGCGGCTGCGTGCGTGTGAATTCAACAATACGGCGGGGCGTGACGCACATGTGGAAGATTATGCATCAGCAATATGGACAGATCGGCATACCGTGTATGCGTTTTATTGCTAATTTAGGGTAGGTTAAAGAAACAGTATGTTGGGTATAGAACTAAGCAAGGATTTACAGGCAGATGGCTAACATTGTGTAGAGGTGCGGCTAATCCGTGTGAGGACAAGACGTTAGCACCGCGGATGAAAGCGAATCGTAATGAAAATCAGCATATTGCAGGTTAGCAGTTAGGAGCAGTTAGTAGTGTTTCTCAATGTCTTTTCAAACAGTTCATAGTGAACATCCCTCGGCCGGGTTCACCTCTGTCAACACACTGTTTCTCAGGACTTTAGACTATGCCCCTCTCATCAGCATCCCTCAGTCGGGCTCACTCTTGCCAACTTCCCACTCACTTGAATTTGCAGGATTCACTTCCCTTGATTTCTCATTTGGCGGGATTCGCTTCCCTTGTTTTCACACAATTTGTAGATCAAAGTCTTTTGAATTTTACAGGGATTTTATTAGACCTCCTATATGACCACTTTGACCTCTTTCGGCGACTCCTCTACGACCTTCTGGTACCCATAGTTTGTCTCTTGAGTTAGCACCCGCATGGTGCCGGTGTCCGTTTCCCTTTGCAGCTGGAAGGCTTCTAAATGCAGCACAAATGCCACAACGGCAGTGGGAATTCTAGGAGCATGCTGTAGAGTGATGTTCAACAGCAATCTATATGCTAACCTGCTATGCTGGGAATGTTGGAGCATTGTTCTTGGAAGGATTAAACAAATGTTGATCTGCCACAGCATTGAAGGACACCCGATTCCCAGGATTGTAAATGTACAATAAGGAGGCTTCCAGAGTGTGTGCCCTTGATGTCAACATGCCCCTCTCAGTTTTGGCCTATCTCTCTGTGGGAGCTGCCACATCTACCAGTTGCTGAGAGTGGTGTCCTAGCACCGCCAACCATTGCCAACACTCATGAGGAGACAACATAATCCCAGAATAGATCTGTCTGGGAGCAAATCAAATGTGAATAATGAAAAAAGACACTATATCCTGATTAAGATGCAACAACAAAAAACTCTTTAACTGGAAATCTAGGCATGGACAAAATATTAGGCTGCCAGAAACATCTGAGAATATGGACCAGCGGTCCTCAGAGAACCCATTTCTCACTTTCTTCAAACTAACACCGTGGCTACAAAAAAAGGAAGCCCTTCCTCAAATGAGAACCACTGAAACGTCCTCACAAAATTAACAAGGGTATGCCTGAAGGGCATCTAAATCCAACACAAATTGCACAATGGCAATGGAGAAAACACTAGGAGACACTAGAGTGAAGCACGTCAATCCGCAGAAGCACAACTGGAATCTCTCCCAGAAGAACTGTAGGACTCATTGTTATACAGGTCTACTAAACAATATACTTCATGGTGCACCATTTAAGCAAACGTTAATGACTACAATATGATGTCAGGGTCAATGCTTCAGGAAACAGATATTTCAGAGGTACCTCTAGAAAAAACCCTTGTGGTTTCAACCAATATAATGAAATATCAAACCATCAAATTAAAGTGATCAATCGTCTGATCTGGAACACAAGGATACCAAAGTGTAGAAGGAACCAGGAAGAACCCCCAAAGACAGACATGACAAACTCAGCAGGAGTAGGTACCACACAATTCTGGCCAACTCTTAACACCAGGAGTAATACATTCTCGATCTATTCAAAGATGTACAGCCAGGCACAGTTCATTATTTATGTTATTTCCTCAATGATATCTGGATGAAGACACAACTGTTATTCTGCTTGAATATTATCCTCCCATGGCAGGTATGACTCGGCTAGAGACCAAAGATGACTTGCTGCTCAGCACCAAACAAACTGGGGCAACAGGCTCAAGAAAGCAGATTAATCCGGACACCTACCCTGGCCTCCCCAGATGCTCTTTGCCATTTCAAATAGGATTTCAGCACCTGGTCGGAGGTTTGGATAGCACCCAACAATCTCTAATCTAGATGCAGAAGCTTGAAGGGTCTTTGATATTGGCATCTAGTCTTGCAATTGGACAAATGTTGATGCTCACTTGGAGTCCATTTGTACTGCACTGAGTAGATGCCCATGGCTGCTCTAAAACCTTTCCTGCTGGCATCGATGGTAATCACTAGCTTTGGATCTCGGCTCATGTGGCCACAAAATGAGCAACACATTAGTACCATGGAAATTTACCAATACCACTCCTGTCTAATCCCAGGAGTAGGGCTTCAGAATTACAGAACATCTGCAATTAGAGTTAAAGATGCAGCTGCATGGGGGGCGGGGGCGCGGTCAGGCAGGGTGCCATGTGGACATGTCTGCTGTAGGCTCCGGGAAGGGCGCCTGCATATAAGCTAATAAATGCCCCGATATCCAGTATCTGCACATGGAAGGTGAGGGGAGAAGCCCTGAAGTTGGAGGGTCTATGCTGAAATCGTCCTGAACCCCTGAAAGTGGATTCCCACAATATTCAGAGCCCTGCTAGAGAGAGACCAAGGGCGCGCAAGATGGCGGGTGGGCCGTTCGAACCGTCTTCCTGCATCGCCGGGGGTCAGTAAAGGTGGTGTGGAGCCTGGAGCTGTCCTATCGCAGTGGCCAGGAGAGGAGGAGTTCCGGAGGGCGACACAGCCTGCTAGAATACAGCAGATCGGCTGGTGAAGTGGCGAAGCTCTGGCGCTTCCCCGCTTCGCTTGAGGCAGACACGGTGGAAGAGCGTGCCGCGCAGACGGTGCTCAGGCTGGCCGGAGGAGGCGGGGAGCCGCACCGCAGCTCGCAGGCCTTATCTTTGTGGCGCGGGCCCCTCCCGCCATCCCCTTTGGGAACGTCCTGCCCTTTTCGGGCTGCTATGCGGGTGGAGGGGCACGTGGAAGCAGAGCCGGACTCGCTGCCTGGAGCAAGGAGCTCGTGGCCTCTTGGTGTCGTCAGGGACTTGAGCTCTGTGGACGGTGAGCGCTCCAACAGGCAGGGGTGCGTGACGGATGCTTGGGACCTACTGCCGGAGCCTGAGGGGCGGACCGTTGGCTCTGGAGGCGGTGATGTCGACAAACTGATGCCTGGCTGGTGAGGTGAGCCCCTTGGTAAGCAGCCTTTGGGGGGTCTGTGCTGGAGGGCCATATATAACCCTTGCTTGAAAACGCCCTAAGGCAGGAGGTGCTTGCTGCTGCTTCAGCTTTCCTAATCCCCAATTAGCAGGTGTACCAGCATCCCAGGGCACCCCGGTTTGAGGGCATAGCTTCTGGGTGGGCTCCATTGATGCGCGTAATCTCCCTCCAGCAATGCCCAGGTCAGGACACAAACATAAAGGGAGCGAGATCACGACCTACCTGACCTCAGCTATGCCTGCACGTCAGATGATGCAGTCTGTTACGGCGGAAGTCCATGCCTCACAAGGATCTGCAGCAACTTTTGATCCGGCCTTATCCAGGCAGGACTTTGAAGGAATGCTAATGTCTCTTAAGCAGGACATCACGCAAGCAATAAAGCTTGAGATTCAGTCCTCAAAAGACTCTTTGGCACATTCCATCGCTGAAATAAATTCTAATTTAACAGGCCTCGAGACCAGGTCAATGAATTGGAGAACCTGGTATGTGAACATGAACACGGAAATGATGAACTCACCAAGAGAGTCCGGAACGTGGAAGATCGGCTGGAGGAAATGTCGGCTAAGCAAGCGGATTTGGAAAATCGCTCAATGAGGAATAACATCAAGATACGAGGAGTGCCAAAGTAGGGAAGAGGTTCACATTGCGCACATCATATAAGAACAATGGTATGGCTAGATTAGACATAATGTTGCAATTTAACATGTGTTCAGTAGGTAAATGGATTAGAATAAATGTTACTAAAAGTGATACTTTGTGTTTAGTTTGGATACATTTTAGATTTTCATCACATAGCAACATAATAGAAGTCATGGGGACAGAATGTAATTGTGCAATGTACAACGTGTAGTGCCTAGAGTGGGAAGCGAGTACCTTATTCTTGCGAGTAAGAGAAGTCTGCAATGGGAAAGCCACTGTGAGTGGTGCAGTAGTCCTGACCAATATACATGTAGGATTCGATAACTGTTTAGATGGGAGACATGTTCTGGGATATTAGGGGAGTATGGGGTTTGTTGCGAGTACATGTAAATATCACAGATCACAGTTCCCCCATAGCTGGGTTTCGTGTAGGCAGCAGTGTTTGGTTTGCAGAGGTTCTGATATTCGGATGGAGAACCTGACCCTCCTCTCGCGAGAGAAGATCCTCACTTTGTGGAAGACGAATCGGAGGACAGATGGACATGTCTAGAAGTTCCGGGTACCATGTCCTCCTGGCCCAGTCCGGATCATGGTTTTCCGGAATCTTCTCAACCTCCTTATTATGTGAGGAATGACGGAGACTGGAGGAAATGCATATGGAAGTGGAAACTCCCAGTCCAACACAAACTCATCTCCTAGAGCTCCTCTCAGGGGAAATTCCCTGGAGCAGTACAGTTTGCATTTCTTGTTGAGACTCGTTGCGAACAGATCCACCCGAGGGGTTCACCAAAGGGTGAAGATCTCTTGAAGGATTTCCTGAGCTAGCTCCCACTCGTGGGAGACTGTGGTCTGCCTGCTCAGAGCGTCTGCCGCCACTTTCTTCTCTCCGGCTAGGTGGACTGTCAATAGAGAGATTCCTTTTCGAATTGGCCAGAACCAGAGCTGCATTGCCTCTCCGCACAGTGGCAGTGACTCTACGCCTCTTTTGTTGAGATAGTATATGGCCACTGTGTTGTCTGTCATTATCAGAACATTTTTTTTTACTGTACAGATGGCAGGAAAGCTTTCAGTGCTAGCCTGATTGCTCTCAGCTCTAATAGGTTGATGTGTAGTTTGGACTCCGATGGAGACCAGCGACCGCTGATGATCAAATCGTTGGCATGGGCTCCCCACCCCGTGAGTGAGGTGTCCGTCACTACTGTTATCTCCGGCCACAGTTGCCAAAATGGTTCCCCTTTCAAGATGTTCTCCCGACAGGCCCACCACTGAAGGTCCCGTGCGACTGTTCGGGATTTGTAGGAGATGCGACATCTTTCCTGAGAATTGTGACCATTGGGTCCTTAGAACCCACTGGAGAGAGCTCATTCTCAGGCGGGCCTCTGGCACTAGAAAAATGCAGGATGCTATGAGGCCAAGCAACCTCAAAAAGACTAAGGCCGGAAGATACTGGGCATTTTGAAATCAGGTCACCATCTGTAGAATATCTTGAGCCCTCACCTCTGGTGACGAGGCTTTCCCCAGGGATGTGTTCAGGACTGCTCCAATAAATTGAGTTTCTGTGATGGTATCATGTGGGACTTCTTGAAGTAGAGGGAGAAGCCCAGCTTGTGGAGGAAGTGGCAAACCTAATCCAGATGTTCTCGAGCTTGTTCCAGGGACACTGCTCTGATTAAACAGTCGTCCCGGTAGGGGTAGATATGAATCCCTCCCCTCCTGAGACTTGCTGCCACAATCGCCATTAGCTTGGTGAAAATCCTCGGGCGGAGGTTAGCCCAAATGGCAGAACCCGAAACTGATAGTGAGAGCTCTCAATAGCGAACCTCTGGTACTTTCTGTGCTTGAGATGGATTGTTACATGAAAGTAAGCATCCTAAAGGTCCACATATACCAACCAATCCTGAAGTTGGAGGGCCTAAAGGATCTGAGAAAGGGTTACCATCTTGAACTGGTCTTTCCTGAGGAATTTGTTCAATTCTCGTAAATCCAAGATGGGTCTCATTCCTCCGTTCTTTTTTGGAATTAGGAAATATGGGGCGTACCAATTCTTGTTCCTCTCTGCTACAGGTATCGGTTCTATAGCACCTTTCCCTAGCAGGTCTAAAATCGTCTGCATAAGGAGCGGGTCTGGAAACAGCAAACAGTTGTTCCCCGGTGGATGACTGAGGAGTGTGTAGAAAAGGCAGGCAGTACCCTTGGGCAATTGTTTCCAATGCCCAAGCATCTGAAGTAATAGCCTGCCATTCTGTCAGATGTTGAGTTAGCCTGCCTCCTACTGGTGTCTAGCGTAGTAAGACCTCAGAGGGGTTTTAGAGCGGCTGACGTAGATGCTGAAGGAAAGGCAGCACCTGCGGATGCAGACTTGGTACCTTTGCCCCATCCACCACGGGTGAATCGTCTCTGGCCCCTTTGAGCTGGCTGTCCTCTGCCTTTTCTGAAACCGGAGTAAAAGCGAAAGGTCCTACCACTCCAGGGCATACCTGTAGGGCGGTTTGGAGTTTGTTGAATTGCAGCTCCAAGGGATTTGGCCGCCGCTTTGGAAGTTTGCAACTTCTCCAAACTGTCATCAGCTTTTTTACCAAATAGATAGATGCCGAAGTCTGGATTGCACATCAGGAGCAAAACCAGATTTCCGCAATCATGCAAATCTGCGGATTGTGGTACTAGCCGCCATAGCTCTGTTGATGCTGTCAACAGAGTCGAGACCAGTTTGGAGGGACTCACACATTGCATCCCTCCAGTCCTTGATAATGCTCAAGAAACCGTCTCTTTCCTCTTCCTCAGGGAGATGGTCAGCCGCCATCAAAGCACACTTCCAAACGGTGTGGCAGAATCTTGCTAGCGTGCAAGTGCCGTTAGCAGACTTAAGAGCCATGCCGCATGCCGAGAAGACCACCTTGGCCATGACGTCAAATTACTTGTCGTACAGATCCTGTGGTATTGTGAGGTATGCTGATTGTCTGCCTGATGAAGTTGCAGCTTGGACTACAAGACTCTCTGGAGTTGGGTGTTTGGATAAATAAGGAGGGTCTGTAGCCGATGTCCTATATTTTGCAGAGAGTTTTTTTACTGACTGCAGGAATTACTTCTGAAGTCTCCCAATTTGTGGCTACTTTTTTCTGCAATGCTGTATGGAAGGGAACTATAGGGTCTTCTTGAGGTCCATTATCTAAAATGTCTGTTAGGTCATCTTGGTCAAAAGTGGGTGAGGGTGTCGTCCACCCCATGTACTCCATTACCCTGTTCATAAGTAACATATAACTTCCTTCAGCAGGGTCACCAGGCTCCAGTTTATTAAAGTCTACCTCTGGAGCGGTATCAATACCACTGGCCTCCTGTAAGGACTATTGTATATCCTTCAGCCTGACCTCTTCTGGTATAAATTCTTCTGGCAGAGGGGGTCTTGTAGATTGTAGACCAAACGGCCTTTCTGCATCTGATTCTTCCCCCCTTCTTCATATATGGAAGCTAAAGCCCTGAACTAATCAGAGCGTGGAAGAGGTGTAAAGCCCATCTCAAGTGATGATGGAGGTATATTAGTCATTAGGGGCCGAGAAAGACTCAAAATCGTCGAGGTACACGTCATAGGTCTCGATGTAATCGTGAAAGGCGTCAATGTACTTGAGAATGGCCTCAATGTCATCGAGGGATTTGGGACTTTCTTCGATATCGCCGATGGGGTTGACACCGGTCTCGACGTTATGGAAGGAAACTTGGATGCCTCGGGTGCAGATGGCGTCGAAGGGGCAGGAGGTGCCAGTAATTTCTCCTTCGACTAAGTGGTTAATGACGCAGTTTTGGACTTCGGAGCTAAGGTCAATGCCTTATGCGTCGAAGAGGCCTTTTCTCTACTCGAAGGTTCATGACGCTCTCGAGGAGTATGTTTTGCTGAGGTCGACGACTCACAGCTTTCATGTTTATCAGGTTTTTTACCCGGGTATCGCCTCTAGGTATCTCCGAGGGGGGTAAAGGCTGCGTTCTTGAAGACCCTTAACATTTTCAAACGAAAATCTTCCCACTGAGCCGGGGAGCTCTACTTAGTGGGGCAAGCAACTTTTTCCGGGGAACTGAAGGACGAAGATGATGGCAATCTTTGGCGCCTCTTATTGTGTCTCGAAGCGGATGAGTGGTGTGATCCGCTCCGAGACCTCCAACGGGAATGCTTTCTTTTTCGACGAGGAAACAACGGTCTCGACTCATCAGTGGTCTATTTTGAAGGGGTAACAGATTTAACAGTCTTACCTTTCGCGAGCTTCTCCCTACGCTTTGTTCCTCTGCTGTACGGCAGCCCCTGCTGCCCGTCTTCAAATATGATTTTGGGTTTCACCTTTTATACTCTTTACCATTATCAACAGGCTGCAGGTGAAGTGGGTTAGACTCAATTGCCTGACCTTGTATGATATGAGTTTGTTAGTGTGACATGCCCAATCTTCATTACTGGATGCCTCCAGGCCTCTCTTCTTCATCTCCGTACTACAGTGGTGTTTGCAATAGGAAGTGTGCACTACTCTTAGCTGCCTCTTCCTCGTCTCAGTATTTGGTGGGAAACCACAGGGAAAATGGGATAAGATTGACAATATCACATGAATACTAAGGGGGGAGGGTAGGTCAGTGTTGTTGAAGGGCGGGATACCATGTCTTGCCTGCAGGCACTTTCTCCCCAATCCCCAAGGACCCTACACCCAGGTGATCCTCCCTCGCTTGTCCACCCACAGGGTCGGGATCCAACAGGGATGGCCCTTTCCTGGCTACCTGAACACAAGATGATTAGATATGAGAGTGCCTTCAGGTTTCTCACACACCCCATTACAATTCACACAACCAACATGCCTTACTTGTTTCTTCTTCACAGTTACAATTCCACTGACTCAGATTCACAGTGGTATTGCACTTATCCTCTTGGAGCTTTCTCAATATTTTCAAATGTTCTCAAACCTTTTGGCACTGCTTATTCTTTCCATACACAAAGTTCTTCATCTTAATTTGGCACCTGCCAATGCTTGTTTTCTTCAGTTTACACAATTTACATTTGTATCAGGGAACATCACCAATTGCTTTCTTTCAGTTCAGTATTCAAAACAAAAGGGTTCATCTCATTTCATTTCAGTCACCTTAAATCCATCATCATTAAATTCCCAGTTCACTCCATTGCTGGGAATTTGCACCCTGCTCACGGGTGGTTTCAAAAGTTCCAAACTTCACTTTTCTTTTTCCTTGGCTCTATCTTGGCCTTTTCAATTTCTTCGTATTCACAATTCAGTATTCACAAAGAAACCCTTTCAGTGTCCTCGGCCTTTTGCTTCTCGTACTGCCAAAAGTCTTAAATTCAATACTGGACCAGCATTCACACTGCCCAAGCGGTCTGACGCTCATTCGGAAGCGGTCTGCCCTTCCAAAACCACATGGTTCACCCAACAGTGTGCCAGAGTTATTCAGGCTCCTTTGACTCACCGTGTACGCTGTCTCTGGGTGCTGCACTCTGCATCGGAAGGCTCTCTGTGGCTGTCGCTCCTCCTGGCTCGGCGCTCCTCTGTCACAGGATCTCCGCCACCTGGGTTGTACGGAGAAGGAGTCCCTCTGTCTCCAGGAAGACTGCAGACCAGCTCTGCTCTCGGAAACCTCCTGAAGGCTCCCGTCACAATCCGCTTCCACTGTCATGACTCCGTAGCTGCTGGGCGCTTCAGGTACATGTCTCCAGGGTCTCACCTCCGGCTTCTCCTGCAAGCGTTTCTCTGGCGATCTCCCAGACAGACTACCAGACAATCTCATCAGCCTCACCTGAGCGGGCCATTTATACCACCTCCTGGGCCCCAGGTGCAGGCAATGCTCCTTTGCTGAGTAATGGTCTTGGTACGCGGCATCCTTCTTCCTCGTCCCAGAGGGGTGTTTGTATGTGTCTGACTCTGGGTTGTCTCTTCCTCGTCTCAGTACCAGATTGGTGTGTATTAGGAGAGTGCTTTCTGGAAAAATAGGGAAGAAATTGGTAATACCCTATATAAGCCTCTACAAAATGGAATTGGGGGATACCGCGTCTGACCCAAGTGTGCCTCATCCCCACTCTCCAAGTCTCCAACACCCAGTGATAATTCTTTGCACATCCACCCCCAGGGTCAGGATCCGAAAGTGACTGCGTGTCCCTGGCCCCTTGGTAGGAGGATATATTGAGGAAAGAAGTGGGGACGGCCTCAGATTCCTCACAGAGAGTAATATAAGTGGAGAGTAGTAGGGAGTAGACAAAGTAGAGTTAAGACAGAATAACACTGGCAGGAGAGTGGGAGGAAGAAAAGCAAGGGAGAGTAGAAGCAAGGGAAAGGAAGGAAAGAAACCAGGGTGAGTCATAGGAGGGTGTCAGATGGATAAGAAAAAGCGAAACGTGGGCATTTGAAGGCATGAGAAATCCTGGTTCAAAAACCATTTCAGTTCTTGTGGGACCCCAGGTTAGGCGCTAAGTAGAACACCCTGCAGGCAGTCGGATAGATAAGACTATTGCCTTTAGACCCTCAATGCTAGCTAGTCAGACTGTAGATAGTAGGGATTACTGATCTCTAGTGACCATTTTAGGTGTTAAGGAAGACAGGGATAGGGTGGAGGAAAACCATGGGAAGACGAGAGAGCGTCAGCCCTTAGTTGGGCCCTGTTTAACTCGACAATAAAAACCCTTGAACTTTTTCCAAAAGTTGGCAAGTACAGATTAACCTATATAAGCTGGAGATTTGATTTTGATTTTGAGTATTTATATCACGCTCCAAGAAAGACTTAACTGTATCCGGGCGCAGATGGAAGAGAACACCTCAAAATGTGGTGCTTAACGAGAACATATACTCAAGTTATTTCTGGATTGAACAGCTTACTTAAACAGATAGGTTTTTAGCACCTTACTAAACTGCGCCAATGACTGACAGGCTCTAATATCAAATGGGAGATGATTCCAAAGCTTAGGTCCAAAAATTCCAAATCTCCTATCCCCTCAGGAGACGGATTTGGAACGTGGGACAACCAGCAGTGGCTTGTCTCCTGAACACAATTCTCTAGCCGCATGATAGCAACAAACTTTCGCACTGAGGTACTCTGGGGCAAGCCCGGTGACACACTTGTTTATCAAACAGGCTACTTTGAAGTTAATTCGGTCCTCAACCGCCAACCAGTGCAGCAATCTATGTAACAATGAAACCTGATCTCTTTTTCCCAATTACCCCACCAGTCAGATCGCTGCATTCTGAGCCTTTTGCAATCTATATAACTGGTTGGCTGGGATGCCTGTCATCAGGCTGTTGCAATAGTCCAGGTGAGTGCCCTTCATTGCACCTACAACCACTGCATGGTCTTCTGCTGGTAGAAAGGGAAGTATATTCCTGAGCATCCACAGGGAGTAGTACACTGACTTTACCTTAGCCCCCACCTGGGCTTCACTCCAGAGGTTCTCTTGCCAAACATAGGCCAAAAGTGTGAAGCAAGGCTAATTGCTTCTCCTCTGCAATTCTCCCCTTGGGCCCAAACAGGATGATCTCAGTCTTGGCTGCATTCAATTGTAGCTGGTTCCTAGCCATCCATGTATCTATATCCACCATGCACTGGTTGATTCTCCTAAATGCGTCCTCAATGTTATTTGTCTCAATATAGATTTGAGTGTCATCGGCATATGATTGAAAACTCAGCCCGTGACTCCTCACTATAATTAATCCCGGCCGCATGTAGAGATTGAAAATCAGCAGGGATAATGATGATCCCTGGGGACACCACATCAGAGTACAACAGCCTCTGAGGTGAAGCCCCCCGCCCCCCATTAACACCTGCTCAACTCTAGAGCCTAGGGTTCCTGGTTGTGCGAACTGTGATGGGTGGACCACGTGGTTTAACAACTGTACCTAGACCAGTGAGCCACAAGTGATAAAAACAAAGTCACTCTGAGATAATCCAAGGATAAGCAGGAGATGCCATCCAGAAGGAGGGCCAGGTTGACCAAGAGTTGGGTGTGAACTTTGAAAAGCTGAGACAAATACCGGGTGGTATGTTGAAGTCTTGGGGAAGGAAACCCTGAGACTTGAAGAACTAAAAATGCTGTCTTGAAGACATAGCCACAAGACAGCTCTTCCTTTGAGCTGTGTTGCTTGGAACTTGGGCAAGAGAAACCCAGAGGATTTGTGGAACTCGTTTGAACTTGAGAAAGGTAACTTGAGACTTTTGTGGAACTTTTTGATCTTGGGGAAGGGGATCTGAAAAGGAATCGAAGAGCTGGACAAAGCTCAGAACTGTGTGTCAAGCACTATTTGGGATTATTGACCTCCCTACATATTGTTTAGCTTTAGTTGTGAGGGCAAGGATAGGTTTTGGACACAGACAGACTTATAAGTTGTACTCTTTGACTCAGACGTACATTAATTTTGTTCAGGTAGGTAAATCCCACCTTAGCATAGGGCAAGTTAGGTCTTCTACCATCCTGGCAATTGAGTTAATAAACTACTTTATTTTGAACATTGAATCTGTTGTCTGTGTTTTGCTTCATGATGCCTTCACACAGCTTATTCCAATAAAAGTGTTTGCAGAAGAGCATTCAGCGTTAAAAGCTCAACCCTCATTCCATGGACTATTTCCTTTTGCAGATGACATGATAGGTGGTCAGCCATATTATGGTTCTTCCCAGTTTTATCAATGATATGAAAATCATTCTTGTACGTGTATTACATACCTTTCGAGGCATAATGGCATGCTCAACTTTGTGTGATGGAAAATGGTAAGCAGAGCTTGGTGGTCCGTGATAACTGAATGGTTTTCCACTAATGCTAATTTCAACAAACCCATACAATGAATATATTCTTCATCAGGCTCCGAATATATGCTCATCATCCCTGTTCAACCTCAGCTGGTGTATAGTATAATTTTACAAGGGCAGTCCCTTTTAGGTTTGCATTGGCCCAGTGTAGCACCAAGATGGACTGGCACCCACGGACGGTCACATAAGGAACAAGTTACTTATCTGTGACTGTTGTTCTCCAGCATGGGTCTGGCATGGATTCACATGCTCATGAATATTCCCGGTCATCAGGCTGGGAATCCTCGGTAAAGAAAAAATCCGTTTTCAGTTTCGTTTCTGAACTGTCTTTCTACCAATAACCAATCACTGGTCTCTGGGTCAAACTGCCCCCAGCCAATGACTGCCCTCTACCTAAGCCCCTCCTCTGGCAGCCATCTTCAGATTTGGTAGCACGTAAAGTGGCAGTAGGACCAAGAGAAGAGCCGCAGAGGGGTAGGAGGGATGGTTTGCATGTGAATCCATGCCAGACCCATGCTGGAGAACAACAGTTACAGGTAAGTAACTTGTTCCTTCTCCAGCATGGGGTCTGGCATGGATTCACATGCTCATGGATACAAGAATACATAGCAGTACACACATGCACAACCACAGGCGGTGGCGAGGCTCAACATTAAACATTTACATACAACTCAACATTAAGCATCTCTTACACCCTCACCAGGCCCACCTTCAGGCGAAGAGGTTGCTCAGCACTGCCTGGCCGACTCTCGACTCCACCCTGGAATCCCGGTCGATGCAGTAGAATCTCGTGAAGGTGTGCGTCAACCTCCACGTAGCAGCCCTGCAGATGTCCAGCAGGGGCACACCAGACAAGAACTCTGTGGTAGCAGTGATCGCTCTGGTCGAATGGGCTCTCGGACCACCGGGCAACGGTCGGTTTGCCAACCGATGACCGTGCATGATGCAGCCGGAGAGCCATCTGGAAATGGAAGCCTTCGAGAGGGCCTTCCCTTGGTTCACAGGTCCAAAGTTCACAAACAGCTGTGATGTCATCTGAAAACTATTTGTGCGGTCCAAGTAGAACTTCAGCGCTCTAGCCACATCCAGCGAGTGCAAAGTCCTCTCGGCCGGCGACGAAGGCGACGGCAAGAAAACAGGTAACACCAAGGGCTTGTTGAGATGGAAGTCCAACGACACCTTGTGCATGAAGGAGGTGTGCGTCCTCAGCACTACCCTCGTCTCGTGGAATGTCAGGTAGGGTGGTCTGCAGGAGAGGGCCTGGATCTCTCCCACTCATCGTGCGGAGGTGATGGCCACGAGAAAAGTTGTCTTCCACGACAGGAACTTCAACGGTGCCGAATGCAGAGGCTCGAATGGCGGCCGCATGAGCCTGCCCAGCACCACATTGAGCTCCCACGGCGGGGCCAGAGCCTTCACCAGCGGGAATGATCGGAACAGTCCCTTCATAAACTCCTTCACCAGGTGATGAGACCACAGAGATGATCGCCTCGGCGTCCTGGTGTAGCGGGAAATCACCGCCAGATGTATCTTGATGGAGGCATGAGCTAGCCCCGCCTTGCCCTGCGACAGTAAGTAAGGCAGAACTTGAGGGGCCGTAATCCGTAGAAGGTTAATGTTCTGTGCACGGCACCAGATGGAGAACCTCTTCCATTTGTGTCCACAGCACTTGAGAGTTGAGGACGCCCTGGCCATTGCAAGCACCTCCTTGCAGTCTGCCGGGATATTGTACCCTCCAAACTCTAGTGCTGCAGGAGCCAGGCCTGCAAGTTCAGCGACCATGGGTCGTGGTGGAGGATGGCGCCCCCTTCTCTGGCGAGGAGGTCCGCGTCCGTCGGCAGTTTGACTGGGGAAGATGCCGACATGTCCAGAAGGTCCGAGAACCAGATCTGGGGAAACCTGCTGGCGAACCTCAGGCACTTGGTGTTCTCCGCCGTTGCAAATCGGTTCAAACTAGGGATTGCCCCATCGTTGGAAAGTAGATCCACTTGATCCTGAAGCAGCTCCCACTCGTGGCAAGAGCGCAGATCCCTGCTGAGTGAGTCGGCGATGGTGTTCTTTATTCCTGCCAAATGGAAGGGTACAAGAAACATCCGTTGGGCAACGGCCCAGTGCCACAGATCCTGGGCTTCCTTGGATAGGGCTGGGGGATCTGGTGCCTCCCGGATTCCGGATGTAGAACATTGTGCTGGGGTTGTCGGTGAAGATCCTTACCACCTTGATTTTGTATTTGTATTTATTTGGTTTATATAGCGCTTTACGCCAGAGCGTTTCACATTATAACAGGGTACAATTAACGATAACAAATTAACAATAACAGTAGAAGCAAATAACAATTATGACATTTTTGAGTCAGACCAACAAAACAGTATTTAGAGCAAAAGAGAGGGTGAGGGGAGAGTAGTGGAGTAGTTCTGGGAGGGAAGGGAGGAGGAGGAGGAGGAGGAGAAGGGGAACGGGAGGCGTGGAGGGAGGGGGTGTGGAGGGAGGTGAATAAGGGGGAAGAGGGAGAGGGAAGGAGGGGGGTGATAAGGGGAGGGAAATCATGGCAGAGAGTGGAGAAGGAGAGATTTGAGGGAAGTGCGGAATGAGGAAAAGGTAGGAATAGAGCGGATTGAGAGAAGTAAGGAGTTCCAGTGGAGGGGAGCTAGGAGTTGGAAGGAGCGGAATCGAGAGGAAGCACAAGGGGAAGGAGGAACTGTGAGAAGAAAGTGGTCAGGGAAGAGAGATAAGGGGGAGCGAGATCATGAAGAGATTTGAAGACTAGACAGAGGAAATGGAATTTAAGTTGGGAGTGAAAGGGAAGCCAACCAAGGGAGGATAGGGAAGCAGAGATAGAGTCTCGGGGGGTGAGGAGGCAGAGGGTACAAATGGCAGAATGGTAAATAGATTTGAGGGGGGTGAGATGCGAAGAGGGTAGACCGAAGAGTAAGGAGGAGCAGTAGAGAGGCGAGAGAAGATGAGGGAGGAGATTAAGAGTTTAGTGGCATGGAAAGTAAGAGAGGGGCGGACCTTGTGAATATTATAGAGGTGAAAGCGACAGGCGCGAGAGGTGAGAGAGATATGGTGGGAAAAAGTGAGAGAGGAGTCAAAGTGAATGTCTAATTTGCGGGCGTGGGGGGAGAAAGTAAGGTTAGTGGGGGGAAAATGAATAGAGGGAGGAGTGGGGGGGAAGGGAGTTGGAGGGGAAGAAAAGTACTACAGTTTTGTCGGAGTTAAGGGAAAGGAAGCAAGAAGACATCCAGTTTTTAGTTGCAATAAGACAGGAGGAGAGTTTAAGGTGGAGGTCGGAAGAGAAGGAAAGAAAGAGCTGCATGTCATCAACGTAGAAATGGTGAGAGATGCCAAAAGAGGAGATAACAGGAGCAAGAAGAGAGGTGTAGAGGGTGAATAGGAAAGGGCCAAGCACTGAGCCCTGAGGAACTCCGTATTCCAGAAGCTGGGAAGGAGAGGAGCGGCCTCCCCAGGAAACAGTAAAGGAGCGGGAGGAGAGGTAAGAGGATAGCCAGTTGAGAACAGAGCCTTTGAAACCAAAGGAAGAGAGAGTGTTGAGAAGAAGGGGGTGATCGACAGTGTCGAAGGCAGCAGAGAGATCAAGAAGAATAAGGGCAGAGGATTGTTTAGAGTGTCGAGCGGTGAGGAGGGAGTTGAGGATGTAAGTGAGTGTTTAGGACGGAAGCCAGATTGAGAAGGGGGAAGGAGAGAGAGATTATTCACAAAGGATGAGAGCTGAGAGTAGGCGAGGCGCTCTAGAAGTTTAGAGAGGAATGGGAGGAGTGAGATAGGACGGAAGTTAGAGGTGATCAGGGGATCTGCAGAAGGTTTCTTCAGAATCGGAATGATAGTGGCATGATTGAAAGCAGAGGGGAAGGTGGCAGAGGAAAAGCAGGTGTTGAAGAAGGAAGTTAGGTAGGGGATAAGAAGAGGGTAGATCTTGGGGATAAGGAGGGAGGGGAAGGGGTCAGTTGGAGCAGATGTGGGGTGAGCTTTGGAGAGGATGATGGATACGTCAGAAGGGGAGACAGAGGGGAGACAGAGGAGAAGTCAGTCATGAAGGATGTGGGGGCGAAGGTAGAAGTGGGAGGGGGGGGGAGTAAGAGGAGGCATTGATCTTTTGCCGAAGGGCAAGAATCTTGGAGGAGAAGAAGTTAGCAAAGTCAGAGGGAGAAAGGGTGGATGAGGTTGAGGGGTCAGGGGTTGGGGGAGAGAGAATTCGGGAGAGAGTTTGGAAGATACGGCGGGGGGTGGGAGGCTTGGGATTGAAGAAGGTTGGAGTAGTAGGAGCATTTAGCCGAGGAGAGGCAAGAGTCATATAGGGAGTGGTAAAAGAAGTAGGAGGTTTGGTTGGAAGGTGAGGGAGATTTGAGCCAGAGTCTCTCGAGATGTCTGAGGAGACGTCGCATGGAGAGGAGTTCAGGAGAGAGCCATGGTTGAGAAGGTTTACAGGTTGGACGGAAGAAGGAAAGGGGGTGGAGTAGATCACGTGAGGAGGAGATAGAAGAGGAGAGAGTAGACAGTGCTTCGTTGGCCGATAGAAGAGATAAATCTTGAAGAGAGGGCAGAGAAGAAGAGCAAGTATCAAGAAAGAGGGAGGGGTGAGGGAAGGGAGGAACGATCCGAGGGCCCAGAACACGGCTCGGAGCACCAGGACATTGATGTGTAGTGACCTCTCCTCCGGAAGCCAAAGGCCTCTTGCGTGGAGATCTCCGGTTTGCGCCCCCCATCCCTCCAGTGAGGCGTCCGTCATCAGGTCTCCTGATGTGCCGGGGTCTGGAAGTTAATAACCGCCGCCAGAGGCGCGCGGGTGCTCCACCACCAGATCGCTCGGCGGAAGGTCTCATTGAGCGAGATCCTGTCTTCGAAGCTGCCTGTCGCCTGTATCCAACGGGCGTCGAGGAACTCTTGTAGTGGACGCATCCGCAACCTGCACAGGCGCACAAGGTAAATGCAAGAGGACATCATGCCGAGTGGGGACTTGATGGACCTCACCCTGGCCACCATTGTCGACAGCCGTTGCACCTTGCCCAGGATAGCCTTCGTCCTTTCCTCCGACGGAGAGGCCAATCGCGCCACTGTGTCGAGCCTGGCTCCCAGGAACAGGGCGACGGCACTAAGTGGGATTTCGCGAAGTTGATCGAGAATCCCAGCTCCGTGAGCAGTTGGACGGTCTTCGCAGTGAGCGCGACGGCGAGTTCTCGTGTCTTTGCTCGGATGAGCCAATCGTCCAGGTAGGGGTAGATGTGGATCCCCTGCAGGTGCAGCCGCGCCGCCACTGGTGCTAGGCACTTGGTGAATACCCTGGGCGCCGACTTCAATCCGAAGGGAAGGGTCTTGAACTGATAATGTCGCCCTTGGACTACGAATCTCAGGAACTTTCAATGTCCTTTTAGAATGGGGATGTGAAAGTAGGCATCCTCCAAGTCCAGCGACGATAGGAAGTCGCCTTCCACCAGCTGTCCCAGCACGTGCTGGAGGGTGACCATCTGGAACTTCCAAGACTTGATGTACTTGTTTAGACAACGAAGGTCCAGGATGGGTCCCCAGCCGCCAGTCTTCTTTCTTACGAGGAAGTATTGTGAGTACACTCCGGAGCCCCAGAGCCTCTTTGGGACGAGCTTGATAGCTCCTTTCTTCAGCATCGCCCTTAATTCCAGAGGCAGCAGCAGTTGAGGGACGTGGTTTTCCTTCCTGGCCATGGCGTGTCCGTGGGCCAGGGCATGCAGCACCCATCAGTCGGTGGAGATGGAGTCCCACACACTGACGAACTTCGCCAGCCGGCCTCCCACCGGCCGGTTCAGTCCTGCTTGGCAGCGGCCTTGCCGCCTTGGTCTCCTTGGCGACGACAACGAGATCCTCCTGACTTGCCGCTTCCTCTGTAGGCCTCCTGCAACGAGGAGCGGGCCGCTTGGCAGTACGTCGAGGAGCCGCCGCCGAATCCTTTGGAGGCACCTTGCTTGCCTCCGGAGTTCCGAAAGGGTGACCGTCGTCGTTGCAGAACCCCCAAGGCCCGAGCCGTCTCCGTGATGGCCTGCAGCGACTCGTCCAGTCTTGCCAAAAAGATTGTTCCCGCCAAAGGGCATGTCCAGAACCCTGGTCTGCACGTCTTGGCGGAAATCGGTTGCCTTGAGCCAACCACGCCGGCAAAGGCAAACGCTGTTGCCCATCTGGCGAAAACCAGTGTCAGCAATGTCCGTGGCCACCGTTATGGCATGGTCCGATGCCACCTCGCCTTCCTGTAGGATCTCCAGGGCCTCCACCATCTTGTCGTCCGGGAGGAAGTCCAGCAGGGGAGCAATATTAAACCACAGCTGCCTGTCGTAGCGAGCCACAATCGCGAGAGTGTTGGGCGCTTTAATCGTCGTCGACGCCGCCGAGATGACCCGTCGTCCCATGGCGTCCAGTTTCTTCCCCTCGCCGCCCGGCGGGGAGGTCGAAATTGAAGCCGTCGCCCCTGCCGCTTTCTTCTTGGCCACCGCAGAGACGTCCGAATCCGGGGTCGGCTGCGCCCTAAGGCACATGGGGGCGGAATCTGGGACCCGGTACTTCTTCTCGTACCAGTCTCTCCTGGCGGGGTCGTGGACGGGTTCTTCAGGAGCGACAGCCCCTCGTCCCAGATGTCGTTGAGTAAGGGAATCGAGATGACCGTCTTCCTCTTGGCCTCACGCCGTTGATAGAGGAAACCTTCCTTCTTCTGTTCCTCGGGGCAGAGCTGGAAGAGCTCGGATGCCCTGGCGATCATGGCGTGGAAGGAGCCAATTTCATCGGGCGGGGAGGCCCGAGGAGGTGGTGATGGAAGGCCCATCCCGTCGTCACCACCGTCGTCATCCGTCCCCGTCGTGGCGGTCTCTGTTCCTGTGTCATCCCTCGGATCAGGAGAGGGCGATGAAGGCTGAGAACGCTGTGAAGGGCGTGAATGCTGGCTGTGCGGGGTGGGGGGGGAGTGAACTCTCCTCCGCTTGCTTGGAGGGCTTCCAGATGGTCCAGGCTCCACTGGATCGTCCGTTGGTGGTAAGGGAAACCTTGTCCTTATCTCCATACACAAGGCCTGGATCGCCATCAAGATCGCTCCTGAGTTGTCTTGAGGCCCAGGTACTGGCTGAAACGGGAGTGACGGCCGGGGAGTGGAATCCTCCACCTCCACGGGCTCCTCGTCGGCACCCCTGTCGCTTTCCTCGTCCGCCTCATTAGGATCCCTCCCGTGGGACCGGACTTCCTCGAACTTCTTGTTCAGGATCTTCGCGACTCCAGCCAGCTCCTCCTCAGAGGCTGTATCTGTATCCGTGATGGCCACCGGGCCCCCCCCTCTTTTTCCACCCGGGGTTTCACCGGGGTCTTATCGATGGGCTGAAAAGACGATTACCTCTGTGGTGGCAGGGAAACTCTAGGCCATGAGGTCGCCTCCACTGGGATAGCCTCCACAGGCTTCGCCAGGGCCGCCTCACTCCTGCGATAGAGGCCTTAGCCGGGTGAATCAAGGCCTTGACGACCTTGGGTGTGCCTGAGGCCTTCACCTTGGGGGGAGGGTCACCACCTCACACCCCCTCGGCTGTTTCCGTCGGGATCAACCGGGGCTTCTCCCAAAGCTTAT
This sequence comes from Ambystoma mexicanum, assembly GCF_040938575.1. Taxonomy (NCBI): domain Eukaryota; kingdom Metazoa; phylum Chordata; class Amphibia; order Caudata; family Ambystomatidae; genus Ambystoma; species Ambystoma mexicanum. Next base: position 904,507,544 of record NC_090929.1, on the reverse strand, counting down.
CCGGGTTCTCCAATTTCCTCTTCCGCGAGCCAGAGCGTTGGCTCGTGGTTGATGGTGTCAGTGAAAGTGCGCCCTGCTTGGCAGCCGAGAAGCCCGACCGAGCGGCGCTCCCGGTGCCCTCGGACTCGCGGTTCTTTGCCTTATGTTGGGCCCCCGTCGCCGGAGCGCCCTCAAAGGTCTTAGAAGACCGCTCGGACTTCTTCTTCTCACCTACCGCTGGGCTCTTCCCTTCCAGCCAGTTGGTGAGCCGGACACGCCGATCCCTCATGGTCCATTCGACATGTTCTTGGAAAACGCACAGTCCTTCTCCACGTGCGTTTTGTTTTCGTGAAGGCAGTAGAGACATCTGGAATGCTCATCCTCCTTGAAGACATTCTGCAATCCGCATCCAGGGCAGCTCCTGAACAGCTTGGATCCGGGCATCGTGTTTCCTTTGTCCTGGGCCATCTCCACGCGTGGTAGGCCTCAAACCTCTGCTGGAATCCTCCAAGAAGCGAAACTCGACAAAAACATTGCCCTAGAGGCGCGTAGAAAATTCCAAAATGGGTTCCCGTTGATCGGAAGTAGAAACAATGGAGCTTGAGGCTCGACTGACCGAAAAATGAGATTAAACTCTTTGAAAAAAAAAAATCGCAAAACGCAGTAAAGGCTCCAGAGCTATAGCACAAGGACTGCCAACACTTGAATATGCAGTAAAAATCTGAAGACGGCTGCCAGAGGAGGGGCTTAGGTAGAGGGCAGTCATTGGCTGGGGGCAGTATGACCCAGAGACCAGTGATTGGTTATTAGGAGAAAGACAGTGCAGAAACGAAACTGAAACAGATTTTTTCTTTACTGAGGATTCCCAGCCTGACGACGGGGAATATTCATGAGCATGTGAATACATGCCAGACCCCAGTATTCTTAGGTTGAAGTACGGAAGGTGTTCTGCATTGGCCTACTTCTGCTTAATCTTTACTTTTTTACTTTAATAAATTTATACTGCGCAGCCATAGACCTGTGGGTGTGAGGGCGCAGACAAGACTGACGAAAACAGAGAACAAAATAAATGCAGTCCCGAGACGCAGGAGAGACAGAGAGGGCATAAAAGCGAAGAGAAAGCAGAGACTAATTAAAGAGCAGGGTCTTCAGCTCTTTTTGGAAGGTGCTCAATGATGATGGATTTCTTAAGTGAGTTGGCAGAGTATTCCAGAGCATGGGAGCCATGCAGAAAAATGCTCCCGTTAGGACTTTTAGTTTTGCATCTGGGCTGAAAGAGGAGATTTTGATTGTTAGATCTTAGGTTCCTATGACAAGGTTTTTCCCTGATGTGCTTTTGTAGGTAAGGGGGCATGGTCCTCATGCAACACTTGCAGGTAATAACCAGAAGTCTGAAGGAGATTCGTGCCTCTACAGAGAGCCAGTGTAGAGCCTGTCGTGCTTCTGTAATGTGAGAGCGAAAGGAGAGAGATGTTACGACTCTCACTGCTCCGTTTTGTACAACTTGAAGTTTACGGATTGTTGCTTTGCTAGCCACCGCCAGTAGGCTACAACAGTAGTCTAATTTAGAGCCTGTTATAGCTCGTGCAATTGCCTCTGCGTTCTGTTGAGATGTATGGTCTCAGGTGAGCCAGTAATTTGATGTAATAGGACGCAGATGCGACCGTACAGCCTACATAGGCCTTCATATTTAATGACTGGTCCAGCACCGCTCCCAAGATTTTCACTTTCGGGAGGGTGGGGATTTGCACGTCCCCCAACTGAAGTATTTATATGCGGGGTTAAGTTTGGCTAAGATTCCCTCAGAGCCCATTGCCATGAGTTCAGTTTTTCCCCGATTGAGGGCCAGATTGTTTTGCATCATCCAATGCTCGATAATGGTGAAAAGTCGGTTAAGTGCCATTTCATCCAGATCATGATGTCCCGTAAGCAGAATGACACATTGCGTGTCATCAGCATAATTGGAGAAGAGTACCCCTCTTGTGCAAGATGTGTGAAAAAGGGACCATGAAAATATTGTAGATGCAAGGTGATAGGCTGGCTCCCTGTGGAACTCCAAAGAGCACCGGTTTCCTGTGGAAAGAAAACTTTCAGCTAGAAGAAAAGAAAACAGAGTGGCCTTGTAATGTACATTACCTTAGTTTCATGCTCATGGTGGGTAAATACTTTAAATATCTCGCATAAATCTGGCCATTTAAAGAAAATATAATGTTGCTGCCATCTTTGGGAGATGACTGGTCCATCATTCAATATCTGATTTTCTTCTAGTAGTTCTTTCCGTACTTGTTTGGGATGGAATATCTTTCTTGAAATTACAGGACTGTAGGTTATTACTGTGGTTAGCTGCATTATTGAGTGAGAGTATTATTTTTCGTATAACTTATTGGACTATTTCCTGCAGCGAGTCATTTTCCAAGGCTGCGTTTTCAATAGTTGAACAGACCAAGGTGTGCAGAAAAAGTAATTATGTACACTGGCTCGAGGTGGATCTCAATCTTTCAGCATCCTTCATTTAAATCTAGCTTGGAGAATGCCATTGTACAGCAACCTTTGCTGTGGTTACATAAGACTGGGGTCTCACGTGTTTCATAGCATTAGAAAGGATCATTTGAACATATAATCAACTATTCATTCATATTTTAGAACAACCAACAGGTTGTGGGGCCCGCATGGTGTGGCGTCTGGTTCCTCCTCAATCAAATAAATCAGCGGACGAGCGAGGGTGGATCACCTGTGTAGAGGAGCCCGGGGTTATGTTCAGGGGAATACCCCAGGTGAGACGCAATGTTATACCAGGGGCGAAAGTGAGGAGGAAGAAGTCCCGGAGGCCTTTGTAGGTTGTTCCACGTCTGCCTCTCTTCCAACCAAAGTGTTTCCCTTACCCCAATCTAACAATCCCTCCAGATTTGGTAAATCCCCTAGGAGCCCGAACCCTGTTGACCTTGGAAACCACATCCCCAGAAGCCCTCTTTTCCAGTTTGTTTACCCGAACACACTGAATTCTTCTTCTTCCCGTCCCCCCTCCTTATTTTCTGACTCCCCAATCTGCTTGAACAAAACACTACCATTCCCACAATCCTCCCTGTTCATTTCACGATAATAATCCTGGTCATTCCTGCTGGTTTCACAAACCCTGTCAAACTCACCCTTCTGAGTTTCCCACAACCCCTTGTGCGAGGGCTATGATCCCATGTAACACCTTTTCTTAATAGTACCCCGTGGGACACTTGGAAACTCTACCAACCCCCTTTTCTGACATGAACACTTTCTCACCCCGTAACAGACAACAGACTAAAACTTAAGCCGTTTACCTGACATGTCCCAACACCAGAGTCAGGCAATTGACAATCACACACACCGGACAGCCCTTTATCTTCCCCCACAGGGATAAAAGTTGGAGCACGAAAGCACACGACAAGCAAGGCTGAACGCACAAGGAAATAGCTACACCGAACCGGCAGTTCAAACGGAGGAGAAAGGTGGGGAGACCTGGAAGGACAACGAAGGGGAAAATACCCTTTCTCTTTTCAACTCCGAGTCGCGAAGCCTCCGAAAGGGAAATCGTAAAACCAGGAGTTACAGCTGGCATGTGGAGAAGCAGATGTCAACGGTAAATGGGAGCCTCCTTCATTGATGGCACAGGTGGAGAGGCATGCTGGCTACTGTGGTACCATCCTTGACTCCAGAAGCAAGATCAGAGAATGGGTTCAACACAGCCGATGAGTCAGAGGAAGCTGATAGCAAACCATCATGTGTTGAGCCCAAGGTTGCAAGTGGCAACATTTGATGAATGTAAGAACCTAAAACAAAGAACTTGTGTGTGTGCAAACGTTTATGAAGCCCAGAGAAGGGCCAACCTCAGAGTTGTCAGGCGCCGTAGGAGTGCTCAGTCGAAGGACTCTCGCTGGCCGCTTGAGTGCTGAAAGCTGCAAGTAGCAGAAGTCCCTAGGAGAGGGTGACTTGATATGTCAGAGTGGTCCTACAAAGGTCACATCAAATCCTTCGTACAATCTAAAGTCTCTGACTCATGGTTGAGAATAAGCTGGGGGAAACAAACCCTGCTTTCGAGGAAGATTGTGAACCGTGAAAGAAGGCAACTGTGAACCCGATGGAGGGATGCCAAAAAAGGATTGTGAACTGTGAAATAAGGCAAGTGTGAACCCGACAGAGGGATGCCGAAGGAAAGCTATGAGAAGGGAACCTGTGCTTTATGACGAAAATAAGCAAATCACGAACTGTGTAGAAATCTCATCAACTGTGTTAAAGAAGGTCGTAGTGAACCCGATGGAGGGAGACCCAGGTTGCAAGAAGGATCCGAGCCCGGCAGAGGGAGATCCCAGGGGCGAAGAGCAATCGCCCAAAGAACTTCTGTTTGTTTGTTTACTGTATTACGAGGAGGTGTGAAGAATGATACTCCCTTAACAGTCTGTCGACTTCAGTGAACCCGGTAGAGGGTTGTCCACATTATCGTTTGTCTAAACGGACATTAAAGCTCCTGAAGATTACAAGCAATATCTGAGGCCGTAGTGAACTAAACGGAGGGAGGCCCATTTTGCAAAGAGAATCCGAGCCCGGAGGAGGGAGATCCTAGGGAGGAAGAATAATCGCCCAAAGGTACAAGATTACTGAAGGAACTTTTGTTTGTTTGTTGTTTTGATCCATCAGGCCTTCTAATCCAAGAGACTTTTACAGGAAGAGTCTTCACCCTTGAAGGTTCTGATATCGTGTAACTGGAACTGTGAGCCTTGTGGTGGAGAGGCCTTGGAGTGTGCTGTGCTCAGAAGTTCCGCCTTGTCCTGTGCTTGAAACGTGGGGAAGGGGGACCCAGCCAAACTATCCTGTCTTATCATTTTGTGAACACTTTCTTTCTTTTCTGATGAACACTATCCCACACTCTTTTTGTAACTTAGTGGTAAGGATTGGCAATTGTTTTTTTTTGTATAGGCCCTTTCTATTTGACAAGACGCTTCAAGGACTGTCTTATTATTTGATGGTCAGAGCTTGCTCCCATCTTAGCTTTAGGCTTAGTTTACGTGTTTTTCTCACCCATTATAAAGTTCAATAAACACTGTTGAACTGTGATCACTCGTGTCTTTATTTACTGTTGCCACCATGAATTCCTTACAATGGAAACACAACTTTATTTTAAATATGAGGGTTTGACGGACAGATGTATTTGTAGCGTCACTGTGGCACCCTTTACTTGTGTGTTTGTTCATGACTAAGTTTTGGTTCTTCCAGTTCCAAACAAAAAAAAGACATTTCCTGGTTGCCTCTCAGAGCTCCCTTGCCTAGTCTAGGCCTCTCTCTACAAGTTCAACAAACAAACAAAAAAGGTTCCTCTTGTCAGGATGCACTGTTAAATGCACAGCTCTTTCATGGTCGTAGTGTCAGAGATTTGCGAAAACGCCTCTCCTTATTCTCCGACACCTTTTTCTGTTCTGTGCCCCTATCACTGTCCTTTTTCACTTTACTGTGCTTCCTGCACACCTTCTTTGTCAGGCACACTTACACCTTCTTTCCACTTTCCTGTGACCCTTGCACATGTCTCCTTATTTTTCATTGTGCCCCTTCATTTGCCCTTTAACATGCCTCTGGCACTGTCTGCATTTCCTTCGGGTCACCTTCACCTTCTTTCTCACTTTTGGGTTGCTTGCACCCTCTCTTAACTGTCCATTTTCCTTCTCACTCTCTCTTTGCTGTCTCTCTCGGTTTTGGGACACTTACTTTCGGGTCTCTCTTGCACCCACTGTTGGCTGTTTCCGCACCGTCAGCGCACTTTGCTGCCCTTCATTACTTCCGTGGCTCTAGTTCACCTTTACTGGAATTCCGCTTTGCTTTCTTTCACCACTTGCCAACTTTTGCTTGCTTTGCTTTGACCTTTTTCTTGCTTCGCTTTGCTTTCTTTCAACGCTTTCCAGCATTCACTTGCTTTCGTCATCGTTGTGCTCACTGGGCTTTATCTCTCAACAAGGCTCCTGGTCCTGCTCCATCCACCTACAGGTTACTGAGTTTCTCTCTGTCTCATGGGACTCACCAACAGGAGCGCAGCGCCGGCGAGCAGTTCAAAGGGGTATGGATCGACGTCAGGGTCTCACCACCTGCCCCTCAGATGCCCTTGGGACCATCACACGGCTCAAGGACAACAAGCATTTCACAGAACACTGCCGGCAGGATACAGGTTGCCTCAATCCTACTCCCTGGAGACTCAGCTCCATAGCCACGCACAAACACTGAGCTTGCGTCTCAGCACACTGTTCCCCTCCGGATCATCCAGGCTTCTCTTCCTTGGCGCCTCTGGTCCAATCAACTTCCCCAGCTCTGTCTCCAGAACCACCATTTTTATACTGCAGGTGAGAGTCAGTTGTGCACAGTTGGGGAAATGTGCCTGACCTTGTCCGACTATTAGTGGGTCAATTCAAAGGTGTTAAATGGTAAGCCTCACTTTGTATCCCTATGTTATTTCTATGGCTAATCCTCATTGCTCTTGGTCGCCTCTTCGATCTCGCAAACAACTCGGAACAGGATCCTAAAAAAGCCAAATTACAAAAGGAGGTTGAGTCTATCACTGATATGTTCAAACCGGAAGGAATAAGTGTCATGCCCACTGCACACTCACCCGGCTCGGCCGCGTTTGGATGTGGGGCTCAGGTTCGGCGGCGGCGCAGGCCACGGTGCAGGCCGCGGACCCCTCCTTCTCTGCGTCTTCCCTGCTGCCGGGCGGGTGCCGTGCGAGGAGGCATCCCAGGTGCTTTTTGCCCCGCTTGCGCTGGGGATTACCGTGGCACCTGCGGGCATGCAGGAGCCCCGTCCTCCTTAATGGTCGGGAGACGGCGCATCACAGAAGGAGGGCACGTGACCAGGAAGAGATTTCATGGGGAGCGTTCACGTGACGCGGATATAAAGGATAAAAGAAGTCCGGCCCTCGTAATCAGTGCTTCTCAGCTGTTCTTATGGCGTTTGGTGACTCCTGTGTTTCGTGTTATCTTTGCTTCGATATTTTTGTATTCTGGACTTAGTTTTCTGGCTTGGTTTTCTCTTGGTATTGTCCCTTGGATTTGGTGTATATTTTGGACTGCCTACTCTAACTGCTCTGACCTTTGGATCTTGCTCTATTGGATTGTTCTGGTTTTGCCCCTTGGACCTGGTTTATAATCGGACTGCCTACGTGAACTGCTCAGACCTTTGGGTCTCTCCTGGATTGCCTTTATCTTGTGCCTTTGATCCTGGTATCAAAAGACTATCCCATCTGGAATCAAGTACTGTAACACCCTCAGATCTCGCTGGACTCTGCTATACTGAGGTACCCTTTCATCTCCTCTACCCCAACCCACTACACCTTCAGGGTGAACAGTTAGGTTCAAGGCTGTCATCGTTCATCCCAAGGGTAGGTGTCTTTCTACGTGTCTGTTTATTCATAACTGTAGAGTCCCAGTAATTACCTGCTAACCTTGTGTTTTTCTTGCAGCCATCCAGGACCCGGTGTTCTCTGTTCCTGCCACCTGTGGCCCCAATAACCGGTCAGCAAGTTGTTTGCGCTTCTCTGACTAGTACTTGGGGACGGAGGTATACTAATCCACGTGGACCTCAGATCTTGACAATAAGACATCCCAAGTCTACAGACTGGTTGTCCTCGCCTAAAGTTTCAGGATACATGACGTACAGGCTGCGTAAACCTCTTGAGAAAGAGACCAGATTTTGAATGAAAGCGAAGTGCCCTAGGCCCGAGCTGCCAAGAAAAGTGGAAGACACGCCCGAACTGGACCCAAATATGCTTAGTTGTAGGACTAAAGCATCCAAAAACACCCAGATGGGTATGAACAGAGCCTGGAAAGGCTGCCAGGACAATCTTCTGGAGTGGTGGGTCCTATGGCTAAAATAATGGATTTCGCAGAGAGAGCGAAGGACACTGGTGAGCCGTAGGATGCACAAACACTAGCTAATAGGGCACAAAGGGCAGTATGTATGTTAGGGAACGCAAACTGTACCCTCTCTACTGAACGCAGAAAGAGAATGCTCCTTGAGATTGAAAATAAATTAGGAAACCTTGCGTTTTACCAGGCTGGCGAAGCAGGCCAGGACCGCTTATTCGCTGAAGCATTCGTGCTAAGGAGATGCACACATTTGTGGGGACGTTCACCACCCTCGAAAAGGCTCAGGTGTCCATATGAAAAATCTTATCTGTTGTGGCAGAATTTTTGTCGGGACATATTACAGATGTTGCGTGACCGGTCGTTATAGCTCACAAAGACAACCGTTGGGGCCCAGAGCGCAGTACTGGGAGACAAGACAGCAGGATAACTTCTTCACAAGCCGCAGGAGGAATTATAGAGCATGGAGAGGTAGAGGATACTACCAGCAACAAGGTGCCACGACATGTGAGAGACCAGAGCAGCAGTTATCCCCTCGCAGGAGGTAGAACACTATTTCTAGCAAATTGGCGAGCGCCATCAGGTGATACTTGGGTGCTCAGACTAGAGTTCGTAGGCACCCCAAAGCAAGCGCTCATGCCTTCCCTTTAGGAACCTTGCAAGAGGAATAGAGACTGCTAGAAACATAGTTAGAGCCATAAAAAATGAAAGGTGATATAGAGAGAGCAGGCATGCAGCGTCTAGGCTTCTTCAGCAATATGTGTCTGGTACACCAGAAAGAGAAGGCGAGACCAGTGATGAATCTGAAGTGTCTCAAATCAAGGTTAGCATACCACAATTTCAAGATGGAAGAGATTCACATCCTCAGAAATTTGCTCAGGAAGGGATGCTGGTTAGTGAGATTAGATCGCAAAGACGCGTATCTGACCATACCCATAGCACACAACAAGGCATAAAATAAGCATTGTCGCATAGCAATTCTCTATGTAATTCTGTCGGTTTGCTAATTAAATTGACACTTGTGTAGCAAAGTTAGCTATTTAAGTTACCCAGTTCAATGAAAGCATTCTCACTCTGAATTCCTCTCTGGCTTTCAAGGCTCTTGCCACCCACCCTCTTCTCTGTTCACTGCAAGTTCAAAGGGCTAATGGAGAGAGAGTGCAATAGTGATCATCTCTTTCACTCTCAAGTGCCAAAGGGCCGTGTGCGAGTGCTAGGCAATATTTATTTTCTTTCCCAAACAATTGAAAACCCGAAGTAATCAGGACAATACTTTTATTAGCCAACTATATCCTCTTTGGCAAAGACCAGTATGTGCAACTTTATTAAAAACTGTCCTGCAATTCCATTCCTAACAATTTAAGTTGTTGCATAATGCATAACTACAGTATTGCTTCTGTAAAACACTGCATGGCCTCCATGATTTACAGTAAAGTTTAGGTTAGTGTATCTAAATCTCAGTGTCCACTAGATTTTTTTGTTTTTTGGGGAAGTTGCATCACATTGAAGAGTGAACACTTTTGAAAATGTACATGATCCCATGGCCAACTGCTTTTAATGGCACATCTAGTTCTGTAACCTGATGGTTGCATTTATCTGTGCAACTGGTGTTCAATGCACAAGAGGTTTTATACCAGTTCCCTGAAAGTGAGATGGCACCAAACTACAATATTCCATCTAGTTTGACCAATTCTCTGCCTGCTATGCCCTCTACTCTGCTTAGTCTCTCACTTTCTTTCCTCTAACATAATGAATACACAAGGCAAACTAGATGTTTACGCAAAAGAATGATCAATAGTTCCATCCAAACTGTATATCGACTGCAATACCACACACTGTAGTTAGCCTCTACAGTTCACTTTGCTCTATGATTATGATTGCACTATATATTAGCACCTGTGGGAGAGAGCTGGCTAAACGGTTTCCAGATCCTTTTTATCATATCTATCTATTTGTTGCACCCAGCCTTTTACAGACACTCAGCCAGAGCTCGCAAAGTCCACTCGCCCACTCCCATTTGCAGGGGAAGTTTGGAACTTTTATGTAACATTGACTTTTTTGCAGTAAATGTCAAATGTTTCACTGCGCATAGCTGACAGCAGTGTGCTAAACATAAAGTGGGTTTGTGGTGACATGCACCACTTTACAGAAAGCACATTTGCATTGTTTGTCACCCGGTGCTATAGGTTGTGTGAATTTCTTTAAAGTCTAGTAGGTAAACTAAATGACTTAACCTGCAGGTCTACTAGTGGAATTTTAAAGAATTTGTAAAGGCCTGATTCGGCCCACTAATATCTTACTTCAGCGATACACAAAAATGATGTATTGATGCTCATTTAAGGTTTTGGATGCAAATAACTTCTGGTGACATTAAACATATTAGTACAATATTGTTAATCAAATGGGCGTGCTTGCTAATCAAGAATGTTTTAATTAGCAATCTCTGATAATCAATTTCTGAAAACTAATTTATGCCTTGCACAAAGTATCGTCCACTCCTGAGATTTGCTTGGAAATGACAAGCCTGGCAATTCAGGAGCCTACCCTTCAGGCTAGCGTTGGTGCCCTAGGTATTCACCAAGCGTATGAGACCAATAGCATCAGCTCTGAGAAAACGAGGAGTTAGGATGATAGTGTATCTGGACGACACCCTCATACTAGCGCAAGAGAAGAGTCAGCTCCAAGAGCAAGTGAGTTGAGAGTCAGAGCTCCTATCCTTGGATTTCCTCATAAACAGAGAGAAATCAGAGCTTTCACCAAGCTAACGTATTGAGTTCTTCGGCTTTGTGATAGATACCAGGAAAGCGACTCTAGAACTTCCATCTCACAAGATTAGAGAGATAAGCAAGGAAATAAGGATAACTCTCGGGAAGAAAGATATTTCGCTTTGGATTCGGGCAAGAGGAGTAGGGCTGCTTATAGCGTCGATTCCAGCGATCGTCCCGAGGTCGCTATACTACAGGGCATTATAGAGACTCAAAATCAAACATCTGCAGAAGGGTCTAGGGTATCATTAACTAGTGCAACTGGACAAGGACTCAAAGACAGAGCTCCATTGGTGGCTTCACAACATGGAGGCGTGGAACGGTTGAGCTATTTTCGGGGACACTCTGAACTGACAATAGAATCAGACGCAAGCAGGCCAAGATAAGGCGCACAATGCGGTCAGTCGCAGACAGGGAGCAAGTGGTCGCAGGAAGAACTTGATATGTACATCAACTGCCTCAAACTATTAGCAGGCGGGGGCGTGGCCAAGATGGCGGGCTGAGTGGTCGTGCATTACAGTAGATCCGTCCAGGCCCGAGGAATACAAGTGAAATCCAACACACAACAGTGCCGCCGAACAAGTTGTGAGCTACGGCAGAACACCAGGAAGGGAAACGCTTGGAAATAAAGGCACAGAAAGCAGGCGCAAGTGAAAGGAGAGAAGCGCCGCAGGCAATCTGGCAGGGAGGGAGACCCAAAAAGGAAAATGGCGGCCGGAGTGGCGAGCAGAATGCAGACAATGCCGGGCACCCGCAGGTCTGAGAGCATTGAAGAAGAAGAGGGCAAGCAAGATCAGTGAGCGGCTGAACCGTGCACCACAAGAGGAAGAGATGTCTCAGTGGAAAGCCCAGGGACAGCACAGACACCGGCAGAGGCAGCAGCGGAGGTCCTGGCAGGGTTAAACAGGATATAGCGGCCTGGGACCAAGAGCAGAGCAGGAGGAGAGAGCGGGAACGGAGCGAGCACTGCACGGAAAGTAACACTGCGAGGATCACCCAAGCACTGAGGCGAAGGTGAGGAGAGGGGCAGTGCGCAGCAGTGCAAGGCAGGAAGAGGACAGAGAGAGGCTGAGAGGAACATAGCTCTGGGCACCCAGGCAAGAGTCGCAGAGGTGGAGCGAGTCGCAAGCCAGAAGGAGGTGTAAGGAAGGAGGAAGGCGGTCCGTGGAGAAGGAAACTGCGAAGGAGATCAGGACAGAGAGCCGGGGCCCGCACGCAGCCGGGCGCACGGAGGGAGAACCATCGAAGAGAAGGCTGTGCAGCGGAGGACTGTAGGAGAGGAGGAGAGTGCTGTGTTAGGGAGAATTCTCATTCTATGGCTAATTTCCTTTACCTATAGAGTCCCCCAGCAGCTTTGCTGGATTTGAAGGGTTTGTTTCTTTTTACCTGCTAAGAGTGAGACTCTTTTTCCCACTCTTAGGCATTTTTTGCTATGTGTATTCTAGGCTATTTTTGCGTTTAATGCTTATGGGATTTTCTCAACCCCATAGGAACCATCTTTATTCACATGTGTTACCCAGCACCCTCAGTGCAGTGACACAGGTGTGTCGTAGCGACCCCCAAACATAGAATCCATACCCTGGGACTGACTACTGTCTCCCAGGGCATGTAAAGTCCCAATTGACTTTACTAGTCAAATCCTATGAACTAAACCAGTACAACCCATCGTACTATGGAGGTACTGGAAAGGGTTAATCGTTTTTCCCTTATGTTCATTTTTCGAGAGGGTACCGTACAGTCCCTCTCTCAAAAGTTTCTGGCTGGTGGCAGTGGTTACTACCATAAATATTCAACCGCGAACATTTCCCTATGGGATTTTCCATTGTTCGAGGCTACAACATTTTCTGACAGCCTCTAACATACCGCCGGTGCATTTTAATATTAACTTTACTCCGGTAGATTTTATTTGCCAGAACTTTAATATAACTTCTTTCTCGTGTCTTTCTCTAAACTCCTAACCCAGGTTGGGGATCCTTTGTTCGTCCGTTTGGCGGGCTTCTGCAAGAAGCCCTCCTTTCGGGGCCACTGAGTCTGGGGTGGGTCCATTGTGTGGGAGGGGGAGTAGGACCCCTGGACAGGGTTGCCTCAGCAACCCATGTTGCACTCTATCCTGATAGGCTGGAGGGTCTCCCGCCAAGATGACCACTGCACTGTGTGAGTGACAGCTAGACTGTATGAATGGGGATCTTTTGGCATAAAAGCAGGGTCCTGAGGACTGCAAGAGCAAGACGTCGCCACTGGAACTAAGAAGCCGAAGAGGAGAGAAGCCAAAGACATCTGCAACGACTGAACCACCAGTGAAGCCCTGCTGCAGCATCTCACCACTTCTCTCCACACGACGAGAGAAGATCTTCACCTGCAAGAGCCTTCTTCCCTTGAGCTGGTGGGGCCAACCAGTTTGCCAATCGCCTTCCCGGACCTGCCTTGGTCGAATCACCAGTACCCTGTACTCGGAGGCCGGATAGCCAGGCACCAGTCCACCCGGACAAGCGATTTAAAGGAGCATACCTTTTATTCGTCGGGCAGCACCGCTGCTGGTTTCATCCCTGGGTAGTGCAGTAACTCGAACCTTCCTCCACGATGATAGCCTCTCTTCCCCTGCTGGATCAACCGAACTGCAGGAACTACCAGGAACAACCGCCACCGCAGGAGGCACTTCTCCATTTAAAGGTACATTGTTCCGCCAGGCCACCCTTTCGTCGCGGTGGCACTAAAGGTGTTTTAAATCCTTTACCTACCTGTTGGGTTGGCCGCCCATCTCTCTTAACATTGTCTTTTCAACTTCTGCATCCACCTTTTCAAATTCGTTAACCAAAGACATAACTGCAGCTACAAGAACAATTTGCTCCTGGGCCCTTGCCCTGTACCACTGACTCTGGCACAGGCCTACTGACTCTGGCTACAATTGTTAGATCTGCCTTCTTAAGATTGATTCTCCCCGAGAACTGTGTTGGTGCCCTATTTCTTTTAACTACCCTTTCCTTCTCATTTTTAAACCTTGTGAAATGCCATTTTGCTCAGTTTTCATTTAAGTATTGCTTATACTGATGCACTGCCTTGCTTAAACTGGTTCACAAACTGATGGGAAGTGTTGCTAGGGTATGTAAGATACTATTTCTAGATAACTTGTGCTTTCCCTCCCTTGTGAGGACTTGTTAGAGGATCCCTTGTGTGTAGTTGTCACTGTGCCGTTTTGCTCAGTTTTCACTCTGGTTCACTTGGTCTACAATTTAACTTGGGAGTGTGTATATTTCTCCTTTTACTTAATTTAACTTGCTTGATGACTGCGATACATATGTTTTATTAGAAGTGTATAAAATAAATATATAACTACTTTTTAATACAAAGCTTTGGTCAGTGTTTCCTTGTGCCATAGTACTGTAGGCCTATTGTGTAAACCCTGAATACTGCTCATCTCCCTCTTGAGATAAGTCTGACTGCTCAGCCACAGCTACCAACTAAATCTTTGTGGTACAGACTGATACCAAAGGATATTTATTGCTCTCACCTGTAGTCTTAATCTTCTGTAGTGCTCCCTAAGGGAACTGCACAGGATTCTGCCTAACATACTGTGAGGGGCGCAGGAAGAGCCGCGGATGTGAGGGAAGAAGGCAGACCACCGAAGCTACAAGTGACGGTCCCAGGAGGGAGGAGTGACCGCTGAGAGCCCCGGAGAGAACGTCTGGAAGAGGGGCCCCGAAGGGGCTGGAAATCTGAGATTGAGACCCGAAGGGGACAGAGGCCCAAAACGCGATGGATGAGAGGTGGAGAGGGGCCATTAAGAGGAGTTGGGATTAGAGACTCGGGGGGGGTGGGGAGGGATGGGGGGGAGGGGGGGACAAAGAGGACCCGGAGGAACCGATGAAGGGAAGAGTGGGGGGCAGGTGGCACCAGCAACCACCCTGTGCATAAGGAGAGGATGCTACTGAGCAGTGACCTGCGCCATAGCACGAAGACCAAACCCGAGACGTATGGGTCAGACGGCTGGGAGCCTTCCTCAAACACCCAGAGCAGGGAAAGGAGTAACAGGAGAGCGGGACAAGTGGCTGAGCGGCATACAAGCCCAAGGGGGAGAAATCCTCAGGACATGTAGAGACAGGTGGACCACTGCGACCAAGCAGGGAGGGGACCTCAGGGGCCCCGGAGCTAAGTGCAAGATATCCCTAGGAATCTGAGAGCTGGGATCCGGAGAGCGGGTCACCCAAAGTCAGCAGATAGAGCCCCTTGGTGGAGGGGAAGCGGAGCGGAGAGACCTGTTAAGTACGGGTGATATAGGAGGGCAAAGCAGGGAAGCACTGGGCGGACACAACCCCAATAGGGGAGATATACCCTGTGAGGAATGGGTCAAGTGAGCAACGAGACAGTGGGAAAAGGAAATGGCAGCAGTGGAGTAAGGGAGGCTGATGGGACCGAAAAGGAAAAACCTAAATTTGAGTGAGCGGGAGCAGGAAGGGCGCACCAAGAGCCACGTACAAACGAGACTTCCATTTGGAAACCAGGCGGAACCAACCACCGGCACAATGGCCCTCACCAAAGAGGATCTGCTAACAGCGCTGGCCAAATTCAAGGGAGAGCTGACGGACACGGTCAAGGCCGAGGGCACAAACATTGGGAAGAGCTCTCACAGGCCATCACAAGTAATCGAAGATATATTGACTCCCTGGGAGAGAGGGTGGGGCGATGGGGGAGTGCCTGACAGAACTGGGTGAGAGTGAACCAGAGATGACGCAGCGGACGAAGGAAATGGAGAAGAGGCTACGTGCACTGGAGGAGAAGTGCGAGGACCTGGAAAATGGGTCAAGAAGGGACAATATCCGGATCAAGAACCTGGGGTAAGGAGCGGAGGACTCCGATCTGGAGTTTGCATAAAGGAAATATTCAAGGAGTTGGTAGGGGGAAGAAGCAGCCCGGACAATGTGGATAGCGAGAGCTCACAGAGTGGGGAGCAGGAGAATGGACCCAGGGGTGAGACCACGAGACATCTTGGTTAAGATGAAAAACTACAAGGACAAGGTGCAGCTAGCAGGGGCGGCCAGATCAAAGGGCAAGATTAGAGTGAGGGGGCACAAAGTGCTAATATACGAGGGCCTGTCCCAAATAACAGTAGCAAAGAGGCGTGCCTTTAAACCGCTGACGGAGGAACTCAAAAAGAGGAAACTAAGATATAGATGGCACTATCCGACGCGGATCCAATTTCACATGGGCAATGAAGAAAGGAAAGTCGCCCAGGTGGAAGATGGGCTGAGGGTCCTGGGAATGAGCCCGAAGGAATTGGGAAATGAGAACAGTGAAGCCCAACAGGAAGCAACAACATTGACAGCGAGACCTGGGTCACAGGACTGGATGACGAAAAAGGCATGAAAGACCTGAGGAGGAAGAGCGTGTAAGGACTGATACGCACAGTTACAGTACCGCAGGGACTAGAATATAACCTGATGGTCGGTAAGAAGAGGGGGGGAGACAGGAAAGGGGGGGGTCAAACCATGCAATGTCTATCTGCTGATGCTGCTTGAGACATGTTTCCCGCCCTAATTGCTGTTTTACTTGTTGCAGGGGAGGAGCACAACAGCAGATGAGTACCGCGAGCAGCAGTGAGGTTCCACGTTGGCACAGAACTACTGGATTGACAACTAGTGGAAGCCGCAAGCGCAAGAGTAGCACAGACGTTAAGTTCAAGTTTTGTTGTTCGGCTGTTCGAATGGGGATTGCCGGTTGAGGGATCATCAGTTTTAATCATCCAAAAGGAGGAGGAAAATACCTGGATACAACATCACATGGGGGAGAGAAGAGCATCCTGATTGGTGGACAAAGGGGACAGGAGACTACTGAGTAGCAGCAGGCTCGGGAGTAGTGCGGTCTATAGAGACAGTTTCCTCAAGTCATTTCGAAATTTTGTGTTGTTTAAATAAGATTTGAAGAGCTGCTTAGAGGGTGGCAAATAAAGAGTTAAGCATAATGCTCATCTCTGTGTCTTTAATATAATCAAGATTCCCTGTGCTGTAAGCTTGGGTAATCTTCATGGTATCATGTGGGTTTAACGCCAAAAATTACTTCAAAGTAATTTACTTTGAAGTAATTACTTTGAATGTACTTCAATTTAAATAGATATTTGTGGGTTAAGCGGTAAAAAGGGGCTGCGGAGGGATTTGGTGTAGGGGTAGTAATGAAGAGGAAGCGGACCAGCAAATAAAAAACTAAAGAAATAATGCGATGTAATTACTTCTAAGTAAATTGCATCGAAGTGATTTGCTTAATCAAAATGATATAGAACTAATCTTAATTACTAAGTAACAGAGCACTGTACAAAACAGAGTAGTGAATACAGGGACAGAACAATGAAGCGAGGCATAGGATGGGAGAACAATTAATAGGATTTATTCCCTTTGGCTATGTACACAAACCAGGAGATCTAAGTAGATCTGTGTGGATCCTGTATGCACATGTTCTAATTTTGGCAAAGGATGTTCAGCCTTTTAATACTGTGCTAAAATGCTGTAATTTATGAGATCTATGTTTGCTAAAAAAAACTGTGCAGAACACCTTACAATTAACAAGTAATTCTCGAACACATGGAAAATTCCAATAGATGCCTAGTCCCGAACAGTATGCGGGATAGGCCATTACTGTGCCAGCACTGCCACTGTAAAACACATGTTTATGCCATTGCAAACAATAGGTCATATTTGCCATTTTAATCTAGTTGTGTGATGCTGGAGCCCTCAATATGTCAGATAGCTGTACATGCAAGCCAGGCACGGCCCATTGGTCATGCACCAGAATGACCTGCACGATTCCTGCAGGGAGTGGAAGTAATCCAGTGAACTGTTCTTTATAATACTGCCTACTTGATAAGGGACAGACAGGTGGGCTGGTCACCACCCATTATAAATAAGTCACCCCTCACCACAACCAGACTCTATTTTGCTCAAAATGTTAATAAAACGATTCAGATATTGTTTGGTTGGGTTGTTATATAATTTGTGCACATTTCAAATCATCGCTATAAAACCGAGTGTTATTTTAGCCCTGTGATTTACACTTTATTGGCATATAGCTTGATCACGTGGTTTACCCATGTTCACTTTTTCAATCTTGCCAATTGCTTTGGCATAAACACTTTTAAGGACAGATAACAAAGGAGGCATTGGCTTACTTTTCCTTGGCTGAATTCTGTGACTTGGCATGCAAGCAACTTGCATGAATTGGGGATATGCTAAACTAGCTGTGAAATTTACTTTTTGACAAAGCAAAACGTGGTATATGCAAATTCTTTTATAACCGTATAACATGTTAATTGAAATATTCCTCAGTTTTTGTGCATGTAGCCCC
Organism: Ambystoma mexicanum; assembly: GCF_040938575.1. Classification (NCBI taxonomy): domain Eukaryota; kingdom Metazoa; phylum Chordata; class Amphibia; order Caudata; family Ambystomatidae; genus Ambystoma; species Ambystoma mexicanum. The sequence goes on along the minus strand of NC_090929.1, from coordinate 904,489,600 downwards.
AAAATAAACAAAAAAAGTTCCTTGTTGAAATCCTGGCTGCGGATGCACTATCCAACAAAAGGCAAAATATGTACCATTTTGATCCAGAGTGCTAAACCCATTATTTTTACTTCCAGTGTAAAAAGAAAATGTTCATCTTTAATCTACGGTGCCCAAGCTACAGTTAAAAAAAAAAAAGTCATTTTGAGAGGCATTTTGCAATAGACACAAATTAGGAAAACGTTACCAAAGGAAGCCGTCTACAATCCTAAAAAGTAGGTCTATTAAACACTGCAATGCAAATGCTGTCGGAGGCATCCTTCAAAGTTTCTATTTTGCTAATTATTTGATGAAAAACAAATGTACTTTTACAGATGGTGCAATTGTGAAGGGCACAGTGACTCCAGCGGCTGAGTCTGTTGCAAGAGATTTTAAAAACTGTCCTGGATTTATGTCAGGTGTGCAGTTAGTGCAGATACCAGCCTTGCCATAGTGTTTGCACCTAACAGCCAATGTGATTGCCTTTCTCTACAAATCTGCCTTTTTCAGACAAATTTCCTGAAACCAAAGCTTTGATCCCATCTGACAGAATCGGAGCTCTGAGAAACCTAAGGGTATCTCACTGTCTGAACCCCGGTGATCTCTTGCTCGGGTGGCCAGGGTACGGCCATCGCCCTTGGATCCAGACCCTGGGGGTAGACAAGTGCAGGAGGATCGCCTGGTTCAGGAGTCCTCGGGGAATGGAGGTGAGACATCTGATGGCGAGACGCGCATTTCCGCTTTTCCGACACACCCCACCTGGCATTCCCTCTACCTACATAGGGTGTTGTGAGTCCTATCTCGTTACCCCTCCACCACCATTCCAACCTGTACCAAGACAAGAGGGAAGTATTCGAGAATAAGGAAAAGGGAATTACGCACATTACCCCGTCATTTACAACAAGGTAATTGCCCCCCTTTTTCTGACAGTAAGTTACCCATCTTTTCCATCATCCCGATAAAAGACTACGACTCCCATATTTACTCCCCAGTGCATTTTCCAGAAACCACTTCGACGAAGAAGAAGAGAACAAGAGCTGCAAAGATTACCCATAGGAATCATTGAACCAGGGATTCCTATGGGCAGTCGCCATTTTGTCTCAATAATGAGGCCAAGCAAGGTCAGGCCTCCTGTTAAAACCATTCACACCAGATTCCAATTGACTCTTCTAGACAGTATAAAAAAACAGAGCACACAGGCACACTCTGAGAAAGCTGGGGATGCTAGATGGAGCACAGAGGCCAGGAAGAGAATTTGAGCTGAAGAGACCCTGGAAGGCCTGGAGGACCAAAGACTGCCTGATTGCTGGGCTGTGAGTACAGGAGGGGCTGCAGTATTGCAAGGGAGTGCCAAATCCAGGGAGCCAAAACCAGGGGCAGCTGTGGGTTTTCCTGGCAGTGCCCATACCAGAGCTCCTCCCTGGGCAACGAAGGAGAGACCAGGCCTTTGAGGGACAGCTGATAGGACCCTGACCTCAAAGGAACATCCCCTTGTGCTCTTGCTGCTCCCAAAACCGCCAGAGTTCCAAAAGGGGAGCTAGTGAAGTGGGAGCGAAAAGGAAAAGTGCATTCCGGGACTTGAAGTCCAATGACATTAAAACCGGCAAATTAAAGAGGGGTCTGAGCCCGATCGAGGGAGACCCCTGGAGAAAACAATATCAGAATTATGCTTCAAGGACGCCAGCGACCCTCCCGGGTGAAAGGCAGAGTTGGGGAGGCGAGGCCAAGCCTGTGGTTCTAACCTTGACACATGAATGGGAAATTGGAAATGGAGAAAAAAACACAGCCGGTGAGTTGGCAAGCAACCTGAGAGACCGGTGTGTGTTAAAGAAAGTTTAAAGTGGCAACATTATATCGCAAGTGAAGGCTGCATGCGTGTGGATGAGAAGCGAAGAAAGGCAGACCTGTGAATGAAATTTTGAAGTAAGGACAGCTGTGAAATCAGCGATACTGAGTAACGGAGTGGTCCGGTGAAAGGAAGTAGCCCACTCAAAAGTCTCTGTGAAAGATACATTGTTTGTAACGAGAAAGCAAATTAAGTGCAAAAGCGAAGTAAGCTAAATTATCTCCTAGAGAAGACAAGAGTGAAAGTTGAACCTTGAACTTTTAGTCTAAGAGGTCCGGCCGAGGTCTGTAAAGAAAGCCATGCACATTTCTTTTTTTGTAACTTCTGTTTATTGAAAGTTTTTGTATAAGCAACACATTGCATCAAACACCATGAAATAACACAAAAAAATTCAAAAAAGGTGCTCCCTCAGGACCTCCCTCTTCCATACATACGTAACTGGGGGGTGGTGGGTATGGGGTGGTGTTGCCAGAGTCCTTCATTGCACACTGTGGCCTACGCCTGCGTATCTTTGTGCAGAGTCATTGTCTCTAAAGGCCGAATCCTATAGTCCCACCCCACCTCCTCCCCCAAAACTAGTAACTTATTACTTTCAACTGCAGCTACTACTACATAATCTCGGGCTCAGGGTTGTTGTTGATGGAACAGCTGTGGCGATTTCGGTGTATGGGTATGCCAATATCACGTATGTTATGCTGGTGATCAGGTATAATTTAGTCATACCCATAGGCAGACGGAGAAGAGGCTCTGCGTCCGCCGTTGTGAGTCCACAGGCTATGTGGCTGTTATCCTCATGGTGTTACCCACCCCGGTGTGTGCAGCGCGCCCTGTGAGGTAAGACGACATATGTTCCAATATTTGTGGGCTAGCACCGCTTTGGTCGGGTTCAGCCGTTGCAGCGTGCTTTCCTGCAGGGAGCATGTCCTGTCTAGAAATGCGAACAGTTGTGTTTTAGAGGGAACCTCCATGGATTTCCAGTTCACTATCAGGAGTTTACGAGCGGCAAACATTATTGTGCTCATGGCTTTGCATACCCAGGGGTCCGTGTGCCAGTCTTTGTAGCTGGCCCCAAATAGCATGTCTTCCGGCTCCAGCACTATCTCTGCCTCTAGGAAGTGGGTGGTGAGCAGTGCGTGGACCCTATGCCAACATTTTTCAATCTTCGGACATGACCACAGGATGTGCCCCATGGAGCCTATTGCTCCGCATCCTCGCGGAGCAATAGCAGATAGGAGAGGGCGATATCCCCATTTTGTGCATTTTGGACGGGGTGTAGTATAGGCATTGAATAATTTTAAACTGGATTTCCCTATTTTTTATATTCAGTTATGTCCCGGGGATGGCCGGAAAATATTGATATCTGTCCCCTGTCTCGATTTGAATGCCAAGGTCGCTTGACCATGACTCGGCTAAGGTGGAATTCCTTCCCACATTGTTAGGGATGGCCATGGAGTAGAATGTACTTGGGTGTGGGTGCGTGCGGGTGCGTCGTTCTAGTTCGAGCTCACGTGGGGTGGGGGGAGCTTGTCTGGAGGCAGCCGTAGTGTGTCGCGATATTACGGCACATAAAGTGACATATTGTAGCCACTGTCCTGCGTGTAAGTCTAGCGCTATCCTGCCCACTGAGAATGTCTGTATTTTTGGGCCATCGCATAGGTCAATGATTCTGACCTGCGCCCATTTGGTGGCCTGTTGCGGGTGGAGTTTGTTTATATGTTCAAGTGACAGAAGGGTTCCAATCGACATCCAGGTGGGCACCTTTTTAATATCGGCTCCTTGTCGAGAGCGGAGCCCTTGCCATTGGCTTATTGTCTGGCCCATTACGTGATGCGTCTTGATGTGCTGTGGTAGCTTTGTTGGGGGAATGGATAGGACCTCTAGAGGTGTCCAGGGAGACATCAGTGTCAGTTTCATCCCTCTGCAGCAGGCGCTGTCTTCTTTGTTAAACCACTGTTTGGCCCAGCATATTTGTGAGGCCTGATAGTAGCTGCGCCATGCTGGTAGCGCCAGCCCCCGTCCGACTTAGGCACCGTGAAGGCCTTTGCATGTAGGCACGCTTTTTTTTTTCTCCAGATGAATCTCGAGAACGCAGTTTCTATCGCTTTGTACATCTTTGGGCTCAGGCAAAGGGTAGCATCATAGCTAGGTATATAAGTTTGGGCATCAAGTTCATTTTAATGGCATTGATCCTTCCAGTCAAGGATAGTGATAGGGTGTCCCATTTATCGAGGTCTGCTCGGATCCGGTCCACAGTGTGGGGGTAATTGAGGGCCCCAAGGTCCTCAATGTGAGCGCTGAGCCCCAGATATTTGATGTGGCCTGTTTGCACCAGGAGATGTCGGGTCTCAGCGGTAATATCTCTGACTTGGTCCAGTTTACCCGGTATCCCGCCATGGGGCCATATTGCTGTAAGAGGTAATGCACTCTGGGGAGAGAGGTGGGAGTATTGCCTATGTATAGAAGAAGGTCATCCGCGTAGAGGGAAACCCGATGTTCAACTCCGCCCCTCCACAACCCCCGCCATTTCGGGTCGGACATCAGTATCGCTGCCACTGGTTCGATGGACAAGGCATTGAGGAGAGGCGATAGTGGGCATCCCTGACGTGTGCCAGAGTGGAGAGCAAAGGGGGCCGAGGTAAGGCCATTGGTTGTCCCCATTGCCTCAGGACTCATATACAGTAGGCGGATCAGCTTAATCAGCAGTGGTGGAAGGCCATACTCAGCGAGGGCCAGGAACGTGAAGTCCCATTGGACTTTGTCAAAAGCCTATTCGGCGTCAATTGTAAGGATGGAGTCCTCTTGGCTTGCCTCGCCCGCTATGACATGTAGCAACGGACGGATATTGTCCTCAGAGTGCCGTTTGCGGATGAAGCCCGTCTGGTCATCCTGTATAAGATGGGACAGGACTGCTTCGGATTTTTGCGCCAGGCATTTTGCCAGGATCTTGGCATCGGAATTAATAAGGGATATGGGCCTGTACGAGCCACATTCGTCCTTCGGCCTCCCCTTTTTATGAAATACCACTATGTTGGCACTAAGCATTGACTTTGGTAGTTGTCTGGTGTCAGCTGCCTACAAGAGGACAGCGTGCAGTCTCGGGGCCATATCGTCGGCGGCAAGTTTGTACACATCTATCATGATTCCGTCGGGACCCAAGGCCTTGCCCTGGTTCATAGCATGAATTACCCGTCTGATGTTGCCTACTGTTAATGGGGTGTCCAGAGCCCATATTGGGTAGGGGTGATTTTGGGAAGCCGAATTGATCTCAGGAATCCCTGCATCGCCTGTGGGGGGAGTGTTTCTGGCTTTGAATATAGGTTCGCATAAAAGTCAGCGAATCTGAGATTAATGTCTGTGTCCCCTATTATCTGGTTCGCTTCCCCATCCCAGACGGCGGTGATCGCCACGGCTGCCTGGCGTTGTTTTAGGGTGTGCGGCATCAGGCGCAGGGGCCTGTCATTTTCCAAATAATATTTCTGAGACCAGCTCGAAAAGGATTTTTGGACTCTATTGGTGGTGGTGTCCTTAATTTCAGCTCGGATCCTACGCAGTTGTATAAGTGTCTGTTGGTCTGGTGCTGTTTTTCTAGGGCTTCCAATTGGGTAGTTAATTGGTGTTCTCTGTCGCGCCACTGCCTAACTTTGTGTGCCCATCTAGAGCTACATTGACCTCTTAAGTAAGCCTTGAAGGCATCCCAGCACGCCCATGTAGTAAAGGAGGGGTTAAGATTTGTATCCCAAAATACAGCCATGTCTCCCTTAATGTGCTCTACAAAGTCGCGGTATGCCAAGGCTCTCATGTTCAGGCGCCAGATTGGGGAGTGTCGGGTAGAGTTAGTTTGGTCCCGACGGGTGCATGGTCCGAGACGGTGATGGGGAGCATAGAGCAATCTTCGAGCATGTGGAGCACTGTACTAGGGGCCAGCCAGTAGTCTAAGCTTCAGTAGCTTTGGTGTCTGCAGGAGTAGAAGGTGTAGTCTCTGAGTGTTCCGTGCTTGCTCCTCCACACGTCTTTCAGACCGAGGTCTATGAGTAGGGCGGTGAGTGTGGCTAGCTTTTTAGGTCTGCTTTGGCCCGGCCGGGGGGGGGGTTGGGGGGGGGGGTGTCGCAGTTTGCCTGTCTAGAGTCGGGTCAAGCGCAATATTAAAGGTCACCACCAACCAAAGTAAGCCGTCTCATAAGCGGGGCGCAGGCTGCGAAGGTATTGGTGAAGAAGGCTGGGGTATCGGTCGTGGGAGCATAAATGGTAATGAGTGTAAGTGGGTGTTGGTGTAACAGGCCCAGTACCACGAGATACCTCCCCTCTCTATCCGCCACAGTGTGTTGGATTGTGAAGGGTATTTGTCTATGAAACAGTATGGACACTCCTCGTTTACCCCTGCAAGGTGCATGAGCGGCTGCCCCCACCCAGCCCTTCTCTAGCTTCCTAGCTTCCACCTCATTAAGGTGAGTTTCTTGGAGGAATACTATATCCCCCTGGAGGTCCCTCAGATGGTTCAGCACCCGCCTGCGCTTTATGGGGTGGCCCAGCGTGATCTTAGCCATTCGTTTGGTATGGAGGGCCTCTCCCCATCAAATCCCTCAAGTAAGACATATGTTGTACCGCTACCCATATCAGTGTTGTGGGGGCGCTGCTTCTTCTGTGTTCCCAGTAGCCATACTTGGATTTCGACCCCAAGGTAGTAGATAAGCCATAAACCATAACTATAACTGAGGGAAGTAACATTTCCCTTGTAATATTGGGGATGGGACTTCCACCCCCAATACCGGCAGTAAACCCCATGCATGGAGTGTTGGCCCTCAAGGCCACCCTCCTTCCCTTGCATGATGAGGTTCTCCCCGCCTGGGGCCTGGAGTTGTGGGGGCCGGACGGCGTGCCTGCGCCGGGTGGAGACGGCTGTGGAGACAGAGTGGAGCAGTAGGCAGCATTCCCGGCCCATTCCAGGACTAGTGTTTGTTTGTTTGTTTGTTATTCCCGCCATATTTGTATAACCGCTTGTATACTGTAACTTTGTAACTTGTCCTAAGCGCCCATTTACCCCTGGGTCTGGAGCGCTATACTAAATAAAATAAACAAACAAACAAACAAATAGAGAGGATCCATAGAGCACCGATCCCAACGTCAGCGACCGCAGAACGCCCGCGACCAATCACGCTCAGGCTGTTAAGCTTCCAGCACAAACAAAGGATTTTGAAGGCTTACAGAGAGGTTGGACAGTTCAACATCGGTGGGGTGCCCGTCAGGCTGTTTAATGACTACTCCGCAGAGGTCTTGAAACGGCGGAAGGAGTTTAACCCCATTTTTGAAGCACTGAGGGGACAAGAAGTCAGACACTACCTGAAATTTCCAGCGGTCCTGTGCCTCCAAATAGACCACCAGTGGCACTCGTACGATGACCCGGAGGACACCTGATGATTCCTGGTACGCCAAAACCTTGTCACAACAGACTACCCAGGGGAGAATGACCAGAAGCCATCGGCATCGCAAGCAACATCTACGGTGGAATTCCGCCTACCACGCAACAAAAACAGGAGGCAAAGACAAGACAGAGGTTTGAAAGGGCCCGGCCAGGGGCGAAGGGAATCTACAAACGTAGCCCCACCATAATTGCTCCCTGAAATGCTACACTAAATGCTGCCCACCTGACGGAACAATATGAACCTGAAGCAACTCCTATCCCATCCAGGAAAGGCGGTGCCGGGGGCACAACAATGACCCAGACCTGTATCTCGGAAACGACACCACCACCAGCAGCTACTTCCGGGGGTCGGAAATGCGGACGCTTAAGAACTTGAATGGCACAGTGCCCACGCGGCCGGACGGACCTCCCGGCATCTGACACCCCACAAACCCTGTTATGAGGATTCTCCCCAGCGCCATACCATCGCACACTAGTCCTGGAATGGGCCGGGAATGCTGCCTACTATTTGTTAGTACCTAGGGTTTTCGATGTGGAGAACTTCCTGCAGGAAATTATACATGAAAGTCTCCAGGTCGGGTCCTTCTGCATTCTCAGGGAGGCCGATCATACGGAGGTTGTTGCGCCTGGACCCATTTTCCTGGTCCTCCATCTTGGCCCCCAAGCAATGAACCTCCCTGATTACGCCATCGAGTTCGGTCATGGTCGAGCTTTGATTGTCTTCTAGCGAGCTAATGCGTTGCTCGTTGTCAGTTGTCCTCTCTGCCTGGACGTTGAGTGTCGTCTGGACGTCCTGGAGGTCTCGTCTGATGTCCTGGACTGTCGTGTTGGTTTCTTCGGTGCATTGTCCTATAAGTTTCATCTCTGCCAGGATGGCCTGGAGCTGCGCCGGTATATCCATTGCGGTCTTGCGTTGTGCGGACCGCCTGGGAATGGGATCTGTGATGTTTTAATCTCCTGGCAGTCTGGGGTCGTTTTCTGTGATCTTTATTAGCAAAGCCCCCCGGGTGTCTTGTATGGTCGGTCGGTCGTGTGCCACGGGACCTCTGACCATACGGGCAGGGCGAATACGTGCGGTGTCAGGCGATTGGAGCTAGGTAACTTCCCGCCGTTGATGTCCATGTTGTGACTTGGGTACCTGCCTTTTCCAGGTTCCAGGGTCGGTGCGCTGGCACTGTGGGATAGTCGCAGGTTGCTTGCCTGTAGTGACTGCCCGGAGTTCCCGATGTTAGTGTCGCCAGCGGGAAGGAGTTGAGGTCGGGCCACCTCCTCTGCGACCAGTTGATCCGGGTCAGACCTCGTGTTGGTTGAGGTATGGTCAGTGGGCGATTTGCAACCTGGGCGTAGGGGTTGACCCTATGGTGTTGGTGTGAGGTATTATCCAGAGCACTGGTGTTCCATGCGGCCCAGTCAGTGTGGGGGTTGCCTCTGTTGATTTCTTGGGTGCAGAGGGCCCCCAGGCGTCTACTGATGTGGACAGTGTTTTGGTGCTTCTTCCTCAAAGTGTCCTTTCACCGCCGGTAATGGGCTTTTATTTGGTAGCTGTAGCGGGCTCTACATCCCTCCGCCTTATATAGCTCTGTTGTTCCTTGAGCCGAGTGTCTATCGAGGGTTTGCGTTGCCTAGCCCCGCCGGTATTGAGCAGGAGTGTGTGTCTGTGTTGCGCTCGGGGCGCACTGCGGTCTGGGGTGGCGAGGCCTTCCCAGGGTCCCGTTGTTGCTCAATTGCTGGCGGGGTGGAGGGGTGCTACCCCCACGGCTCGCAGGCCAGATGCTGCGGGCCAGAGCCAGGCCGGAACCCCCCTCTTGTGGCCGGACCCCCGCTCGGATCCCCACCTCACACCTTTGACCCCCGTCGGGCCGGATCCAATGCGGGCTCTGTGCTGCGCTTCCCCTGCAGGGTTGAGGTCACCAGGAAGCCTCTGCTCAGGGTGTTTTCAGTAGGGCATGCTCTGGTCTGGGTGGCCTGTAGGGCCCACTTCCCCCACCCTGGTCGCGGGGCAGGCTCGAAGCCGGGTCCGTGCTTGCAGTCCCAGGTTGCCTCTCCTGCTGGTCGGCGGCTGTTGGCAATGGCATGCCTGTGCTGCAGTATTCGTGCCGTTCCTCACTCCGGGCGGTCTCAGGGCACCCTGTTGCTTTATGTTCTCCCCGGTGGGGACTGATGCATCGCATATTCCACCAGGGCAGGGCGGGCACTAGGCAGAAGGCGGGAAAAGTGTTGTGCTGCACTCGGTCCCTACGTCGATGTCGGAAAACCTCTCGGTTTATTCGGCCAGAATTTTCAGGGTTGGCGTCGGGATGAGTCTTCAGTTCAGGATTGCATTTTCAGCAGCTTTCCGGGGACTGTGGAGGGTGTTGTGCATAGCATGATGGCGGGCTCACACAGAGCTTCAGAGACCTGCGGCCATCTTCGTTCGGGCTCTCGCGCACCAAAGCCATGCACATTTGAAAGTCTTCGACATCCGAAAGCGGTCTGAGCCCGACTGAGGAAGACCCGAAGTGTAATAAGGGAAGGGAGCCCAGATGCAAGTTTTTTTAAACTTTTTTGTGAAAGGTCTGAGCCCGACAGAGTGGCATCCACATGAACTGTGTTTTGAAGAGGTCTTATCCCGACAGAGGGGAATCTATGTGAACTTTGTTGTGAAAGGTCTGGGGCCGAAAGAGGGGGAACTACGTGAACCTTTTGTTTAAACATTATTTGGAAGTGGAAAGAGAGAATATACCGTGGAAGGCCAGACGTGCCTTGATCCACGTCTTGAACTGTTTTTGTGTTAGAAACCCGAGCCAGAGTGTGTCATCCTGCTCACAGGGACCGCCTTACTCCCTTTCGTCTAACATGCGGAGGAGAGCTGACTCAGTATCTTCAACTTTTACGTTAGAACACCTTTTCCCATGCACCCATGTATTGTAATAGTATAAGGGCAGGCAATAGGCATATTTAGTATAGGACATTTTGTTTTGACTGACACAACTAGGACTGTTTTATTTATTATTTTGATGGTAGAGCGTGCTCCAATCTTTAAAGATGGGGCCAGAAGGGGGTTTATCCAACCCTTTTTCTAAATAAACACCCTTGAACCTTATATCTCCTGTCTTCATTTGTGATACCATGCCTCCTTTACAGAGTGTTGTTGCTTTTTCAAAGTACACACCAGATTACTGAACACTGGTGGATAGCATGCAGTGTCCGCTTTCACATTAAATGTCTCGATTGGTTTCCTACATTCTGATATGTTTGCTAATTTTTAGGAAACCGATACTAATAACAAATAAGGAACAAGTTACTTACCTGTAACTGTTGTTCTCCAGCATGGGTCTGGCATGGATTCACATGCTCATGAATATTCCCCGTCGTCAGGCCGGGAATCCTTGGTAAAGAAAAAATCAGTATCAGTTTTGTTTCTGATCTGTCTTTCTCAGTAGTAACCAATCACTGGTCTCTGGGTCATACTGCCCCCAGCCAATGACTGCCCTCTCCCTAAGCCCCGCCTCTGGCAGCCATCTTCAGATTTGGTAGCACGCAAAGGGGCAGTATGACCAAGTGAAGAGCCGCAGAGGGGTAGGAGGGAGGGTTTGCATGTGAATCCATGCCAGACCCATGCTGGAGAACAACAGTTACAGGTAAGTAACTTGTTCCTTCTCCAGCATGGGGTCTGGCATGGATTCACATGCTCATGAAGGAACAAGTTACTTCCCTGTAACTGTTATTCTCCAGCATGGGTCTGGCATGGATTCACATGCTCATGAATATTCCCCGTCGTCAGGCCGGGAATCCTCGGTATAGAAAAAAATCAGTATTAGTTTCGTTTCTGATCTGTCTTTCTTAGTAGTAACCAATCACTGGTCTCTGGGTCATACTGCCCCCAGCCAATGACTGCCCTCTCCCTAAGCCCCGCCGCTGGCAGCCATCCTCAGATTTGCTAGCATGTAAAGTGGCAGTATGACCAAGTGAAGAGCCGCAGAGGGGTAGGCGGGAGGGTTCGCATGTGAATCCATGCCCGACCCATGTTGGAGAACAACAGTTACAGGTAAATAACTTGTTCCTTCTCCAGCATGGGGTCTGGCATGGATTCACATGCTCATGAATAAGAGAATACATAGCAGTACATACATACACAACCACGGGAGGTGGCAACAGGCTCAACATTAAGCAATGCAACAACTCACCATTAAGCATCTCTTACCTCCTCACCAGGCTCACCTTAAGCGAACAGGTTGCGCAGCACTGCTAAGCCGACCCTGGACTCCTCCCTGGAGTCCCGATCGACGCAGTAGAATCTTGTGAAGGTGTGCGTCGACCTCCACGTAGCAGCCCTGCAGATGTCCAGCAGGGGCACACCAGACAGGAACGCTGTGGTAGCAGCGATCGCTCTGGTCGAATGGGCTCTGGGACGGCCGGGCATCGGTCGGTTTGCCAACCGGTGAGAGTGCATGATGCAGCCGGAGAGCCATCTGTAAATGGAAGTCTTCGAGAGAGCCTTCCCTTGATTCACAGTCCCAAAGTTCACAAACAGCTGTGATGTCTTCCGAAAACTCTTCGTGCGGTCCACGTAGAACTTCAGCGCTCTAGCTACGTCCAGCGAGTGCAGAGTCCTTTCAGCCGGCAACGAAGGAGACGGGAAGAAAACTGGCAACACCAAGGGTTCGTTGAGGTGGAGGTCCGATGGCACCTTGGGCATTAATGAGGGGTGCGTCCTCAGAACCACCCTCGTGTCGTGAAACGTCAAGTATGGCGGCTTGCAAGATAGGGCCTGGATCTCTCCCACTCGTCGTGCGGAGGTGATGGCCACGAGAAACGCCGTCTTCCAGACAGAAACTTCAACTGTGCCGAATGCATGGGCTCAAATGGGGGCCCCATGAGCCTGGTCAGCACCACTTTGAGCTCCCATGCCGGGGCAGGGGCCTTCACCGGCGGGAATGATCGGAACAGTCCTTTCATAAATTCCTTCACCAGTCGATGAGACCACAAGGACGCCCGTCCCGTAGTTCAGGTGTATCGTGAGATGGCGGCCAGATGTATCTTGATGGAAGCGTGAGCTAGTCCAGCCTTGGCCAATGACAGTAGGTACAGCAATACTTGGGGGGCCGTAATCCACAGAGGGTTAATCTTCTGTGCACGGCACCAGACAGAAAACTCTACTTATGTCCGTAGCACTTGAGAGTTGAGGACGCCCTGGCCTTTGCCAGGACCTCTCTGCAGTCGGTATACGTCGTTTCCGGCGCCGCAGGACACTTCAGCGGCCATTTTGTCAGAGATTCAGTCCTTATGCTCGGAGATAAGGACAAGGTTGCCCCTCCCCCCGACAGAGGTACCTGAGCCAGACCCGACGGGGGAACCGGAGCCAGGACCGTCGGAAAGTCCACCGCATAAGGGGAGGAGGACGCATCCTACGCCACCTCTCCCACCTCTGCGGCCTGCTCTGTCTTCCCCCCGGTCTACTACCCACAGGGATGATACAGGCACGGACACGGCTATGACAGGTACAGATGACGATGGAGGCGACGACGGGACGTGTCCCCCGTCGCCCCCTGCTCGGGCGTCCCCGCCCGACGAGATTGGATCCTTTCATGCAATGATTTCCAGGGCATCCGAGCTCTTCCAGCTCTGCCCAGAAGAGAAGGAGAAAGAAGGGTTCCTTTACCAACGGCGCGAGGCTAAAAGGAAGACAGTCCTCGCCGTACCTCTTCTTGATGACATCTGGGATGAGGGCTCGCCCTCCTCAAGAACCCTGCGACGGCGCCTGAGGGACGAGTACGAGAAGAAGTACCGAGTCCCCGACGCTACCCCCTTGTGCCTTTGGGCGCAACCTACCCCGGATTCGGTCGTCTCAGCGGCGGCCAAGAAGAAAGCTGGGGGGAGCATCGGCCTCGACATCAACTTCCCCGACGGACGGCGAGGGCAGGAAGCTAACATGATGGGACGACAGGTCATCTCATCCGCAGCGACGACTATCAAGGCGGCCAACGCCCTGGCTATCGTAGCCCGCTACAACAGGGAGTTGTGGTTCAAAATCGCCCCTCTGTTGGACTTCCTTCCGGACGCCAAAAGGGCGGAGGCCCTTGAAATTCTACAGGAAGGTGAGATTGCTTCGGACCACGCCATCACGGTGGCAACGGACATCGCCGACACCGGTTTCCGTCAGTTGGGCAACGGCGTTTGCCTGAGACGACGAGGATGGCTCAAGGCGACGGATTTACGCCAGGACGTACAAACCAAGGTTTTGGACATGCCCTTCGATGGGAACAACCTGTTTGGGAAGGCGGGTGATGAGTCCCTCCAAGCCATCAAGGCGGACACGGAGACAGCTATGGCCATAGGCGTTCTCCGGCAACGAAGGCCGTCCTTTTGGAGCACCGGAGTCAAGCAGGGTGCCTCCAAGTGATTCGGCGGTGGCTCCTATACGTACTGCCAAGCGGCCCGCTCCTCGTCGCAGGAAACCTATAGAGGACGAGGCAAGTCGGGTGGGCCCTGCCATCGTCGCCAGGGAGGCCAAGGCGACAAGGCGTCTTCCAAGCAAGATTGAACCGACAGCGGTGTCGGGCCCCCACCGAAGCACCCCGGTGGGAGGCCGGCTGGCGAAGTTCGTCAGCGTGTGCAAGTCCATCTCCACTGACCGTTGGGTGCTGGAAGCCCTGGCCCAGGGGCATGCCCTCGAATTTCTAAAAAAAGTGCCCCCGCATTCCACCCGTGGCCAGGAAGGAAAATCACGTCCCTCAACTGCTATTGGAGGTAAGGGCGATGCTCAAAAAAGGTGCCATTGAGCTCGTGCCGAAGAGGCTCCGGGGCTCCGGAGTATACTCAAGGTACTTCCTCGTAAAAAAGAAGACAGGAGGATAGCGCCCCATCCTGGACCTGCGACGACTGAACAAGTACATCAAGGCACAGAAGTTCTGGATGGTCACCCTCCAGCACGTGCTGGGACAGCTGGAGGAGGGTGATTTCCTGTCGTCGTTGGACTTGGAGGATGCGTACTTCCACATCCCCATTCTAAAAAGACACCGAAGGTTCCTCAGGTTCGTGGTCCAAGGGCGGCACTACCAGTTCAAGGCCCTCCCGTTCGGATTGAAGTTGTTCACCAAGTGCTTCGCACCGGTGGCGGCGCGGCTGCGCCTACAGGGGAGCCACGTCTACCCCTACCTGGACGACTAGCTCATCCGGGCAAGGACAAGGGAGCTCGCCATGGAGCACACTGCGAAGACCGTCCACCTGCTCACGGACCTGGGATTCTCCATCAACTTTCCAAAATCCCACCTGGTTCCGTCGCAAGTCGCCCTGTTTCTGGGAGCCAAGCTCGACACAGTGGCGCGGCTGGCCTCGCCGTCGGTGGAAAGCGATCATTGCATGGAAAGATCCGATCTCGTCGGGCGGGGAGGCCCGGGCTAGCGATGGGAGCTCCATCCCGTCGTCACTGCCGTCGTGGCCGGTACCCGTCGTGGCCGTGTCCGTTCCCGTGTCATTCCCAGGGACGGGGGACGTGGGTAACGGCTGAGCAGGCCGCGAGGGCTGAAAAGGCGGGGCTGGATCGATCCGTCTTCTCTTGTTCGGGGGGCTTACCGCCGGGCCTGGGTCCGGCTCTGGCTCCTCCGTCGAGCCTGGTTCCGGATCCTCCGTCGGTGGTAAGGGCAATCTCGTCCTTATCTCCGAACATAAGGATTGTATTGCCAACAAAATGGCCACCAAGTTATCCTGCGGCTCTGGAAGCGATGGGTGACTAGGACCCTCACCGGTGCCGCCGTCGCTCTCGTCGTCATCTTTGTCAGGATCCCTCCCATGCGGACGGGCCGCTTCGACGCCCTCGTCAAGGCCCTCTAAGACTTCTACCAGCTCCTCCTCAGATGCTGTGTCCGTGTCCACAATGGCCACCGCCCCCCCCCTCTTTTTCTCTTCTGAATCCTTCGAGATCGACCAGGGCCTCTCCAGAAGCTTACCCAGGTTCTCAGATTTCCTCTTCCCCGAACCAGAGCGTTGGCTCGTGTTTGATGGTACCGGGGAAGGCACGCCCTGCCTGGCAGGCGAAGAGCCCGACCGTTCGGCGCTCCCGGTGCCCGCGGACTAGCAGTGCTTTGCCTTCTGTTGGGCCCCCGCCGCCGGGGCACCCTCACAGGACTTACAAGACCACTCGGACTTCTTCTCACCTGACGGGCTCTTTCCTTCCAGCCAGTTGGAGACACGAAGGTGTCGGTCACTGATGGCCCGTTCCGACATGTTCCTGAAAAAAGCACAGTCCATCTCCACGTGCGTTTTGTCCTCATGAAGGCAGTAGAGACATTTCGAGTGCTCGTCCTCCTTGAACACATTCTGCAGCTGGCATCCAGGGCAAACCCTGAACAGCTTTCCGGGCGTCGAGCTTCCTTTCTCCTGGGCCATGTTCGGGTAGGCCGCAGAAACTTCTGGAATCCTCCAAGAAGCATAACTCGACTGAATCTTCACCCTTGAGGGGCGTAGAAAGATCCGACATGGATCCCCATTAATCGGATGTAGAGAAGGTGGAGCTTGAGGCTCTATTGACCGAAAAATTTGAAATTCTCTTTGAAAAAGCACGAAAATGCAGCAAAAGCTTGAGAGCTAAACACGAGGACTCCCAACACTTGAGCGTGCGGTAAAAATCTGAAGATGGCTGCCAGTGGCGGGGCTTAGGGAGAGGGCAGTCATTGGCTGGGGGCAGTATGACCCAGAGACCAGTGATTGGTTACTTCTGAGAAAGACAGATCAGAAACAAAACTGATACTGATTTTTTTTTTACCAAGGATTCCCGGCCTGACGACGGGGAATATTCATGAGCATGTGAATCCATGCCAGACCCCATGCTGGAGAATGAAAAAAATGTTTTTGAAGTTATTAATATCATGGTAAATGCATACGTTTCTTTTTTATATAAAGGACAAATAAACCGCCCAAAGAAATCTTGGTATGAATCCTTATACTCATGGACAGGATGAGGAGCTGATCAGACTCCAGCTGACCTTCACGGGTAAATTACCGGGAATTATATGTAAACTGTTACAGAGGTTGGGTCCAAATCTTGCACATCAGCGCTGACAGTTGCGCTGACCTACCAGGGTGCATCATGATCAGTGAAATGTGCATGCCTGTGCGACACAAATGACAAGCGTTAGGGTTGCACTGCAGCCCCCTGAACACAGCTTTTGGACGACAGCAGGCCCTGCCATTTCCTGGTCCCACAACTTCCCATCTCCTCACACCAGTCACAGCGAGTGCTAAAGATATTTTGTTATTCTAATGTACCTGACTGTCAGCAAGGAGGGAGGAGGGTGTATGTGTACACACCCTCCTCCCTCCTTGCTGCAGTCAGGTACATTGGAATAACAAAGAAAATCTTTATCACTCGCTCACAGGGCCCGGCTAAACATTTGTCAGGGCTTGTGGGAGCCCATTTCAATATGATTGGGCACCCCCTCCCCCCCCCCCCCATGCCTACAAGGGTGAACAGAGTCTGTGGCACCCTTGGGTTACTTAAATAAGAATGGATACAAAGGAATGCCCTTAAATCTCACGGGGCAGGCAGCCAGAGGCCAGCTGAAACACGAAACTGCCTCCGATTGCTCTTTAAGCAAAATGCTAACGCAGATGAAACTAGGGTAAAAGGCAAAGAGGTGTAAACACTGCTGGATGCCATCAAAGGCAATCTGTAACCTGCTGCCAAACACACATTTAAAGTCTTCAGTTAAGACAGTAGCCATCAAACTAGTGGGCTCAAGGTTGTCCAAGGGGAGGGGTGGGCCAACTCTTTAAAATAAGATTAAGATGAATGTTTGAAATATAAAAAAGGATTCAGGAGACTGCTTTTAATAGAAAATATAAGCAGTAGAAAATCTGCTTGCATGTTAAAGAGCCAGGGCTCCCCCTGAACATTCTTTGGGCCCCCTAGTGGCGACCAACGCTTACGTAGGGGGGCTCAGAATTCTGTTTTTTTTTTTTTTTTTTAACAAGGGTAGGGGAGGAGGCTAGGTATGCAAAAGTTTGAATACCACTGGGTTAAGGACAGCAGCCAGAAAAGGGCAGTCTGTAACCTGCACACAAGGCAAAGTGCACATTTAATGCCATTAAAGAAATATGTTGCTATGTAGTAAGAGTAAGACAGCCATAATTGGAGCAGTTGCGTGTTCCCCCCTGGGCCCCCCCCCCCCAGGCTCTTGAACACATGCACAGCACAACATATTCACAACACTGTGGGACTGTTCGGCATACAAGGCACTGATATGTTCTAATTTGTCTTCTGTACAAAAAAAGATATGCAGAAACCTAATTTGCACAATATGAACTGACATGATCAGTACCGACATCACAGTAAATAACATTACAAGCATTGACAGCAGTCTTCAATACTCTAGGATACCCTTGTTAAAGGCATTAAAAGAAGTTTTTACATGTAAGCCAAAAGAATAATATGCTGTGCAATATATAAATATTCACTACTAGTGGAAAAGCCTATGCACACTGGCCAAAGTGCATAAAGAAAGCAATTTTCAGGGTGTTCATATTTTATGGGGTATATTTAAATGTAAAGTAATATATGTTCATAGAATAAAATATGAACACAGCAGAATCACGATATATCCTAAGGCAACAGCTCCCTCTGGCGGTGACAACAGGCGAAGCTATGTGCATTCAGGCACACTGTTTCATATTATAAAAATAGGTCCACTATCATAAGGCAATCACTCCTTCTAGCAGTGACACCAGACGGAGCTATGTGCGTTCGGGTTGTCTCTACTGCACATGACTGCATCCGACCAACATACATCTGGCCTTTTATTATAGTTAGATTATATATATACAACTCAATATTTTGTAAACCATGAGGGTTTTAATTCATAGCAAAAATTGCAAACTAAATCACTTCTAGTGACACCCAATGTCAGCAGATCAAGCACAGTAAGATTAAATTATTCGCCCAGGATTACACATTTCGGTAAAGTGGTGAAATCAGTATTTGGACACAGGCTGTGATTTAAGCACATGGCTACATATCTTCCCAGTGATCGGTCATAAAAAAATGTGGGTAACCAAAAACAAAATAATTCATTTTTCCATCAATGCCTTGAAAAGTACACAAATCACATAAGAAACCAACCTGACATTACATGCATTGTTATAGAAATAGGTCAAGCAAACAGACATCTATAGCTTTATTTTCCACTACCTTGAATTCACAATTGCAGTATCAGCAGCCTGCAAAGAAATGTGGACCTAACAAATATATCATTTAGTTTAAAAAAAAAAAGGATTACAGTGAAGGAGAATTCAATATAAGGTAATCTGCTTGAGCCATTATTTTACACAGCATGCAGCTTTATACTCCCCTTCCATTTATTATAACTCACCAATCACACCTTTTAAGAGGCAAGAGTCCTTAACCAGGCACCCCTGTATCTGGATTATCACCCTCCAATTGGTTTATTGAAATGTGGTTGACACAAAGCTGAAGCTGGGGGTGCTAATGGAGCATACATTCTTATCGAAGTGGCTGCATTTTAATTGTTTACCTGTACATTTATCTTTTGCAGCAGCGACTGCGTATAGGTGGGCAGCTAGGGCAAGCACCTGCCAACCTCACGTCACCCCTCTGGAATGGTCTCCCTGTCCCTCGCAGGTTTGAGACGGATCTCCTTAAGTTACGGAAGCTCCTCAAGACCCTCCATTTCTCTTTTTCCTTCCCTCTCCCCACCCCTCCCCTGCTAACGCCCCCATCTGCCGCAATGACTGGCTGCCTGGTTTTCCTCTGAGTTCTACGGGGAACCAGGCCCCCCAATGCCTAGTTCACCCCCTTCTGCACAGTTCACACGGGACCCTCACTCCCTGCACCCCATGCAACACCTGGCATTTTCCCACCTGGCCTTCCCATAGCACTCACCTAGCCCCAGTGCCCCCCTGTCCCCATTCTGTTCTGAGTCCTTTCACTTGCACTCTTCTCCTCTTGCCATGCACTTCCGTTCCCATCCTAGCACCTCGCGCAAACCAGCACTCCCCCCCCACCGCACTTCTTGTTACTGCACTTGCACGATCCGAAAGTCACAAGGGCTAGTAGGACCGTGATTGTTATTTTCTCCCTTGTTCCTCTCACCCATTTTTTTGTCTTGTGGCGCCTTGAAACACCATTTGTTGTAGAGGCGCCGTACACATGTCGAGTAAATAAATAAATAAATAAATATGCTCCCTTTTTCCTCCTCTTCCTCCTACTTCCATTTTCTCCTATAGAGCAGTCTTTTTGCCCTCCTTTTTTCCTTACTTGCAATTTCCTCTCTATTCCACACTTTCCGGATCTTTTAGAACACTGTCATCCTCTGTCCTTTCTTCATTCTCTTAATCCTCCTCTCGCCTTTTCTTTCTCCATTTCGGTCAAAGGTTATTTGTTATAAATTATAGGTTACTCACCGTAGTGACTAACATACTCTTAGTTCCTAGTCCCTTTTCTTCCATACTGCATGGGCGTCCCTTCCAAGGGACGGGAGACGAAACGTTTTTCACCAGAAAAAACCTTCTTCCCCTTTAAATTTAGAAGCGCACGGCGGTGCAGCCCTGGGAGCATGCGCTGCCCTGACTCCGCCCTCCAGCGCCACACCTCGGTCCCCATTGACGCGTCGACAATAGATTTAACATTGCCTAATGACACCAGTATTATTTGGGGGGAGGATGGTGGGACGCATGGAGAAAAGGGGACTCATTAGTCACTACTGTGAGTAACTTATAATTGCTCTTAGGTTCTGTCCCCTTTCCTCGATACTGCATGGGTGATTACAACTGAATGTAGCTCCAGGGTGGAGAGGAGACCCTCCTTAAGAAAATAGGTTCCTGAGAACCACCTGTCTGAAAGCCACATCAGATCTAGAGACGGCATCCAAACAGTAATGCTTGCAGAAAGCCAAGGGAGTGGCCCAAGTGGCCGCCCTGCTTATGACTTGCCAAGGAACATGGCGCTGGAATGCGATAACCGTTGCCTTGGCCCTGACTGCGCGGGAGTGCATGTTTGTCGGAAACTGCTTGTGCTGGCCCCCGTATGCTTCTTTGATGGCCGAGACCATCCAGCGGGATATGGAGGCCTTGGAGGCCTGATAGCCTGGTCTTGCACCTCCGAAAGTGACAAACAGGGTGTCTGACCTGTGGAAGCCCTTGGTCCTGTCAAGGTCGATTTTCAGGGCACGCCTGACATTCAGGCAGTGCAGAACTCACTGTGCCTTGTCCTTAGAATCAGCAAAAAACATAGGAAGGACTATTTCCTCGTTCAAATGGAAAGCAGACAGAACCTTAGGCAGAAATGCTGGGTGTGTCCGCAGGACTACTTTGTCTTTGTGAAAGGTAGTATATGGCTCTGAGGCGACCAGCGCCTGGATTTCACGGACTCTGCAAGCCGAGAAGGCCGACTAGTAAGGTCGTCTTAATGGTGACCAGCCTGATGTCTGCGGACGCCAATGGCTCAAACGGCTTGTGTGCCGGGGCGCCCAAGACTATGTTTAGGTCCCACAGGGGGTGTGGCCTCCTGATGGGCGGGTAGAGCCTTGCGAGCCCCGTCAAATGTTTATTGACTATCGGATTGGAGGAGAAGACCACCCCTCCTCCGAGTTCCTGTAAGCCCTGATGGCTGCAAGGTAAGTGTGGCAGGTGTCCACCTGTACGCCACAGTGGGCGAGGTGCGCCGAAAAGGAGAGCACGTCGTCCAACATACATGCCAGGGGGTCGATTTCCTTAGAGTCTGCCAAGTGGCAGAACCTGGTCCATTTACTTTTGTACTGGGCCCTGGTAGCCTTGCTCCTTGCGCCCGGTATGATTTCCAGATTAGCCTGGGATAGGCTGAGGTGCCTTAGCGTTACCTGCTCAGGAACCATGCTGTGAGGCTAGTTTGTGTGGCGCGGGGTGGATGACCCTGGCACCCTGCTGCACCAGAAGATGCGCTGGGCCGGTCGGAAGGTGAATCGGAGGCAGCTCCGAGAGGCTGAGCATCTCCGAGAACCATGGCCTGGCTGGCCACCATGGAGCTATTAGGATGATGTTGAGCTGTCGAGACTCCTTGATCTTGCAAATCACTCTGTGCATCAGCGGAGTGGGCGGGAAGGCGTACGTTGTCATGCCGTTCCACTGAATCCGAAATGCTTCACCCAGGGAGCCGGGGCCCGGTCCCAGCCAGGAGGCGAACTGAGGGCACTTCTTGTTGTGCCAGGTGGCAAAGAGATCCACCTGGGGGAGACCCCATCTGTTGAAGATCTCCTGAATCACGTGGTCGTTTAGCTGCCACTCATAATTGTCCGCTCCCAACCTGCTGAGCCACTCTGCCTCCAGGTTGGATTCCCCCGGGAGGTGGACTGCCACGAGTTAGATGTTTTCCAGGGCCCACTCCTACAAGCTGAATGCCAGTCTCCACAGTGGAGGGGATCTGGTGCCTCCCTGCTTGTTGATATAGTACATGCTGGTCGAGTTGTCTGTCTGGATGAGGACAACCTTGCCCCTGAGAAATGGGAGGAATGCTCTGACCGCTAGCCAGATAGTGTTCAGCTCCAACCAATTGATGTGGTATTCCTGATCCTGTTGAGTCCAGGTGCTGTGGACCGAGAGATTGTCCAGGGTGGCTCCCCAGCCCTCGAGCGATGAGTCCGTGGTGATGGTGACCTGCGGGTTGGGAGGCCGGAAGGGCTTGCCCATCCGAAGGTTGCAGTCCCTGGACCATCATGTGAAGTCTGGGCGGAGAGATGGAGGAACGTTGATCATCTCGGATGGAGAGCCCCGCTCCTGGTTCCATGAAGCCGCAAAGTGCAGCTGAATCCTCCTCATCCTGAGTCTCGTGTGTGGGACGGCTAATAGGACTGCTGCCAAGAGACCCAGGAGATGCTGGTACCACCAGGCCGAGGTCAATTCTCTGCTGAGGAAGCGAGCAGTGGCCCTCCTGATGGCTGAGATCTTGTCCTCCGACGGGAACACCCTCTCTGAGCGCGTGTCCCAGATGAGGCCGAAGAATGTCAGAGTCTGCATGGGCTGCAGCTGCGACTTCTTGAGATTGAGCAAAAAAGCCCAGTTTGTGCAGTGTGTTCATAAGGGCATGGGAAGAGTGGTGAACCGCTTCCGGAGATGTAGCCCTGTCATCGAGGTTTGGGTGGATGTGGAGTCCCTGCGCTCTGAGGAGGGCAGCCACCGTATTCATGAGTCGGGTAAAGACCCTGGAGCCGAGTTTAGGCCAAAAGGAAGAACCTTCTATTGGAAATGGTAGCCCATGATCCTGAACTGTAGGAAAGAACGATGGGGCTGCCAAATCGGGACGTGTAGGTACGCGTCCTTTAGATCCAGGGAGCACATCCAGTCTCCCTTGCGCAATGTCTCCGCTATGAAGGCTGGCGTAACCATCTTGAATTTTTGTAGAGGTAAAGAGAGGTTGAGGGTAGAAAGGTCCAGCACAACTCTCAGGCCCACCTGGTCTTTTTCAGAATGGCAAAAATCCTGGAGTAAAAGCCAAAGCATCGCTGGGAGGCTGGGACTTCCTCCACGGCCTGGATCACTACGAGTGACCGGATCTCCATCAGAAGAGTTGCTGTCCCAACTTGCGGGAGTGGGGGGGGGAAGAGGGAGGAGAGGCTGGGATGGGTAGGCGGTACCCCGTGGATACTACGGATAGGATCCAGGGGTCCGTGAAATTCTGGCGCCAGAAATGTACATGGAGAGCAAGCCTGCCCCCCATTGGAGACACATGGACACGGAGGGGCGTGTCATGCCTTCTTTCCCTCAGAGGCTGTTGCGAAGGAGGGGGACTGGGAAAGGCCCTTATCCCCCCCCCTTTTTTTGTTGCTTGTGCCCATTTGGAGTCAGCGAGCAGTCCGGCTGCCTAGATCTCTGTTTCTAGATCACGGAACCCTCCGTACATACGCCCCTTGTCGGAGCGCTGCTGTGACTGGGTGTATGATGTCTTTGTCAAGATGGATAAAGACTTGGCCATTTGTGAGCTGTTTTTCTTTTTGTCCAGCTCCTCGTCAAGGGTGGAGTTGAAGAGCCTCCCCCCCTCGAACGGCAGGTCTAATATGCGTTCCTGGACATATGGGTTGATTTTCGTTGCACAGAGCCAGGCTGTCCTTCTCATGTCCGTGACAATACAGATGGCATGGCCAGAGGTGTCAATATGGGCCACAGTGGATTCCATGAGGTCCTGGGCGCCACCAGCTTGGCCTCAGCCAGTCCCGCCTTGAAACGCGATTGGCTCTGCGTAGGGAGTTCCGGGAGGAAGTCCGCAAATTCCTGCCATAACCTTTGGTTAGCGGCAGCCAGCATGGCATCGGGGTTGGCCTGACGAAGATGCAAGGATGTCTTGGAATGCAGCTTCTTCCCATTACGCCTCCAAGATCTTCTCCTCCTTGCCTAGCAGCGCCGCAGAGGAGGAGGCTGAGGACGACTTAGGCTTGGAGTATAGTGATGCCGAGGAGTGTGGCTGAGGAGGGGCCGATAGCAAGAGTGTATCCCCCTCCATCTGCCTGTACTTGGCGTCCAGTCGTCCATTGACCGGTTGGACAGAGTGGGGCTTGAGCAAACCCTTTTTGGCCAGGGAGATTACATCGGTCTGCAGTGGAAATCCCGTTTTGGCAGAGGGGCGTTGCGTGAGGACCTCAGCAAGCACTCGCTCTGCCGGTTGCTCGACCTCGGGTTGAGGTAGGCCCAGATACTCCGCCAGACCCACAAGACATTTGTGGAAGGCCTTGGCTGACGAGGGCGTGTCAGGGTCCTCCTCCTCATCCATATCCTGTGGGTAAGGAGGATCCTGCATAGGTGGGGGAGTAGCGGGAAACGGAGGCTGGGGTACAGCGACCGGAGACGGAGGCTGTGGAGGAGGCTGTACGGAACCGCCTGAGGAATCGGCTGGGGGGCCGGAGGAAGAGGCTGCACCAGGGCCAGGGACGCCGGCGGAGGAGCCTGAGGAGCAGAGGACATTGGAGGCAGCACGTCCCTGATGGCATCCCTGAGGATAACCCCCATCCGAGGGGACTTCATGAGCCCGAGGAACCTCTCAAAGAACCGGTCTTCACAGGCTGGAGGAGGGGTAGGTGATACAGACAGGGTAATGGGAGGCTGCTGGAGCCGCTGCATACCCTGACCATACAGATGCAGCAGGAACCTGCCCTGCGCAAATGAAGGATAGGCTGTAGGCCACGTACCTGGTTGAGGCCAGTCCCACCTTGACACTCATTCCTCGCCGAACTCCTGGAATGGTGTCTGACGGGGGCCAATGTCCGGCCCGGTGGCCATTTAGTCGAGCTGCCTGCCACGTGTCGTGTTGCTCGGCTCACTGGGCCCAGCCTCCTCCAGGACTCTTGAGTGTGGATCGCGATGCCTACCCTGCTCCTTGGGCCTAGACCCGGTAGGTGTAACACTCTCAGCCCGGGGGCCGGTAGAGCTGCGTTTAGGCGCCCCCTCGGACGTATTGCCGGTACTAGGGCGTGGCCCATCGGACATAATGCTGGTAAAAGGGCGAACCCCCACTGGTGAAGACCCGGTACAAGAACCTTCCGGTCCTTCAACAATGTCACCGGGAGGATCAGAGGATCCCTCGGCCTGTAGGCCGGTAGCTGGAGCAGCCTCGGTGCACGTGTTGGTACTAGGACCTGAGCGGACCCTGCCGCGCGGGCGAGTCCTTGGGAAGGAGTCTCCTTTGCGGGGTGCGATGGAAAATAGAGGCCCTGCCTTGGGCCTGGATCGATGTTTCACGAAGTCCTTGAGGTCGTCTGGAGGCGACTTCTGGAAGAGCTCCCTCCACCTGGCCAGTCTGTTCCACAGAGACCTCGATGACAGGGCAGTGCACGCTGTACAGGCTTGCCAACTGTGGTCTGGGCCAAGGCAACGTAGGCAGAGGGCGTGGGGGTCTGAAGTTGGAAAGAGCCAGTCGTAGGATGGACACCTGCTGAACCCTGTGGAAGTCGACATGCGCTTGGGAGGACTGTGACGCCTGAGGACTGAGTACCTGAATGATAAAAAGACAAAAGAGAAGAAATATCCGCGTGTGGAATTACATGGACGAAGCCAAACCCAGGAGCGCTGGTGAATTTGGCCCGTTACCGTCAACGCGGAAAAGGGGACTGAGGTGTGGCGCCAGAGGGCAGAGTCAGGGCAGCACATCCGCGCACCTCTAAATTTAAAGGGGAAGAAGGTTTTTTCTGGTGAAAAAGGTTCCGTCTCCCCTCCGTTGGAAGGGACGCCCATGCAGTATGGAGGAATGGGGATGGGGCGTTATAGTAAGATACCGCTCTATTCCTCATTTTGCTGCTATACGCATGCTCACCTGCCTTCCTTCACTACATTTTTCCCTCCCTCGTGTACCCACGTCACACCAGTTGCCTTTACATTGTTGCCCTTCCACTGCCCATTCCTCACTCACTGGCCTCCCTTCTCTCCCTTTCTCCTGCCCTCCCGCACTCTTCATTTGTCCCTGACTTTTAGACATTCATTACTCCCCATTCTCCTTACACTCCTGAACCCCCACTCTCTATTTCTGTAACGCTCACCTGATTCCCGTAGAGGCGCCGGTCTTGACTGGGCGTATACCGTATCTTCAAAGGTGATGTGTAACACACGGCTGGCTCTTTGGGCTGGACCTCTGTGCACTGTATGTCTGACTCGAAGGGTAAGATGTCTGCAGATTGAAAATATGGGATTAAGGAACTGGGTTATTGAATGTCTCTCTCTTCTTCCCTTTCTCTTCTCCTGTAGAACCCCAAAGGTTAACGCTCTCACCTTAGGTAAGTGAACGCTGTGCTCTCCATCTGCCTCGGGGCAGGGTGCTGTAACCAGTTTCTTCACTGAATAAGGGGAGCAGGCCTCTTGACTTCAGAGGACTGCTGTCCGTCGTTTACTGCACGAACGGTAAGTTTCGAGTAATTCTAATGTCTTTAAAGTCTTTAGTAATGATGTCTCTTGTTTTGCAGGGTTCCGGCGATGGCGGATGACGGGCTGAAGTGAGTTGAAGATGGAGCCCGCGTGATGAATAGAAGCGCCTGGAAGCACGTAAGTAAGCGCTTGTTGCCTGCTTCACGATGCGCTCTAACTGTCTTTTTATTTTGCAGGTACAAGTTCGGAGCGGCTGCAGGGTGCCGGAATACCCACTGGGTTAGATGTGGAAAGGAGTAATGGCACGTGAGTATTAAAGTTCCCCAATGTCTTTAAACGCACCTTGTTTTGTCTTTCAGATGCGGGATGCAGCGCCGAAGGCCTCCGGAGCGTGCGAAGAGTTGGTAAGCTTTTGTCTTTCAGATGCCGGAATGCAGTGTGAAGACCTCCGGAGCGCACGAAGAGTAGGTAAGCCTTTGTCTTTCAGATGCCGGAATGCAGCGCGAGGCGTTGGTGACAGCCGATGGACCAGGTAAGTGAAGAGCTGTCACTGAAGACCGTAATGCTAACCTGTTCTTTCTTGTCTTTATAGGTGTTGCTGAAGACTGGATTCAGGATGGTAAGCCTTTTTCCTTAGGCCCAGGATCAGATGCAGAAGACACGATGAGCGTTCTGCTGCAGAGGATGCAGAATAACGCAAAGCAAGATTCATCCATCGGGTGTGGTTTAAATAGCCTCCTGTAGTGCTTAGGTGTCTCCTTCCACAGCCACGCCTAGGTAAGAAAAGAGTTCCTGCTTTCCAGAAGAGTTCCAGTGTTCTGAATCTAGGGAGTGGCTCCTGCCCCACCCAACAGGAAAAGTAGTTCCAAACAGAAGAGGATCAGAGGCTCAACTGGCAGGCAAGTAAGCAGCATGGTCTGCTGCAGGTAAGTCCACCCAAGCATTATGAGCCCGGCGCTTCCAGCGCTGGGACTGGGCATATTTATGAGCCTGGTGCCACTGGCACCAGGACTGGGTCCAAAAGGTCCCAATTGGGACTGGTTGGCACTCGGAACCTGGGTATGGATCTGCTTCCAAGGGAGTTGGGAAAACCCTGACCCTTTGGAAGCAGAGATCATGACAATTTCTGCGCCCTTTAATTTTCTTCAAACTACATTTCCAGTCACTATTGTGCCTTATTAACTAAGCAGGTTGTGTCCATCCATCCTAGTCACTCTTGTGCCTTATTAACTAGTGCCCCATTCTCCTGCCCTAGGTCATTCTCTGCACCCATTCACCCTTTTACCTCACCTGGACCAGTTCAATCACATTATCTCCTGCCCACCCTCATTCTCAATCTCAATCTCTACCTCACACTTCTGCCTTCCTATTTCTCCACTCTGCTGTCCTACCAGCTTTCATGTTACCTGCTCCTCCAGTACTTTTTTTTCCTCACTATCCTGCCCTTATTCCCTCTTCATTTCCTTTCACTGCCCTGCAGCAAGGCCCTGTGGATCTGGAGAAGATAAGGAGGTGGTGGTTTGGAGTTAAGAGGTCTTTCAAGTGCCACAAGCAGCACCCACAAAAAAGGTAACCCCTGGTAAGTTTTGAGATGAATAGGCCCTTTAAGTTTATGTTCAATGACATTTCAAGTGTGTGGGGCAAGAACACCAGGAACATGCACAAAATGGTTCTGCATGCTGTAGGAATTATCCTACATTGATATCACTTGCTGTAATGTCCCCTCCAATTGCCCGTTGCATTGAACATTATAATTTCCAACATTAGCTTCAGGCCTGATCTTTCAATATTACCACCATTGACAGCAAAACCTGGCGAGGGGCCCGAGCTGTCTTTAGCTAGAGCGAGAACCCCAGCACAGAAAACTGGAAAAAAAGCACAACTTTTAAAAAGTAGCATTTGTCCCTAAAGTTCATCACTGTACAACCTTGCCCACTCTAGTCTTTGCGTCTATGGCCCGCCCACCTGGGGCCCTCTGTCATGTTTTCCCACTTGACCCTTTGCCTTAAATAAGCCACTGTTGAATACCTGTCAAAAACATAGGTATTGCGCCGTACCATTAGTAAGTATGTCAAACCTTAAGACATTGAAATAATATTTTAAAAACTAAGTGCGCGGTTAACAGAAGTGAACGTATACTGCCAGAAGCAAAGAAGTGGTTGTGGATTGAACACTTTACCATTTTAGTTCAATTTAATTATTTATAATGTGCCAAATACAGGCCTACAGGCCTGGGAGCAGCCAAAACCAAAATAACGAGACAGAAACAAAAACACCAATAGGTAGGCACTGGTTTATTTATTGACTTTGATGCTACTCTATTGGTTAATTATGGGGCATGACGTGTGTATCCATCTTGCATTGGGACAGTTTCTATAAAGTCATCAGCAACCCTTATTGTTATTGTTATTTTGCATTTATATGGCGCCTTATAAACCATTGGTATGGTCTGAAGGCGCTGGTAGGTTTAACGCCCCTGGGAACCGAAGTTCATATCAGTAGAGAGAGTAGAGAGAGTCAAAAGGGTGCGTGTGGGCACCAGGTATGTGTGCAACTCGTGCGGTAACCGTGTAATAGCTGCATTCTAGCGGTAGGTGTGCTGGTTGAGAGGTCAGGAGTATGTGTTCGTTCTGGCAGGATTTATCCAGAGCGGATGTGGCTGCGTTAGGCCTGAAGAGAACGCCTGGCTGGGGGCTGTGTTACCAGCAGTGATTACTTAGAATGATGTGGAGTGAGCGGCGAGTGTTGGTATGAGAACAGTTATACCGAATGGTGTCATAGTATCACTGTGTTCTAGTTGAGTGGTGATGTAAGGAGAGAGTAAGCGTGGTGGTGGCATAAGATGGGTTATATACCCTTTCAGATATTCTCTGCATTCCAAATCATACTATATACGTTGCATGCTCCAGTCTGTTCCATGCACTCCAATCCATTCCATGCATCCCAGTCTGTTCCATATATTTCGGTCACGCATTCATGCATTCCGGCTTGCCGCGTGCGTTTGAGTTCGTTCTGTGCGCTCTTAGTTCGCCATGCGTACTCCAGTCATTGTGGGTTAAATGCTCTTTAAGCGTTATCTGCGTTCCAAACCATACTTTATATGTTACGCAATTCTATGCGCTTCGGTCCGGTCAATGCCCCCCTATCCACTTTTATTTGCCCCACGCGTGCACTCTTGTCGGCCTCAAGCATGTACCCACTCACCCCCTCTACCCCACTCACCCCTCTACCCACTCACCCCCTCTACGCCTCTGCGCACTCACCCCTTCTGCGCACTCACCCCTTCTGCGCACTCACCCTCTCTATGCATTCTTCCTCTCTACACGCTCAATCCCTCTACGCAATTCAACCCCCTTAACGCATTCATCCCTTCCCCGCACTCATCTGCTCCCCGCACTCATCTGTTTTAAGCACTTGTGTCTTTCACGCATTCAACATCAGTATCCTGACCTATATATTCATCTCTACACTCATCTGTTCTATACCTTCATCCGTTCTGTACACTTGTACACTCATTCACTCTATACACTCATTCACTCTATACACTTATCCACTCTATACACTTATCCACTTATACGTTCTATCTACTCATCATCTTTGTCCATTCAACCACTCTGTAAACTTATCCACTCATACGCTCATACGCTCTAACACTCATCCGCTTTATCCACTCATCCACTCTATTCACTCATCTGCCCTATCGACTCATCCGCTCAATCCACTCATTCGCTCACCTGTTCTATCCACTTGTCCGTTCTATCCTCTCATCCACTCATTCTCTCATCCGTTCTATCCACTTGTCCGTTCTATCCTCTCATCCACTCTATTCACTCATCCGCCCTATCCACTCATTCTCTCATCTGTTCTATCCACTTGTCCGTTCTATCCTCTCATCCACTCATTCTCTCATCCGTTCTATCCACTTGTCAGTTCAATCCTCACACCCGCTCGACGCACTCACCCCCTCGACGCACTCGCCCCTTCTATGCACTCATCCCCCTACGCGATTCAACCCCCTTTACTCACTCATCCCCACTACGCACCATCCCTCTATGCATTCATCCCTTCTACGCACTTATCTGATCTCCGTGCTCATTTGCTCCCTGCGCACATCTGCTCCTCGTAGTTATCTGCTTTGACTTGCATTATCCTGCTGTCTGTAACATACTAAGCTGCAACCAGCGCATAGACAAGCGTTAAGTGTGCTATACAAATATATAAAAAGCAATGTAAATGAATTTGTTACAAACAGTATGAACAAATCCGATCAAAACGTTTTTTTCCTGCTGGCTGTTGAGTAAACAGGACGGAAAGCATAATACTCCCCAAAATTCCTAAATTGAATCTAAACCCGGGCTCATATGGGATTAGCTATTGGCCAGGGAAAAAACACATACCACAGTAATCCCCCTCCTCCCGTCTATGCAGACTAAATACAGATGTTTAGTGGTGCGCAGGTGGCAACTACCAGAGAGTGAGTCCGACAAATCCTTGTGGGAAGGAGTTTTTTTTTCTTTTCTTACTGGGGCTACTCCTTGTTGTGCTTATCCGCCTGAGCTGCCGTCACTCATCATTATAATAAGGAAGTCACAGAGCAGGTTGAAGGACTGCTTTTACAGACACGTGAGCAATTGAAACTTCGCAACATGTATGTCATGCAGAGATCTGGGCAATCCGGTTAATAATTCATAAGCATGCAGACAGCAAATGGCGGTTTACAAACAAAACGGTTCCTTGTTAGGAATAATCGTGTTTACAAACCCGCATGTTGAGTCGCAGTAATAACCATACGCACAAAGATAGAATTTCGTAAATCAATTTGGTTGATCGCCATATGTGGTGATGGGACAGCACGAACTTGTGGAGTAGGAACGGGGTTTTTGAAGCGACGGGGGATCGTGTACATATGTCGGGCGTTGCCTTGTCTGCGATCGAGGTTTTCGTTCTGAGACTGCACATCTCCCGCAGCTCTCGGAGTTTACTTTCGATTCCTGTCACTAGGCTAGAGTTTGCTTTCGCTTTGAAGAGTTAACTCCGCCCAAGGAAACCTTATTACCGGTTGAGCACAGATCGCCACATTTCTGCAAGGGGACCCAATCCGAGCAAAGAAAGTGTGTATATTTAATTTGAATCATCACGCTTGCGGCAACAGTATTGCAGTGCCGCAGTTGTAAGTAACGTCCAACGTTTGAAAACATAAGTGGGAGATTTGGCACCAGGAAGTGAAAGACTTTTTCACGCTTTGACATGCATTGAAGTTATTTCAATTTGAGACTGGATAAAGTTTTAACATTTTAGAAAATAACATGTTTGGCTGGAAAAATCAGAACTATCCTGTTTCACTCGGTCAGAGAAAGAGAAGGCTACTGCGGTGTTGCCGCTTTAAGGTTATGTCATGACAAGGTCATGAGTCATGACTGACTGCCAATAAAAGGAGTCCCAGCTACCACGTGCTTCAGAACAGCGGTAAACTCCATGGCATGGCACTGTTAGGTGAGAATGGGTCAAGTCCCACTGTGTGAGACTGCACAACATTTATCTGCTTGGTATTAGGTTGCCCACCTTTTGGTATAGGTCTGTACTATGCAAGTTGGTAGAGTGACTGAGCAGTCAGACAGGCCTATCTCAAAAGGGGTAAATGTGAGTTGTAGAGCTGTACAAATGAAATCCGTA
This sequence comes from Ambystoma mexicanum, assembly GCF_040938575.1. Taxonomy (NCBI): domain Eukaryota; kingdom Metazoa; phylum Chordata; class Amphibia; order Caudata; family Ambystomatidae; genus Ambystoma; species Ambystoma mexicanum. The sequence continues at coordinate 904,457,834 of NC_090929.1, read as the reverse complement.
AATACAAGTAGCCAACTAACACACTCATGGTTTCAGTTATAAATAGTTATTTATTTAATTAATGAACATACATTTTTAAATAAGTGTTTTTTCAAAAAGGCAATTTGTTGTCACAATGTAAATATACTTTAAAATTACTTTCCAGAATCAAAACAAGTTAGTGGATAATCTTTGGATCTGCTTCTTACACAATTCCTACACCCTGAGGTGACTTCCATCGCAATGACAGCAATGGCATTTATAGATCACACTAGTAAACTTTGCAGATTCTGAGGTTTGTAGAAAGGAAAGGTTAGGGAAGGAAAAGGGTCAGTATATGTGAGGAAAACTAAATCTTCCAATGAAATCTAGATAAGCCTTTCCCAGCAGTAACAGTAAACAACAAGCTACCACCTGAGGGACAAACAGTATCAAAGTCAATGGAGCCGGGACAGCCAAAGTCATTTGGGAAACAGTCTATGGATCTGATGCACTTCTTAGATCAAAGTCTTGCACTAAAGTTAGAGAGTCTTTAAAAAAAATCACTTGTAGGGTCGGTCACAAACTGTTAAGCCTGTAAGAAGAGAGTTAAAATCAACTCTAAAAAGGTAAGCCAATGCAATTCCCAACTGAAGAGCACGGCTAAAGGCAGTAAGGCATGTACCCCAAGCCTAAACAATACCTCTGGTTTGAAGAAGAGTGGTCCAGCTGGATTCTGGCTTGCTACAGCAGTGCAGAACCATGTTCCTGAGCCTCAGTCGTGGGGACAAGAGGGAGGACAAAGCCTAAACAATACCTCTGGTTTGTCAATCACTCGCCGTTTCAGCAGTTAGAAAACAGCACTGTTGCAGATCTTGGACACCGGTTGGACTCTCTTTGCTCCCTAGGTCCTGCACTCTGATGAGGGGACTCGAAGTGGAAGTCCTGTTTCTGGAGGGTCCTTAGAAGTCTCCTGGAGCTTCTAGCCGGATTCGTTCCGTGGCAGACGTTGCACTCGACTACGGACACTCAACCCCTGGCATTGGGCTTCGAAGCAATGGAGAGGCACAGAAAGTCGGGGATTTTGGGGTACATTTAAGGCCCTTGCAGAAATCTTGTTCAACCTAAAACCGCATTTACACAGTGCCTCCACGACGACTGTGCTTTTGTCTCCAGGGCACACGTGTGGCAACCATTGAATACTGCCACCCAAATAATAGCTCTGAAATGTTCTTTCCTGTCATTTGAATCATGAAGAAAATGACTTGCAGTCAGAAAGGATCTACTTCGGCTGTTCTGGCCTCTGAAAACCAAAGTTGCACACTGCAGGAGAGACAGCCTTAGATTGTTTGTCCTTTTCATCTGAAATATCACAAAATATGATCTGCAAGTTAAGACGGCCCTGCGTTTTCTTTGTCCCTTCTGAATTGCCAAAAGTTAGGCAATATTTCTTAATAACAGCCTTGTCCGACTGTCCCTTCACATGAGGGGCAAGGATCGCACACTGCAACCGACACGGCTTTGTTTTTCTGTAATGTAAATCACTGCGCTCTGAAACGCGGAAAATAAGAGAAAACTGCGTTCTCTTTCATTCTGTGTTGAAATCAAAGGAACTTTGTAATATCCCCTCCATGTGTATGAACCAAGATTATCTGCAAACCCACTCAAAAGGATTGATGGAAAGAGAACATCAGATACAATACCGCACTAGAAACAGTAAATGAAACGCTGCACACGTGTGAATCTGTTCTTGTCAAATGAAGAAAAAGGACGTTTAAAACTAAAATGGCAAATGAAAGCTGGTTGCGTGCATGAAATTGTTAGTGAATACCTTTTTGCATGCATAAAATTGTTAGTGAATATGTTGTGGGTGGGGGCTGGCAAAGCAATGGATATTATGCTCTTCCCCCCACAGGACTTCAATCAGCCTGGCAGAGGTAAAACCAGTTTGGCAGAAGGTCTTGCCTCCCACCTTCGCATCTACAAGTGAACTAATTCTGCAAAGACAGGTGCTGGGGCTGAGGGTGTGATAATTACTGGTTCTACTAGACTGGCAGGCGGCAGGACTGCCAGAAAATACAAAGGAAATGACTGGGCCCTGTGTTTGACCCAGAGGTGCGATTTCCTTCAGCACACATTCCCAGGATGTGCTTTGTGCAAGCTGAGCCAAGAGCAGACAAGTTACCTGGGGGCAACCAGACGTGGACTCCCTGCTCACTGTGCTCAGAGAGGCACAGCCCCACCTCACCGATGAGGCCCAACAAGGCTGAAACACGTGTATGGGGTTGCTGTTGGTACTCTTGTTCAGAAGGGAATTGCCATAGAATTTAGGCTAGGAGTAGTGCACACTGACATGCTATTTCACCACTCTTGTACGGGACTGTTTTGAGGGTCAGACATGTCATAATAAATATGGTCAGTGTGAGAAACCTGAGGGCACCCTCACACATACTCCCCTTGCGTCCTCTTCTCAGGTGGCCAGGGAAAGGCCATCGCTTTTAGATCCTGACTCTGGGGGTGGAGAAGCAAGGATCACATGATTGGAGAGAGGGGGTCCCTGGGGGGAGATGCAGTACTCCCCCTTCCCATTCCATGATGAACCCATAATCCCAGGTACATTTATGGGCTATTGTTACCCCTTTCCCTCTATCCAGGATAACAGACGATACTATTGATCTTGGAGCCACAGAAAGAGGGTGAAAAAAAAGCTATCCACAGGCGAGACATGGTATGCCCCTTTCTCTTATGAAGACCAACCTAACTCCGGCCCCAGCCTTTATCAGATGTTATAAGACATCTCCCCTCATTCAGCCCACTATAGTACTGAGACGTGGAAGAGGCCTGCAAAGTGTTGTAAAGGTCAGGCTGTCCCTAGTGCTCCACTAATAGCGACCAGGCAATTACAATTTGAAACTCACACCTGCAACTGGTCAAGTGGTTGCAGGTGCATAAAAAGGGAGCAGACCAGCAGCAACCAGACCAGCAGGGAATCCTGTATACGAGGAGGCAGCCGAGGTGAGCAATGCAGGAGAGCCAGGACTCCAGCAGATGACCCCAAGTAACTGTGCAGCCCAGGGCTAGGTGGGGCACGAGAAGGCCACAGGTGTTGGAGCCTCAATGGTTGAAGATTTGCAGCCGGAGCTGCGTACACAGAAGAAAGAAGCAAGGTAACCGGATGTGTCTGTTGAGAGAAAGCAGAGCTGCTGGGGGGAGACAGAGAGAAACCAAAGTGCGAGCGGTGCCCAGCGATTGAAGGTAAACAATCAGGCAGAGCCGAAACTGAAAGCACAGCTACCCAGAGGTAAAGCCATGGACCGGTGAGTGAAGAGCAAAAATCACTCGAGCTGGGGGCTTCAGGGCAACCATAATGAATGCCAAATGAATGAAAAAGCATGCGCACAATAAAATAAACCCAAAGCCACGGGTTGAGAGAAAATTAAAGACAATTTAATCTGCAAGCAGCAGAGTAAAAGATCACAGATATTGAATACACAACTAAATTAAAGCTTTTCGTTGAGTTATGACCTGATAAGTGTATGTGAAACTCAGATACTGCCTATTTAAAAGAAAAGTATAAGCCGTTTAAAACACAGAAGAAAGCAAGTATGGAAGATTCAGAGAGAGCATGAAAGCAAGCGGGTGAAGCCAATAAAACCACTGCGAAGCAAACTTTGCATAAATACAGCGTGGCAAGGCCAAAGTCTGTGACAAATTGTGGCAAAGCCAAGAGGCTGACAAGGTGAAGCCAAGTGAGTGTGATCTTTCACACTGGTACAGATACAGAAGAACTTGTGTGGGCTAGAGAGCCTCAGGTTCCTGGTTGCGTGACCTTTAATGGATGGACCGTTTGGTCTGACAATTGCGCCTAGAACAGGGAACCCCAATTGTGAAAACCAAAGAAGTTGCTGAAGTTCAATAAGAAAAAACCATCTGACTGAACTGTTAAAAAAAAACTAAAAAAAAAGGAGTGTAAAGTTGATTTGGAGTTGTTTTTGAACATTGAAAGATTGAGAATAACTATAAGTTGACTGTCTTGAACTTGGGCAAAGAAACCCAGAGGTTTTGTGGAACTGTCTTGAACTTGGGGAAGGCAATCCAGATTATGTTGTGGAACTTTATTGAACTTGGGTAAAGGGAACTTAAAAGTAAGCTACGAGCTGGTAGAAGCTCAGAACTTTATTTCGAACACTATTTCTTTTATTGCCAACATCCCTACACATTGTTTAGCTTTAGCTGTGAGGCCAAGTATAGGTTTTGGACACAGACAGACTTAAGTTGCACTTTCTGACTCAGACATTCCTTAGTTTTCTTATGGTAGGGACATCCCACCGTATTATAGGGCAAGATAGGACTTTAACCATTCTGACATTTCAGTTAATAAAACAATTCTGTTTGAACTTTGAATCTGTTGTCTGTGTCTTGCTTCATGATGCCTTCACAAAAGGCAATGAGAATCAAGAGCTCAAACCTGCAACCTGCTAAATGGTTGCAGGTGTATAAAAGAGGAAAAAAGCAGCAGATGTGGGAACCAGCTGGGCAGGCGAGCGCGGCAATTCAAGTTGGAGCAGGCAGAGGATGGGGCGGTGAAAGGACGCCGACTGCAGAGAAGCAGGAAAGACGCAGAGGCCGGAGTGGACCGCCAGAGGGCCTGCAGCTGAGCAGAGCCAATTGCTATGTGTTTCCTGTTGGGAGTGGGGAACACAAAGAAGCCGCCAAAAGCTGCCAGAAGGTCTGGAGGAAGCAAGTGCTGCTTGCCGGAATCCGTGGGAGAGAGCGGAGCCAGCAAGAACCCAAGAGCGAGACCACAGTACCCGGAGGAGCAGCCGCACACAAGTGAGTGACAGGGAAGCATCACTCAGGCCTGGGTCCTCCAGGGGCACGGTGTGTGTAACAGCAGAGGTCAGTCAAGCAAAGGTTTATGGAAAAGGAGTCTGGGGACCCAAGCTGAACTATTGAATACCGAACACGTTGTCAAGCATGTAATGGAGTTTTGAATGGTATGGAAAAGTGGACTAGAGACCCAATATGAAATATTGAATACTGAACAAGTTGTCAAGAACGTAATGTGATTTGAATGCTGAACAAAGAAAAAGATATGAGAATATCACTTGAATGAAACAGAAAGGAATGTGCATTTGCGAATTAAGTGAATTTAAAGAAACAGCATTTGCGAACAATATGAAATGAATAAAAAGCACGACACTATTGGATAGTGTGTAAACAAGGTGGTTAACAGGAGAAATATCACAAAGGAAAAGTGTGTGTGAGTCACATGTTGATAAAAGCAAGTAGTCGGTGAAGTGAACCAGAAGTTGATTTGGACTTGATACAGATGCAGAACGGAAACCTGTGTTTTCAAGGAAGTCCCATAAGAAAGAATGAACTGTTGTAAAGTACCAAGGGTTATCGGTTGGGTGAACTGTGATGGGTGGACCATGTGGTCCAACAACTGCGCCTAGACCGAGAAGCCCTTACCTGGAGCAAACCAATAGAAGTCTAAAGGCTGAGGCTGGTCGGCCTAAGATTGTGTAAGTGACAGAACAAGAAGGCAAACTAAACAAGTTAATGTGACTGTGACATTTGAAACCTAAGGAACTGTGTTGAACTTGGGGAAGGGAACCCCAAGATCATTTTGTGGAACAGTGTTGAACTTGGGCAAGGGAACCCCAAGACTATTTTGTAGAACTGTGTTGAACTTGGGAAAAGGAACCCTGTTAGGAAAGTTTTCCTGTAGGTGCAATTTTCCCTCCATTTGTTGACCCACCCCCCAATCCTTCCTCTTTCGACTGGGTGGGAACCAATAGGAAACTAACAAACCACTGGAATGCTTAGAGTGGTTCCTCGAGGCAATCCTCATTCCTTTGTATTTCCATGAGGGCGGTTAGGAAAGATTTTCCTTAGGTGCAATTTTCCCTCCATTTATGGACAACCCGCCCAAACTTTTCTCTTTTGTTTGGCTAACCTAACCTGACTTTTTCCAGTGGAGCACACCCTTCAGCTGCACTCCTCTGGGCTTTTGCTCATTTGTTATGGGGAAACTGACACGTCCTTCAGGCCATCAGTACTGGGAAACTGTTTCCCTTAGTCTTTGCCTTTGTTGCCATTTCTTGGTAACTTTTTATCGATGTGCTAAGTACCTTATAGTACTGCGCATAGGGGTCCTTTTGTTTTATGGCCCCAGCCACCTTCAAAGGATTTTTTGTTTTTTGTACAAGTGTGCCTAGGACGAACTGGTGGCAGCAGTTTACTTTTAAAAGTATTTTTACTTTGTTTTTATGGACTTTACTGCGTTTGGCCCAAGACTAGCCTTTGCTGAAAATGGCTGTGCCACTTAGTCTTTTGTTCTGTTATTTGGCCATTTTGTCCCTTTATTTTCCCCCAGGTTAAGAGACCCGGGTATTCCTTATTTGGGCATGCAGCCTGCTGTGAAAACCGCATATTTTGAGGGCTCCTGCATGTCACGTGTGCTAGTGCTCAGGAAGAGGGTTGGGACTGTCTAGTCCCAATCCACACTACTGGTGCCAGTATGTCTGGTAGGCCTGAATGACTGGAACCACTGTGGGCCCTGATTGGCCCCACCCCTGGCGTGCATGCAAGAGACCAGATCTTCCATTGGCTACCCCAGATTTGAGCGCAAAATGAATCTTGGATAAGAGAAGGGGCTGTGCATCCATTCCAGGTCGATCACCTGAAGTTCACACCGGACTACAGGAGGAGTCAAGTATCCTGAACTTAAAGAGCAGACCCGTGGAACCACCAGAGACGTGCTGGAAGGTTTGGCACCCTGACCCCGCTGTTGTCCCGTCAGACCCCTACATTTGTATCGTACCAAGAAGGCCTGCAAGGGCGCTTCAACCCTTTGGAGTAGTGTATTTGTATTGATTGTTTCATAAACAATAATAATAAATAATAAAGTCGGACCAACTACTCTCAGCACCTCCTGTTTACCCTCGCAAAGAGCCTCTTCGAAAGTGCTCAAACCTGGGTTATCGCATAGGAGCACCGCCGTCCCAAGTTCAGACTCGAGACTTTGGGAATCACTTACTTGTGTTCCTGGGCCCTCTCCTATCCTAGCTCCGCTGGGTCACGATTAATGAGAGTGCACCACACTGCAAGCATTTACGGTCCCTGTGTCACCCCACTGTGGTGACTGTCGATGTAAGTGCCTGCAGACCTACACCCCCCGACCCCGTGCCCCGAGACTGGCTGCATTGGAACAGTCTTCCTTTCTTCTTCGAGTGCAGAGAAAAGGCTATTATCCCACAGCTGCTGAGAGCCAGAGTGACTTGTAATTGCAGGGGTTAAACCTACAAGCGACCCGGACTAAACTAGTAAAGTTTGGCCCAGACTGTTTCGAGGGTCGGTGAGTACTTGCATCACTTACCGGGTACCCCCTGGCACATCCACTTGTTTTTACACACGAGAATCCCTGAAAAGATACTCACCGTAACTGGGCTAACCTGCGCTCCCCAGCTATTCCCGAACTCTGAAAGTCGCTCTACCTGCAAGGGTAGACCCTCCTCGAAGACTAGGACTTTATTCTTCATCACCTCACCCACCTTCCTGAACTGCTACAGCGCCTTGAATAGAACCCGCTTTTGCTCTTACGCACTACCACGCGTTGTTAACACGCTGCTGTACTTTTGAGAACAAGGCTCCCCAATTCGGAGGGCTGGACTGCATAAGCTAGGTATCGATTTGAAGAACTGCCTAATGTGATAATTTTGGTTTACTCAACTCTTCTGTTGCAGGTTGTGTTCTCCCCTTTTATCCGCATTAGGCTAAATGCATTTTGTATATATGTTACATAGTGAAAAGCGTGTGAGGTACCTGTTTTATTATTACTGTGGTGTATTTGTATTTAGTTATAAAGGCCTATTATAAATGTATTGTTGATATACAACGGGGACAGCCGAAGAGGAAGCCACAACAAACAGGCCAATACATGCGCACGAGACAGTGGTACTCCAACCAACCGTGACGCAAATACCGATTTTCAATTTATCTTCAAAAATTCTGAACAACGCAGAACAAACACTCCTAGAGCGGGGCCTGTCTTTCGTCCCTTCCTCAAAAGCTGACGCCTTCCAAAGAGAAGCAGAACTGAAGAGATTCTTCAGGAACCTCAGATTGAAATACTTTTTTGAGGTTTATCTACCGAAGAAACAAGACACAGACAATATGGCCCAGCAGGAACAAGATCAACCTGACAACACCACTGGCCTTAAACCACGGTCAAACTTTATGCCACCACCGTACAATATTCCTGTGGAATTCGACACTTTTGAAAAAATATTCATGAAAACTATCACAGATGGATTATCCCATAAGAACTTCTATCAAGACAATCTGATTAAGGAAGAGAGGATGGCTATAAATGTACTCAACACTGATAGATCAATCACCGTCAAACCAGCCGTCAAAGGCGGTGGGATAGTGATAATGGACACCATTGACTACAACGACTTTTAGCAGATATCGCCTCCTACAAAAATGAAACAGAGATCCCACGCAACGTCTGCAAGAAGAAATGACTAGCCTTACCAGGCACACAGAAGAAGAGGGATGGATCTGCGAAGATGAACGCAGGCTCCTAAACAAGACTCAACCAAGAACCCCTTCATTTTACATTCTACCCAAGATACAAACATGCCACCAGACCTCCGGGCAGACCGATTGTCTCAGTCCTACATCAAAGACAGCACTGACACCATCAAGAGGTTGCAAACCCGGGATCTGACCCCAGACTGTATGCTGGTGACCATGGATGTAGAGTCCTTATATACTTCCATCCCACAAAATGAAAGACTAGAAGCACTAACCATCTGCCTCAACAAAAGACCTGACTTAACCACCACACCAACCAATTTCATTCTTGAGTGCATCCGTTTAGCGATGTCTGAAAACTTTTTCTTGTTTGAAAACCAATTTTACCAACAGGTGAAGGGAGTAAGCATGGGCGCCACATTCGACCCAGATGTAGCGAACCTGTATATGGCCCAATATGAGGATGACCATATCTACAACTACAGTAATCCCTACAAAGACCAGATCAGACTTTGGCGTTGTTATATAGATGATGATCTCCTCATTTGGCAAGGCTGCAATCAACTACTTCTAGCCTTCCACCAATGGCTCAACCTACGAAATCAACACATAAAATTACCATTGAATGGGACTTCCAAACTATCAATTTTCTGGATCTACACATATCGCTCTGGAAACAACCTCAAAACCGAACTCTTTAGAAAGCCTGCAGAAAGGAACAGCCTCCTTCATTTTACAAGCTACCATCCTGAAGGACTGAAATATAACCTGCCATACGGCCATTTGAATACCATGCCAAACAGCTACAAACATGTCTCACCGAAAGAGGATATCCTAAAAAAAAAATTAAAAAATAGATAAAAACGGCTAAGAGAGCGGCAAACACAGACCGCACCATCTGCCTCACTCCCAAGGAGAAAACCCCTATCAACAGGACAGTCTGTGTCACCACCTTCAATCCCATCAGTAATCTCACCAAAGCTTCTAACAACAAACATTGTTATCTGATCAAAAATGAGGGGACTTTGTAAAAAAAAAACTTTTCGCATTCAAAAAGAACAAACACCTACAAGACACACTGGTAGATTCCTTCCTTGAACCAGAAAAAGAAAGGGGAACATTGTAGGATTTACCACCTGTGGTTGGACACTTTAGTTGCGGCCGATGTGTGGCCTGCAGATACACTAAAAGCAGCAAAACTTTCACCTATAAGGACTTCAACTGGACCCTAAAAACCACACCAACTGCGAAAGCAAGTTTGTCATATGTCATCAGATGTCCATGCAACCTCATCTACTTCGGCAAGACAATCAGGCCCATCAAACAACAGATCAACGAACACAGGTCTTGCATCAAAAATGCGGTGCCTGACAAACCACTTGTGGAACACTTCACTAAGAAAGGACACACCAATGAACACTTCAGATGGACGATTATACAGCAATTGAACCAACAAAAACGAGAAGGAGATATTAATCTAGCTCTAACCAGATTGGAACAAAAGTGGGTCCACAGACTTGACACTGAAGAACGGACTAAATGTCGCAGTCGAGTGGAAGCATTTTTGGAACTAACTGACAATACTCGGCACCACACCTATTGTGGGTGTCCCATCAATTTCCAGGCACCAGTCGTATGTAGCCTTAGCCATGGCCCACAGTCTCTTTGTCCTACTAGTCCACATCTAGCCAGCTATATATCATCCTTGGATGCATTAACATCAGTGCAGCACCATACATACCCCAATGTGTACAACATTAGCCTCTGGGATCCCCAGACATGTTACACGAAACTTGTGCTGTTGGAGCATCACAAATGGCTGCAAACACGGTGATACTTGTAACTCCAGTGAGTCTATAACGCCCTCAATATGTAACCTGTATCCATCATCAAAACATTTGGCTAAAGTCTTGCTGTTGTAACCACATGGGAATTGTCCTTTACCAGGTATTGAGTACCTCAATCTGTTTCACGAAGACTCTTGATGTTCGAATCTTTGCAAATCTATGTAAACATTGACACATGGGAATTGCCTTTTGTCATGAGTACCTCAAATATGTTTTACAAAACTCCTGATGAATCTTTGCAAATACATGTAAATATTGATACCAGATCACTCAATGAGCAGAATTCGCCATTCTGTTATAACATTTTACCTATAATCGAATCATTGTGCAAAAAGTTAATCCATTAACTGTATCTATACGACATTATGCTTTTGTCCTTCATCTTGTTCCACCACTTAGGACATCCAATATTGGACCAGTGTCTTCACACATCTCACAGAGCTTGGATTTTTTCTTGTCTACTTGCTTGTGACCTTACACTCTGTCACAATTCCCCCGTGACACTGTTACTCTTATACGCTGCTTTGGAGAGCGGTCTTTACGCAGATGGCAAGATATACCTCGCTCAGCAATGGCACATGTCTCATTTAGATCTTGCAATAGCGCAAGCCATTTTCACACTACATTTCCCATGATGCACGTGACTTCAGCCTCGCTCAAATTAAAATGGCCTTGTTAGTGCGTTTCAGTATGGGCCGAGCCACCAGCCTATCATACTTAGTTTCACTTTTACTTTAGAAGCCTGACACACCCCACTCTGATGGGGCCACCAGGCGCTCTACCATTGGCAGAGTCAGTAGAGGGGTGGAGTCAACCACTACAGAAGAACTCATTACCATGGCAACCTACAGCGTACACTGCCGCGTTTGCAGAAAGCTCCAGCCGACTGCAGAATCTCCAAGTAAGTCGCAGCACCAAGCGTTCGCTGGGCCTTTTCGCATGATTCTGCTAAATTTGGTGCCCTCTCATGTTACGAGTTAATTATCAGGTTCTCCAGTCACAATTTGATTCCGACTTATGCCGGGCCTCACCACCAACACTGGATCTATCCCGTGGATCGAGACTGTTACGTCCTTATTTCCACACGGGCACAACAACCTCGCACTGGGTTCTCCATACCCCTCTGAGCGTTACTTGCACGTCCATTTCCACACAAGGGCTGAGATCTCGCACCATATATGTCGCTGCACCTTCTACAAACACATTGTTTTATATCGCCATGCGCCATCAAGGGTTTGGACATACACTGCCCTCACTTGGCGCACACTCGCACCCAATTACGTGCCTCCAGGCGGTGGTACCTAACATGATTAGTTTACCACACGTCCACTCCTTATGTGGCATCACGTACACCTAGTATCAACATTGCTGTGACTACTCCCATTCATTTCAAACAGACGGGGTACATGCTATTTTTTCGTCTCTCTTTTAACAGACCTGTTGATTCGGCTTGCCAATAATAGGCATTGCCACATCCTGGTAAACTCTTTGAACCCAGGATATCCAGGCTAATCTTTAGTAGTGTATTGAACATACCACTAATCCAAGTCTCTACCAGGAAATACTGAGGGACTTCTTGTAACAGCTATACCGCTGCATCAACGCTTGACGGTAAGCTCTACATGAATACATACTGTGTATCTCTTTGGCATCAACTCGCCACTAACAAGTAACCAAAGGTAGAAACAACATATCACTGAGATCATAACAGCATTTCACTTGTCTATTATACTCTGACAGATAACACACGGACAGAGTCACCCTTCACTTCCATCCTGAAGAAGGCCACCACAACAGCGTGCTCCTAACAACTGCTACCGTTGGCCGAAACACTACAGTGTCGATTATCTGTGACACAACTCCTTTTCTCACTTTTTGTGTTTATATATTTCGTTGTGTGTACTGTTTTTTCAAAACCCTTGGACCACCAGTAGTCCTAGGCAGCACTTACGCATGTGTACATTGTAATGTGAATTGGTTTGTTTGAGAATGTGCACTCGTATAGGAGCATTACCTCAATAATCAAGAGGTTGGTACCCATGTGTACCTCCCATTGTTAAAATTCAAAACCTGTCTGTTTTACTGTCTTGTTTGTGAAAATAACAAATACCTATCAGTATGCAAAAAAAATTGTTTTGAGATTCAATAAATTAATCCAAAACATCACTGTTTCTTGATCTCCCATCCTGATTTTTTCATATTATTATTGTATACACTTGTCTAAGAGTATTCTGTAGAGTTTTACTGTGTGTGCTCATGGTGGGCTTCCGATCACTCTCACTCATCCTGAGACTTAGTCTTAGTCTTGAGCGCCTGCCAAGCTACTGTAGATTGGTCTGGTTTGTCCAGAAGGTTCCCCTGTTTCACTAAACTAGGGTGGCCTCCTAAACTTCTGCTCACCAGGTCAGAGTTTAGAAATCCATCTTAACAAACCAGGGGCCATTTTGTTGGCACTGTCTCGAATTTAGGGAAGGGAGCTAAGAGCAAACCATGAGCTGAAAGAAGCTCAGAACGTTAGTTTGAACTGTTACATCTAGTTTTTGTGCCCAGACTATGTGGTACCACTGGAGGAGGAGGTTTTCTTCTCTGTATTTGGATTCCCCTTCATTTCTCCTCAACATGCCTGCCAGAGTGCCATGAGCCGCTCTAGTTCCCTAGGAGAGGGCGTGCCAGGCTGGAGCAGTCGCTCCCATGATGTCACTATGCAGTCAGCCGCAAGTACATGTATGAGGAGCAGGAAACATGGCACACTGCTTTAACCCACAGATCGCTCGTAAGTACGATTCGTTATGCTGTTATCTAGGACTCTGTCCTTCGTAGCCTTTCTTTCACTTACTCTGTCTCGACCGTTTCAGAACTCATATTCTCTGACGTTCGATTTCAGAGACCGCCTTGCTCCTGCTTCATAGTCCGTGATTTCAGACTTCCGTTAATCAGTATATGTGCCATAAATTGAGAGAGGTGCTTACCTATAAAGTTCCCTTTCCCATTACAGACCTCCTACGCTTAACACCAATATCTCTTCAACCCTTACCGTAGCGGTGAATTATACAACTTCATAGCAGAATGACCGGAGGAAGTCAACCACAGCGATCTTCGCTACAGGGTTTTTTCCCTTAAGAGGGTTTCCCTCGAGTACCTATGTTCACGTCTTTTACAGCATAGGAACGGTAGCAACTAGAGGGAGGTTCTTACTGTCTCCAATTACTGCTGCTTCTGGAAGACAAGTCCATTGTGAGTACAAGTGTACTGTATATGATTGCCTGATATTGATTGGGTAAGAACACTGTTTCTTTGGTTACTGACATCCCTACACATTGTTTAGCTTTAGTTGTGAGACCAAGTATTGGTTTTGAACACAGACAAACTTAAGTTCAACTCACTGACTCATATTATCCTTAGTTTATTTAGGTAAGGAAATCCCACCTTAGTATGGGGCAAAGTAGGCCTTAGACCATCCTGACATTTAACTTAATAAAGATCTTTTGTTTGAACTTTGAAACTGTTGTCTGTGTCTTGCTTCATGACTCCATCACAGTATGTAGCACAAAATGGGCTGTCAATAAATGTGGCAAAAACAAGAATGATGGTACCCCGCTCATTTCGGGGCAAGCAAAAGGCACACTTTAAGTGAAGTTTAAACCAGGAGATTTTAAAAAAGGGTTGATTCTTTCTCTTACTTGGGCACGTGTATCAACTCTAGTGTGAGCGATAACCCGAGAGAAATAGAGTTAAGAGCAAAGGCATAAAATGTATCCGGCCATGGTGCCACACTGCTTAAGCGGTACAGGTGATTTACTATACTACTGGCACTCACTTTTTATAAGCAGAAAGATTTTCCAGTATTGATATATGGAGCGGCGATATCGTTTAGCCTCTCGTGCAATACATGGCCAATTATGGAAGGTATATTTTCGAGAACAGTGTTGCGGCTCCCCAATGGAGTCTCAATTCAGATTATCAGGCACAAATTGGGTTTGTTATCTTTGCATGCCATGGTAGTCTGAAAGACCCCGACTTTTATTTCGCAAATGTATAATGGATGACATCCCTTTGGCCATTCAATTACTTAAGAGATGGTCTAGTAGCAGCTGCGAGTGGATGGTTGAGCTATGGAAATCTAATTGTAGAAATATGCTAAAGGAACTAGAAGTAATAGAAGAAATACTAGTGTTGATCCAGTAGCTGTAAAATTGAAGTTGTGGTGACAGGATTGGATTCAAACACAGGCAGAAAGGAACAAATTATAAATCGTTTCACTTCCTCAACAATGATTGAAAGCCGTATAATGTGGCTCCTTAGTATTTATCTAAATTTCCCAGTACCTATTACCGTCACCAATTATTGCGATTTCATATGAATTTGTATTTAACACATAGAAGTGCTAATGGCCTGTAACCAGGGTGGAGTTGAAGCTACAGTTTGTAGATTTTGTCTGGACAGTAGGGAGACAGAAACATTAAAAAACAATATGCCATCTTTGTGAATTGCAATCTGGAAGGATCTGGTAGGGAAACCACTTTGGCAGCAGCTTTAGGGGCTGGTTGATGCTGAGTGAGTAGTTGCACATTGATTGTAATACCTTTTTTGCCTGTTTCATGTACTCTGAGTGGTGTGAGTGTTTTTCCAATTGTTTTTGGTGAGCACTTTGTGCTAATCTGTTGGGTTTGTCTAGTGTTTTTGTGGCTTCTGACCCTATTTTTCTGTGCTGGCCTGCATCTAGAGTTTGCAGTTCCTGGGGTGTAGTCCTTTGTTTGTGTCTGGCCTTTCCCAGTCCCGCCCTCCCCCGCCCTCCCCCTCCCTACTCCCAGCCCGCCCACCTCCCGTGATTGGTACGTCCACCTGGTCATAACTGACCTTCCCAAGGCAGCCCTCTGCCCGGCAGCCCATGTGGCTAAGGGTGCCATGGCAAAGGGCAGCTCCCACAGAGGCAGCTCCAGATTGTGTCTGCAGGTGTCAGCAGGGGAGGCCAGCAGCCAGCCGTCAACCAGCAGCAACCACCAAGGTAGGTGTGGGTTGTGTGGGGAGTAGAGCAATCACTCTACTCTAGAAGCCCCACCACTGTACCTGTCCTCGGACCATAGCAGACCAAGATATTAACACTAACCTGCTTAACAACTAGGTACAATTGTGAACACTAGCCTGCATCTCATCTAGACAGGATTGAGAATGTTAACAAGTGCCACACTTAGATAGAATTGTGAACATTAGCCTGCGTCGGACCCAGACAGAATTGTGAATGATAGCAAGTACCACATTTAGATAGAATCGCGAACATTAGCCTGCGTCACATCTAGATAGCACTATGAATGTTACCAAGTACCACATTTCGATAGAATAGCGAATATTAGCCATTGCCACATCTAGACTGCATTGGGAATATAATACCAATACCACATTTTGATAGAATTGTGAATGCTAGCTTGGCTTTGCATCTAGACAGGATTTTGAAGGTGGGACAGGGCCATATTTGCATATAATTGTGAATATGAACGTGCGTCATATATAGACAGGATTGTGAATATTAACCAGTGCAGGATCCAGATAGAAATGCAGAGATATTCACGTGCCACATCTAGAAAGAACATGGACATTTAACACATGTCACTTCTAGATAGACAGGCCAATAACCAACCACTAACAATTTCACCCCTCTGCATAAACCTCTCAAACTCTAACCAAACACAACCACACCCCTAAAACACAACAAACAGCACACACTTCACTACACCGCGATAACAAAACAAATCACACATAGCTTTGCACAACATCACACGACAGCTACCGACCGGAAAGCACCGCCAAACTCAGCGAACGGTGTTAACCGAACTAAAGTTATCAACAGCACATCACTGCTCTCTTGCACTTATCCCGATCGTTCCCACTAACTCAACCTCCACCCACTTTCCTTTTCAGATCCGCCAGAGCGCCAGGGGACCACTCCGGTGGTGATAGTGCACGGTACAAATCTCCATTAACATATCTTGCACAGGCCTGGCGGAATTGAGAACTCATCATTTGGGAAAATGTATTGCAAAGAGGAGTAGTTTATCTGCAGAAGGATGGTGGTTTTTACTCCTGTCTGTATAAAACTTTCTATGGTTTTTGCTACAATAAGGTTTTTAGAAGAATATTTTAAATTAGCATTAGCAAAATGTTAGTTGTTGGCAGTATAGATAGAGCTTAAACTATCTGATTTTCTTTTAACTTCAATTGTATTAAATGTTTTAAGTGTCATGCTATTGATGTGAAATGATTTTTAAATTGCATTGGAAATCTTGTTCTTTTAGTAGGGTTGTGGATTTAAACTACTTTTTGCTCGTTTTTGTTTTTTCCTAATTGTCTTGCAACACTGATGAAAATATTGTGTTCCATTACTGCTTTTTAATGGCTGGTGAAAGGTTTGCAATAAAGCAAGCACTGTAATAATACATTTAAAAAAGAAGTAGTCATGCATGTCCCCCCTCCAATATGTAGACTGCTACCACTTTTTTAGTACGTTTGGCATCCAAAAATTGTTTTACACTTTAGTGAATAATCGAATAGAGCATTTTATAAAGTTTAACTCCAGTGCTGCCAGCTTGCCAATTACTTCATATTGACAAGTTAAAAAATGTACCCAATGGCTAGCTGGCCCATCGGGGTACAAACCCACCAACACCCGTTTTTAAAACGGAGTGGTGTCTGAAAGAGAAACTGTTTAGCAGATCTGACTTTCATGGCAGAGTCAATTTACTAGAGATTCTCACATTTCAAAAACATCCGGGAGGTTCACCGTATCAGATGGGAATCCGTCACAGAGAACTACAAACCAGAATGCAAATCAACTTCCACAACTCAGGGAGCTATTCACGCCCAACATTGGGTGACGTGAGATCTCTGGATAATGTGAAACCCTAACGCAGAAAGACAGGAGAGGCTGGTGGCATTTCTACATGGTGTGGTGCCAGACCAAGTGAGCCAGAACTAATTTGGTAGAAACAGGGGAAAGAGGGGTGTTCATTGAGGTGAAGAGTGTTTAAAATAATGGATGGAAATGGTACATTTTACAGTATATATTTTGTAAACATTGAGAGGAAATCCATAGAAATTCTAATTGGTTCTGTAAGGGAACACATGAAGCAATCCAATACATTTCAAGTGCAAATAAAACATCATGAAGCTCTGTCTCAAAAATATATGCCCCTTTTCCTATTGGCTGTGCCCAACAAAATCATGTGGGATCTAGCCAAGTTCTTCTGCCCCGAAGTTGCTTTCAGTGCCATTTCCACTCTTCCCCCCTCCATATATATATATATATATATATATATATATATATATATATATATATATATCTCATACACACACACACACACACACACACACAGATTGGGCACACAATCAATACACCTAACTTCATGCACTGGTGGCCTCTCCACTCTGGCTTCTCAGGATTGTAGACATGCTGTTCTATCACAAACGAGGTCTGGGAGCCCCTCTACCAAGAACAAACAAGGCCAAATAACCTGTTCTATGGGAAGGTACCCACTCTGGAAGGTCTACAAGCATGTTTTAGCTCACTGTACCTTTCACAGAGGGGAAGACATACTGTTCTAGTTCTCTCTCCTCCTGGAATACTGAAAGACCAGCCATGCCCAGAAGTGGAGTGACTCAACCCTATGTGTCACCCCCTCCAGTTAAGCACATGCTAACAGCCTTCTGACCCACACATCAACCATGTGTGATAGAAAAATAGTGGGCTGTGTCAAGTTCCATCAATGCACTGTACATACATGTTAATGCCCCAGGCCAACACTTGATCATTGATAGTGAAGCCCAGGTTTCACAACCCACAAACAATGTACTGTGCATGTGTGATGCACTTAGTTCTGCATTTCACGCTCACAGTAAAAAGAGACAATGTCCAATGAGATGCAGTCACTAATAATAGGATCAAGGGGACAGAACTGGGGAACTCTGGAGGCCAGAGAAATCAATCCACTACATGATGCAATGCCTGGATGTCATATGCGAGTGCTCCCCCAACGTCCACTCCAATACCATCCTGTGAGGAGACCCAAAGCCATCCAGTCAGGGAGGCCCTCCCTCTATGATCCACCATGAGAGGTATAACGGACCCAGAGAGGGTGGTCCCCCACTGTACGGTCGCAGAAATTGTAGGATATCAGGGTACAGGAATTCATGGCACATCATCAATGACTGACTCTCCTGCTCTTCCCAGAGGAGATCCACAGATCAGCTCGTGGAGTGGGAGAGACTCAGCAATGCGCCCCAGTTGATGGAAAGTTCTGGACTGGATCAAAAGCAGGAGTGAAGAAAACAGCAAGCCCTCACAAGCAAAGAGAAGCGAGTGGATGACACGCATGCAAGAGGTTGTATTTGGAGAAGGCAGTTACCAGCAATAAAGAGTACCGTCAGATCTTGGGATCGCACAGCTGCCATAGCAAACTTAACAGATTCCAAGATATGATAGGCACATTTGTGCCCTCTACTCAGGGAAATATCTTAAACAAAACTTCCAAGAGAACAAGCAATTAGGAAAACAGAGCATAGGAATATGAAAATAAAAGGGGAGAGTGTCTCGAACCACAAAGCCCAGACGAATCCAATAGCCCAGGGCTAATGGAGGAATCAGAACCAGCACCACAGTATGAAAAGAGGCACAATCAATCAAGCTATGAGGGAGTTAGGAAGGCAGTCCAGAGAATGTGTATGCTCAGCGAGAGAGGAGGAAGAGAAAACAGGTGGCTGAGCCAGCTAGCCAAGTCTCAGAGAGATTAGATATCTGGAGAGCTTGGTTCAAGAAGCCTGCTGGCGAGGTGGTGGGGGAAGGGCGAGGACTGGCACTTGGGAGAATGGCTGCATGACCCCACCGCTCCGGACCATCACATTATTAATGACCGTATTTTAATTACTTACCGCCTTTCACCTTCGGTCTTCTTCAGCTACCCACTTTCTTGGTGCTCGCCTACTTGCTCCACTGTGTTCTGGAGGCTTCGGTCTCACGTTGCAGTAGACGCCATCAACGAGCATAAGTGAGCGCCCTCTGCCTCAGCTGCTGCCATACTTCATGAGGAAACGTTGGACGTTGTTCCTGACGCAACGAGCTGGCTCGGTCCTTTTCGGCTTGTCAGCTCCATTCCTGTGTTCAGCGCCACCACCTGCCTTACAATATTATTGCGGCCAAACTATTCATACAAGCCAAGTGTTTCCTCATAATTTCTGTTTTCTTTTCCGGTTCTCCCTTTTTTACAGATTCTTATTACTATGTTTGCTACCTTGCCTTAATTTAACTTTTGTACATTTAATAAGCACTTTGTGCTTGACTGCTTTCCACCGAAATTATACAGACTTTTCTGAGAGGAATATTTCATTGCTATATACTGCCGCTTTTTCAACACCTATTTTATATGTATCCTATGAGGAATGCTTCCCTGATGCTTTAAAGCCACATCTCTGCAACCCTATTATTATCTGGCGCTTCACCTGTTGCAGGAGCACTTGGCTGTTATTTTGACATTCCTGCAATATTTTTCTTCGGGATCATTCTATTTTCATTCCTCACTGGTGCAGCCTTCACCCCTTATGTTGAGTACCACTACTGCTCTGGGTTTTGAAAGCCTCCAAAGCTTGGACCTTTACATTTGGCTGTTTTTCACTGCCTTTATTCTACTCCACTTCTACAATGGTCTTCTCGCCTACCTTACTCTCTGGCATGGCATCTGGTAAAGGCACCCACAAGTCACAACCTACTATCAAGGACTCTATTCCTCCCTTGACCAATCTCAAAAGACCTAAAAGTGATTCACCACCCCCACTCTCCCCTGCTGATCCAGCCATTTAAGCTATTCTACAAGAGATCAGGGCTCTAAAACCCTTCATTGAAACCACCAAACAGAAACTGGAGAAATTAGATGACAGGTGGAAAGGTTTTGAAGGCAGAATGGAGGAAAAGGAGAGAAGGGTCGGTATGTGAAGGATGTTTCCCCAAAAGTGGCAATGTTTGAAAAAACAGTTAAGGATCTTCAAAGACATACAGAGGAGTTGGAGAACAGAAGCAGGCAAAACAATCTGTGTGTTGCTGGTCTACCGGAGGGATCCGAAGGGTCTGATCCCATATAATTTCTACAGAAGATGCTGCCTGTCCTGCTTCGTCTTCAACCAAACACCTCACTCAACATCCAGCGTGCCCATCGCATTGGTGCAGTCAGAAGTTCCTCATCTAATCAACCCCCTCGCAAGCTGATATTCTATCTACTACAATTTACTCAACTCCAACTCCTAATTGTGAAGGTTAAGGAGAGAAATCCCATCATATGGCAAGGTAGCAAAATTCATTTCACGCAAGATGTAGCAAACATCAACATCATAAGGAACTCTTTTCGCCCAGTTTTGAAACAGCTTAAAATCCGTTACAGCCTTTTTCACCCTTGCTCCTTCAAAGTCACTCACGATGGGTGAACCGCCAGTTTTGATGAACCTGTCGATCTGAAGGCCTTTATTTGCTCTATTAAAAATGAAGGCATGGACACATCCCTTCCCTTGGATTCACCCTCAACTTTGAGACCATGATTCTCTTCTGCAATTGGCGGTTTCCTTGAGCTTATTGTTTGTAACATTGTTACCATCTCATGTGCTGCATTTTTGATGGGTCAGTGTGGTTTACCGACCCATCTCCTGTAGAGGACTGTCTGTGTGTGCTTGACGGTCCTGGTGGTGTCACCCATTCCCGTACCTTTTTTCCCTGTTTTTTCAAATTTTTTAGCCTGACCCTACAGTCTCATAAATCTTTTCTATGTGCTTTACCACCTGGATTAGTGTTTTTTCTTCCCATTGTGTAAACACTCCTTTACTGTAGTCTGGCTTCCCTTTCTTTCCCCTTCATCCTCATGTTCTCTCCTTTTATGTCTGGTCTTCGTTTTGAAGCCAATTTTCTCGTTATTGCTTATTTTTGAATCTGCATGTGATCTATCGGTGCATTTTTATCTAGAATACTCTCGCAATATACTGTATTTTGGTCCATATGTTGCAGCTCTTTTCTCCCACTCATTTGCTACTATGGATTTTAAGTGCATAACTTGGAACATTAAAGGGTGCAACAACCCTATTAAAAGACATAAGATCATCTCCCACCGGAATAAACTGAAGCCTTCAGTAGCTTGTGTACAGGAGACTCATCTGTCCCTCCCTGAAACCATGAAGTTCAAATCATTTTAGATTAAAGATGTTATTACTAACCCAGCTGTTGGCAAGAAAAATGGTGTTGCTGTACTGATTAGCAACAAACTGACCTGCAAAGTACTGGCACAGGATGCTGATGGGTTTGGGTTAAACTCTTGATTGGCTCTGATTCCCTATCCATTATGAATTTATGAATGTGTATGGTCCTACTCTGCATGACCCTGGTTTTTAGGACTCTATTAAACAAATTATTCTAAGTTCTAGCTTCAATGACCTCATATTGTGTAGAGATGTTAATCAGGTACTAGATTCCCTTTTTAGACAGAAAATCCAAGTGTATCTTCAAAAGCTCCAAATCCCATAAGGCCCTCACGCATTGTCTAGCGGAGACTGGCCTTGTTGACACCTGGAGGCTTTCTCATCCTACTCACTTAGATTACACCTTCTACTCAACCCCTCATGACACTATCATGTCTCAATTATATTTTTTCATCAAAGTCTCTCACTAGCACACTATCATTGACTCTTCTACTTATAACATCATTATCTTCAATCATGCCCCGGTCTCTACCACGTTTATCCTTATTAAAAAGCCACCGTCCCGATAGGGATTTAACAATAGTCTGCTACATCATCAAGAGTTTATCCAGTTATTTCATTCCTTTCATCAACAGTACTTGGACCACGATATGAAGAGGGAGAATCCAAATGTTTCTTCCCTCCCGACGGGCCCCCAACCAAAAGAAGCACCCCAGGCAGAATAACTACCGACCATATGAAGTTCCACTGATCCCCCATCGCTCCCCACCATAGGCACACACCACGAACGGTACCCAGCCACCCGACCATACAACCCTGCGGTGGTGCGAACTCTACCCAAAGCAAGCGAAGATAACCAAGACCGAGCTGGAGAAGATTATATGAACCGAATCGACTGACATCTTCACAACCCGTGCTGCAAGTCGTTAGAGACGTCATGATGACATAGCTGCATCAGACAGGAAGCACCCGTGCAATCCACACATTCGTGACTCTCGCACACCAATCTACACGAAAAACCATACACGTACAGTTCTATGAGCTAGAGGACAGTGACAAATACATACTGTCTGCATGTTTATTATTTTGTCACTTCGGCTCGCTACAGCACTATAGAAACGCAAGATGCTAGAACAGCTCGTGGATATGCTTTCGGATGCTACACGCTATTAACCCTAGGGACAGGAACACTTAAGGGACCTGACCGACCATGACATATCTTAACCTATGGAAAATTACACTGAATGCATAGTCAGGGCCAAAGTAGGCCTTAGGAAAATCCAGAAAGCCAGAATCGTCTCGCAGAGACCCCAAGCCACAAGATGCTGTGCACGCAGAATAGCCCTATCTGGGACGGCAACAGCCAAGGTTACGATGTTGCAAGTGACATTCCTCACCTACCGCACCAAGGAGACACTGGCTGCAGGAGGGAACATTCCAAGCAAAATCCAAATTAAATCGAAGTAATTCAGCCTCACCGACAGTCGCCTCACACGTGACACGGCCGAAATGATATGATGCCAAGGCCCAGAGGCTGGGAAGATGCAGTCGTCTCATGCCTAGGACCAAGCTCGCAACAAACTGCAAAAATCCAACCACAGTATGCGCTGGGAATGGAACGCTCATGGCATTAGCGGAAACATCCCATTGTTACACACTGTCACATAGTCACACCTTATTGATGTACAATGTACTTGAGCAGCGGGCCGGCAGCCTGCCCAATGAGGGCACTGGGGGCTAGGGGCTGGCGGCAGGACTCCCGAGCCAATCATCGGGTTCTCTAATGTAACACTTTTCAAGTAGCAATTCTTAGGGATGATCCAAGTACACCACCTGACACAGTGACCACCAATAATATCACACACTATATGTTTCTATACTGGACCTACCACCCAGGGAGCCAACCCGGAGTGGCGGTAGGTTCGGGGACGGAAACTTGCTGCGTGATGCCAATTGTGACGTCACAGGTGCACAAAAGTGGCCTGCAAGCCCAAAATCGGCAAGATGTGCCTGGACTGGATTGCCCAAGTGTATGATCCCTGCTTGTTTGCTATAATAAACAACAGTAACCTTTGCTCCTTGTGTGGACCTCAACTTCTTTGGGACACAGGAAGGAGTTAGGGCCTTCCGAGAGTTAGAGGTCCGTGGACCCTAGGTACGTCTCTGCCGACGCCAGAATTTACCCTAACAGATAGCTCTGCTGTCACCAACTGGGATGCCTTTGAAGCGACGCTAAGTGGTCAGATCATAGCTTATTCCTGTAAGAAAAGGAAACTACATAAAGCACACCTAGATGACTTCTACCTCCAGCTTTCCGGAGCTGAAAAACTATTTTACTGCTCTCCCTCTGATGGCAATCTCCAGTTGGTCCTCTCATTGCACTTCAGATGAATAAAGAACTCACTGGGTTGGCCACTGGTGCGCTGTTGAAATACAAAACCAAAATCTATCAGACTTCTAATAAGGTTGGCAAATCCCTTGCCTCGTACCTTAAGTCTAAAAAGGAAAATACCTTCATATCACGCATTGAAACAAATCTGGGACTTTTTCTGACTAAATCAGATGATATTCTCAACTGCTTTATACAATTTTACTCCGAGTTATATACTCCTGAGACTTCTGTTTCTCCTACTCGTATCAACTCTTTTTTTGGAAAAAATCAATAGAACATCATATCCTCAAATTAATCTTGTTCATTTGGAGGGAGAGGTTACTCTTCCTGAGATTAATCGTGCCATTAAAGGATTGGGCAGAGGGAAAGTCCCTGGTCCAGACGGGCTGTATATTGAATTTAACCACTCTGCCAGCTCCCTCTCTCCCAGATTAAAGCCACTAAACTCTTATTTTCCATCCCAGCAATGCGCGTCTGGTTCCTTTTCCGAGGCACTTCTTATTCTGTTTCCCAAAGCCGAAAAACACCCTGACTTTCACAAAAATTATAGACCAATCTCCCTCATTAATGTAGAAAGCAAGATTTTTGCCAACATTCTGGCCAATAGAATTGAATCTTCTCTTCCTGCCATGATCAAGTCTGATCAAGATGGCTACGTCAAGGGCAGGAACATCTCTGCGAATGCCAGGCTTTTACTGAATGCTCTACACATGCTGTTGTAGGACAAAAAGGACAAGCCAGGGTATGCCCCCCCATAGCACTTGATGCTGAAAAGGCCTTCGATAGGGTCAACTGGGATTTTATGTTTCAAACTCTGCATTGGCATGGGTGTGGGGAAAAATGTATATCCCTCGTCAAACTTCTTTATTCCTGGCCCAAATCTTCTGTCTGTATCAATGGCTTGTCCTCACCCTTCTTCCCTTTACTGAGAGGCACTAGACAGCGCTGCCCTCTCTCCCCCATTCTCTACATTCTATCTCTAGAACCTCTGTTAGAACTTATTAGGGCTGATGAAATATCCCTGGAATTCCACATGGAACATCCAATACAAAGATTGTGGTGTATGCTGATGACATCTTGATTCTTATTAAAAACCCCAAAGCTCCACCTTACTTTTTTGCTAGATTCACTGCATCTGTTTTCTGTGGTCTCAGGCTACAAGCCTAATAGAGATAAATCTAAGATTCTCCCTCTTAATTCCTTTTGCGTTAAGCATGAATTGGACATGTTTAATTTTAAATGGTGACAGGACTCAGTTAAATATTTAGGTCTATTTGCTTCCACTGTGGCCGACACCGTTAAAATGAACGCCCCGAATCACTAATCAATAAACTCAACTCACATTGAGTTGGTCACCCCTTTATTTATCCTGTGGGGTCTTCTTGATACCATTAAAATGATGCTGTCCCCTGTTGTCCTGTACTATCTGTAGCTACTGCAGATCCCATTAACTTCCTCATTTTTCAAGTCCATCAATTCTATTCTTCTCAATTTCCTTTGGGGGTCAGGGAAATGTAAAAGAATCATTGTTCGCAAGTTAAGTGCCTCATATTAGGGTGGAGGTGTCAGATTACTGGATTTTAAACTATATCACCCTGCCTTCTTACTCAAACAGACCTATTGCTGGTTCACTACGTCTGCTACGTCTCACACTCCATCGTGGTGTATGTTGGAAAAAACCCTGGTACTCCCATATGACATTACTGATCTAATTTATATCTTTAGTCATATTTCTTCTGAATTCTCAGGGACCATCAAGGCTTCCACCTTGGCCTTATGACTGTTTCTCTTCCCCCACTGCACATCCCCTGCTCAGAATCTCTCCCAATTTTTATGGTACAATAAAGCCATCACTATCAATGGCAGGGCACTCTACCCCAAGTCCTGGTTAAATAAAGGCATCGGATTGTTTTACCAGATCAGTGATAATGGCTCTCCTCTCTCATTCCAACAGCTAAAATATCTTTTCCACATGCTCATTTTGGATTTCAACTTTTACAATAGATTGGTCAACGCCTGTCTGAATGCTCAGCTGCGTTTTCCGAATTGTATTCTCTTACCCAATGCCTCTAGACTCCTGTTTATAACCCTGGCTTCCGATACCGCGGCTGCAACATTTTATACAGTTTTATGTAATATGGCTCATCCACTTACTAAATGGCCTGTGCAGGCTAAATGGGAATTGGACTTTGGTACTACCTTAGATGATAACACTTGGTCTCTGTGTGCTCAGCTCAAGGGTGTCTCCACCTCAGCTAACATAACGCTATATTTATACTTTGATATTCATAGAGCATCCATCACTCCCCTGAAACTGTCCAAATCTAAACCTGGGGAGGGGGACAAATATTGGTCCTGTGGTATGCACCTGCTTCCTATAAACATATGTTTTACAATTGTTACTATGTACTCAAGTTTTGGAAAGACATATGGTGATTTCTTCATCATCGAATTTTCAATGTTAATATCCTCTCTCATTTCTAAATATTTTTCTTGCTAGTCATGCCGTCAATACTGCCAATTTACGAGATTCAGCTAAGCTCTATGATCTTTTTATTGCTCTTGCCCTTAAGCTTATCACTACTAATTTGAAAAACCGGCACAACATCTCCGTTAAGGGATGGTGGAACAACACTTGTCATGTGCAGAGAATGGAACAATGTATGGCCAACTACCTACATACCATCCCCAAATTTAATGCAAAAGGGGCTTATTTCATTCGCTATTTAGATCACTTCAGCTTGACCTCCCACGGCTCTCAGATTATCCTTTGATGCGCACTTGGATGTTGCTGCACCATCCTCTTTTCCTCAAAATTATTGACTTTCGTCTTAACTGAACGCCAGAGTTTTTAATGCTTTAATGTTATTTGCTCCTTTCCCTCCCTTTCTTCCTCTTGTTCTCGTGTTCGTTCCCTTGTCTGTTCCCCTGTTTATTATCTATTCCTTTGTATTTTAGATACAGAGTTTGTTGCTTTTGGCTGGTACTCGACACTTTTAGAACACTAGTCTGCCTGTTAGTTCTTTTTTATTTATTTCCAGCACTATGTTCAATAGTTTTGCTCAATTGTTGTTCATATTATAGCTGCACGTTTTCTGTCTATATGGTTATCTGTATGATCCTCAGTATATTGCTCTAACCCTATTTATAATCTTAATAAAAATAATAAAACACCAAGAAGCCTGCTGGGGGCACTAGGTCAGAGCTCAGTGTGGAACTTTGAGACCACCAGAACATAAGGAGCATTGTAGCCTCCTGGATTGGAACCTGTTGCAGGCACAGAAGGGTTAAGTTACTTTTCTTTGACTCTAGTTCCCCATCATTGGTATCTTTCATAAATTCACATGGTGTTTGAATATTCCCCGTCAGGCTGGGAATCCTCTGTAACATTATAGCAGTTTACATTTAAATTTAAAAACTGCTGTCACTAGTGCTCTACTAGAGTAATTTCTGGGCATATTGCCCCACAGCCAATTGTCAGGTCTTCCTTAGCTACACCGCCATCTTTAGATCTTGGCAAGCACACATAAATGTGGCAATATGAGCCAAGAAGAGCTAAGTGGGGTAGGTGGGAGAGTCGCATGTGCATCTATGAACGATAAAGCTGTAGAACAGGAATTACAGGTAGGCAATGTATTCCTTCTCCAACACTGGATCTTTCATAGAGTCACATGCTGTTTGAATAGATTACAAAGCAGCACACCGAATACCAAAAAAGGGCAGAGGTAAGCTCACCTGAAGGAAACACATCTCCAACACACTTACCTCAACCAAACAGGTTTTTTTTTAAAAATCATTTTTATTATTTTGTTCAAGCCAAACAACAATACAAACCAAACATGCAGTGCAATTTATGACAATTCAAGTAAGCACTTTTAAAATTTAGACACTGCTCTCCCAGTCCCACCCCCCTTTATGAGCCTGCTTGTTCTTCGCGTTCAATATCTGCTCCGTGTGGCAGGGCTTCGCTGCCCTCGGATTCTGTTGGATCCGATACTACTCCAAACATTTCAGCTATCAGTAATTTCCATGCCACGAGGGAGCCCATTTCTTCATCCCCACTCGTGTTACTAGCATCTTGCCACACCATTGTTTCAGCCTCTGCCCATTTCTGTAGGTCTTTCCACCAGACCTATCCTCAGAGGGGTCATGTATGCCCTGTGCGTTATATTTAGCTGTATTTGTTTGAACCTGGCATTCCTCGACACCTTCTTGTGATATCTCAAAGCACGTTCCCACATCCCATCTTCCATCGGGACTCCCATCTCCATTTCCCATTCCAATCTCAAATGTACCAATTCCTTCCCAACCTTAGTCATCAACATCTCATGCAGTCTAGAGATCTCATGCCCACCCTCCGACATATCATATATTGCTCCAACAGTGTCATCCGGTTCCTCTGTCAAAATAGTTTCAGGCCACATACTTCGAATCTTCTGCACTATTCCATGATATGTAACATATTGGCATGTATGTAATCCTCCTACTGCCTCAAGTCCTTCAAAATCAGTAATGGTCCCATCTTGCAAAATGTCCCCCAACGTAACCAGTCCCACTGATTCCCAGTAGGTCCTAGAATCACCCTCAGCTGCTTATCTCCCTTTGCCAGTGCAACCAACGGTATCTGCGGGGCACATGGAAAGGGGTCCCCCATCATCCGGCAAGCTCGACGCCACATATTCCACCCCAACATCATTATTCCAGGGCGCTCCTTAATTTCTGAGCCAACCAACCAGATCATTTCCGAGTACAGTTCCGCTCAAACAACCTATTTTCAGGGGTCTCTTCATCAGAGAGCCACTTAGCCACATATTGCAGCTGAGCCGCTATATAGTACGCCTCAAAATTAGGCAGTTTAATACCGCCTTTTTCGTAGAAGTTCTGCAACTTCCATAATGCCACTCTATTTCGGGTACCATGCCACAAGAAGTCCCTGCACATACTGTTCAGCTTGACAAAAAACTTCTTGGGTATCATATATGGGATATTGCTAAAATAATGTAAAAGCCTAGGTAGAACCACCATCTTAAGCATTGCACTTCGTCCCATCATTGCTAAGGGCAACTTCTCCCAAAACCTCATGCATTTCCCAATTTTCCCAATGGCTATTTCGGTGTTACACTTATGTTCCTCCTCTGACATGTGATACACGTCTATCCCAAGGTAGCGGAAGGAGCTCACTGCCCACGGTATCTGTAGCACCGGCAACCTTTCTACAGGGAGTCCTACATAGCCACCCAGCGGAAACATGCTAGATTTCTGGGGGTTCACCGCTATGCCGGACAGCCTGGCATACCTCTCCAACACCTCCAAAACATATTGGAGATTTTCTTCCGGGTATTTCAGATATAGTAACAAATCATCTGCGTACAAGGATATTAAGTGTCGTTCCCCTCCCACCTCGATACCTATTGGGTCATATTGTTGCCTGAGGTATATTGCCAAGGGCTCTAGGGCTAAAATATAAAGCATCGGGGACCAGGGGCACCCACCCCTGCCTAGTGCCTCTGCTAAGCTGCCATCTCTCAGATATCACTGAACCTGTTCGGACTCTGGCCATCGGCTCACTGTATAGCATCTTAGCCTATTTAATATAACCTGGCCCTACTCCATATCCTCCTAGGGCCGCCAACAACCATGGCCACTTAACCGAGTCGAATGCTTTAACTGAGTCTAATGACGCAATCGCCATTTCGCCTTCACTGCTGCACCCCCACTCGACCACTCGATGGAGTCGCCTATGGTTGTGGGTTATGTTCCTGCTAGGGACATAGCCCGTTTGATCTGGGTGAATTAATTTGCCAATTACTCTCCGCATTCTGTTTGCCAGGACAGCTGTCAGTATCTTACTGTCCTGGTTCAGCATCGACAAGGGCCTGTAGGAGCCACAACTGTGTCCTGGTTTATTGGGCTTGGGTAGCGGTATTATGATCGCTTCCCTGAGCGACTCCGGCAACCGTCCAACCTCAAACGCCTCATTAAGCATTTCTAGCATGGGGAGAGCACTTCCTCCCCATACGCTTTATAGAATTCACTAGGGAACCCGTCTGCTCCTGGAGTTTTGCTAGTGGGTAACTGCCTCACAACCTCTTTCAGTTCCTCCAAAGTAATCGGTGCATCCAGCTCTTCCCTCTCTTCGTCACTTATCTTGGGCAGGCCTATATCCTCTAATGTTTCATTTATCTCCTCTTGGCTGCCTCCCTCTCCATCCTCATACAGCACCTTGAAATATTCCGCAAATTCCCTATTAACACCTTCTTGGGTATCTACTGTCTCGCCATCTTCTTTGATTACAATCCGAATCGGGGATCTAGGGGTTTCACTCTTGTACAACCACGCTAGAAGCCGGCCCGTTTTATCCCCCTCCTGCATGCTGCCTCTCTATATACTTTCTATAGTTGAGATTACAAAGCCTATCCCAGTATTCCACGCACTGCTGCTGTAATTTGAGTACTAACTCCGTATCAGCACCGCCCCCTTCCAATACTCTTTCCAGCTCGATCTCAGCTTTTTGCAGATCAGCTAGGACTCCTCCCTGCAATCCCTTCGACTTAGCTATAGCAACCCCACGCATCACCACCTTAAAGGCTTCCCATAAAGTACCCGCAGATTTCACACTACCAGTATTCACCTCAAAATAGGAAATAATCTCATCTCTTATGTCCTCTCTGAAGACCGGATCTTTGAGAGCTTCTGCCCAGAGGCGCCATGTCGGTATCCGCGCCCTCGGGGGACAATATTGCCATCAGAGGACCAGGGGCGAGTGATCCGAGAGGACTCTTGCTTTATATTCTATATAGATACTCTCTGTGACTACGTCCGGAGTGGCAAAGACATAATCAAGCCTCGTATGCAGCTGATTCGGAGCCGAGTAGTGCGAGTATTGTCTCATCAGGGTGTTTTGCTCTCCACACGTCTACCAAGCCAAAATCGGCTAGCAGCGTCTGCAATGCTTTAGCCGCTGGAGTGGGCCTGTCAATCCCATCATCCGACCTGTCTACCTTAGGATTCATTACACAATTAAAATCCCCGCCCCAGATCACTGCACTACCCACACACGCACTAAGTTTGGTGCACAACGTTCTGAAGTATGTTGTGTTTTGATTAGGGGCATACGTATTGACAATGCATACTTCTTTGTTCTCTAGAAGTCCTCTCACTATGACCATCCTCCCGTCCGCCTCCGCCACTTCCTCAATTAGCTTAAATGGGACATGCAGCGCCACCCAGACGAGCACTCCTCTGGCGTAGGAAGAGTATGACGAACCCGCCACAAACCCTCTCCATTTTCTCCCCACCAACTCGACTTTCTCTCGCGTCAGATGCGTTTCCTGTAGCAGAGCGACATCTATCTTCTGCCTCTTCAAATACAGCATGACCTTATTCCTCTTCAAATAACTGTTAAGTCCTCTGACATTCCACGTTATTATCCTAAGATCCCCCATGGCTCAGTAATAGTTCACCCTCCCCCTTCCAATCAGCCCTCTCACCCACACAAAACAGATTCCTGACTCTAGTTCTTACGCAAAGGCTCATATTTAAACTTAAACTCCCCATAACTATGAGGCTCCTACCCCAACTTAAACTCCCTTTAACAACAAACTCCCCGTCCCTCCCCCCTCCCACCTCCCGTCCGATTCCCAACAGCACCCCCCCCCCCCAACTGTTGCCCAGCTCCATCCCTGGATCTCAGGCATCCCCACATCTAGCTCTTTCTGGCTTCCGCCTGTACTCGAAGCTCTGCAGGGTGAGGCCGCCCTATCGGCTAACCTACTGCTACTACAACTAATTCCCGGGGGTAGGTAACCGCGATCTTGCTGCTCCCATTTGATTAAAGTTGCTACGCCTAACGCTCTCACATTTATGTATGCAATTATATATCACATTATAGTCCACCAAAGCCACAAGGTTCGAAAGCTGTGCTTCATCTATGAAGTACTCAAGACTCTATGGTAGATGCCCGCCGTCCCACCTTTGCAATATACATGATACAATATCTTCACTTATCGTGTTCTTGGCCATCCTGTTCCCCATCTGGCGCCGGGCAGTCCTGTAAGTCCAACCACGACGCTGTGTCCTCCGGGGTGTCTGCCTTTGTGCAGAACTTTCAACTTCGCCGGGTACAATAGCATGTACCTGATGCCCGCTGCACGCAATCTCCTCTTGACCGCCACATAACCATATCTCTGTCTTTGCACAAACATAGTATAATCAGGGTATGCCGTGATCTTAGAGGAAGCTCTTTCTATCGTTCCGCCCTTGCGAAAATACTCCAGGATCTTTTCCCTATCCCTATAATTCAAGATTTTCGCAATTATCGGCCACGGAGGAGCTCCAGGCCTTGGTTTCCTCATTAGTGAACGGTGTGCCCGTTCTACCGTGAACCCCTGAGAGAGTTTGTCCGCTCCCACCTTTTGCAGGATCATGTTCTCAATTTAGTCCGTGAGGTCTTGGCCCTCTTCGCCTTCTGGCAGGCCAACAACCCGGATGTTGTGTAACGCTCACCTGATTCCCACGGAGGCGCGGGTCTTGGCAGGAAGGTGTCTGTGACTCGAAAAGTGATGTGCAGGACTCGATTGGCTTCTGGGGTCGAACCTCTTCGCACTGTGTGTCGAACTCGAAGAGTGAGGTTTCTGCAGGTGAAAGAATATGGGGGTTAATGGCCTGGGTTGTTGAATGTCCCTCTCTCTCTCTCTCTCTCTCTCTCTCTCTCTCTCTCTCTCTCTCTTCCCAGCTTTTCTGTAGATCCCCCCCAGGTCAACATGCTCACCTTAGATAGGTGAATGCTGGGCTCTCCATCTGCGTCTGGTGCAGGGTGCCGTTGCCAGTTCCGTCACTGGTGAAACATTGGCCTCTTGAATTCAGAGGATGGTTACCGTCGTTATCTGCACGAGCGGTGAGTTTCTGGACACCTTTTGTCTTTATAGTCTTTAAATGCGTGGCACGTTAATATTGAAGACTCTGTATAATGCTTTTCCCTTATGTATTGCAGGACTCTCGGGATGGAAGATGGAGTGAAGCGCCTGGAAATTCGTAAGTATGGCAAGCGCTCTAACTGTCTCTTTCCTTGCAGCTTAGTTCGTGTTAAAGAGACGCCGGAGTATTCGCAGGCGTTTTATTGCGACGAGCGTGATGGGCGTAAGTAAATACCTGCTTAATGTCTTTTTCTTTTGTCTTTCAGATG
Organism: Ambystoma mexicanum; assembly: GCF_040938575.1. Classification (NCBI taxonomy): domain Eukaryota; kingdom Metazoa; phylum Chordata; class Amphibia; order Caudata; family Ambystomatidae; genus Ambystoma; species Ambystoma mexicanum. The sequence continues at coordinate 904,424,686 of NC_090929.1, read as the reverse complement.
TTTGCAGCGCCGGAGTCAGCAGTAAGTGTTAACTATACTTTGTCTTCTCAGGCGGCGATGCAGAATGAAGAAATCCGGAATTCACGGCGTGCCGGTAAGTATAACAATGCTTTTGTCTTTGCAGGCGAAGGTGCAGCATGAAGACACGGCCGCTGCTGATGGATCAGGTGAGAAAGCACTGTGTGTAGAGTTTGTCTTGCTAACCTGTTGTTTCTTGTCTTTTGCAGGTGCTGATGTTGACTGGATACAGGAATGGTAAGTATAATTCTTGCAGGTTCAGGATAGAAAGAGGAAAGGCTGGAACAGACTCGGTGAGCGTTCTGCTGCAGATGCAGAATAACGCGAAGCACGTTTCATCTATCGGGTGTGTTTTAAATAGCCTTGGAGTGATGAGGCGTCTTCTTCCACGGCCCCGCCTAGGTAAGAAAAGAGTTCCAGTTTCCAAAAGAGTTCCAGTGCTGTATCCAGGGAGTGGAGCTGCCCCACCCAGGTAAGAAAGTAGTTCCTGTTCACAGAGGGCTTCTAAGTGGCTGGTAAGTAAGCAGCATGGTCTGCTGCAGGTAAGTCCACCCAAGCACTCTCACACCAATTATGAGCCCGGCGCTTCCAGTGCCGGGACCGATGGTTTTGATGAGCCTGGTGCCACCGGCGCCAGGACAGGGTCCAAAAGGTCCCAGTAGGGACCGGCTGGTGCCTAGGATTAGGGTTAGGGGCCTGCTTCCAAGGACGTTGGGCTGGTCCTGGCTCCTTGGAAACAGTGATCATGATATGTTGTTCCGTCTCGCCCGTCCTTCTGCCTCCTCCACCCTGTTTTCCAGGTTGGCGACCTGTTTGAGCACGTGGAGCTCTTTCGCATTGTTCGTGCTTACGTCCGTGTTAATCTTCACTGCGCTTTCCAGGCCTCTAGTTCTTTCCGCCAACGCCCGTACATCCTGTCGCAGGAGAGTGACTTCAACTCCCACGACATCTATTTTGTTCTCCAGGGCTGTCCGTGGATCTGCCATTGCCATTGCCGTGCCCCACTTATTGCTTAGGTCCGTTATGGCCGCTAGGACTTGTTGGTTCTCTCCTCCAGGGGCGTCATCCCCTGATGCTATCCCTGTTTTTTGCGCTGAGGTCGGAGGGGACTGCTGCACCTTGGCAAAAGTGGCCATGGTGGGTTGCTTACTCCTGGCTTTCAGCCCCTTCGCCGACATCTTGTGGTCTCACTTCGTGCCCTATATTAGCTTTCCTGAATTACAGCACCTTCCAGTTCAGTGACCAGGAGTCCACAGTAGGCCACCCTACAGGGCGGCCCGCAAGATCAAGCTTGGAATGGGCTGTGTCCTCCCACGTTTCTCCCACAGTGTTTTAATTGCACGCTTCAGCGGCCCGCACTACCACCCCACGTTCCCTTTGTCTTGGCAACGTGTCCTCTTGGGCATCATGTGCATTGTGCAAGTCCCAATCTCTGTTAAGGTGCTGGTGTTTGGCGGTGCATGCATGCCAGGTCGCCTGCTCACTTCGAGTGCTTATTCCACCCTACGTTGTGCGTAGCCTCGCTCCACAGTCTCAGCACCCCAATACAGTTCAGGGTCTACTTGAAGTTAATGCCTCAGCCGTGTGTGGGGGTTAATTCGCGGGCCCGAGATATGGCAGGGCCTGCCTACAATGCGGCCCAATCTCCTGCTGTTTCCGGGCTGAGCAGCCTGTATTGCGATCGTATTTTGGGATTATCAATGCGCACTTTCGCACACGCAATACTCCGTCACCATGTAGGGGGACTCAATCTTTCATCTCATCTGTTCATAATGGCCTCTGAACACTGTTCCGTGCACTCCGTTGATAAAACATATCGTTGTCGGCAATCTCACCCAGGGTCACGCCATCCACCAGCACATGCAGCTCTTCGTAAACAACTCGCCTCATCTACAGCCTCTGCCTGCTCTCCATGCCGTAGCGCAGAGCGGCTGCCGTGTTCGGCTGGGAGCCGCGCTGGCGTATGGCGCACGCTGCTACTCTGTGGCCAGCCACAGATGCTACAATGATTCCAGCCCGGGAGTGCCGCCTCTCCCTTTCAATGATTAACACAATGTTCGATGTCTGCTTACGTTAGCCGATTTCCTCGCGGGTCCGGCAGGATCTTGCAGCCTCCGTGGGCAATCAGGAGTCGCATCAGCGCCCTGCGTTCTTTTGTTGCTATGATTTCCTGTTCTGTTACAAGTATCTGGGCCCAGGAGCGCCGTCACTGTATACCAGCACCACACAAGGTTCACAGTTCGTTGCAGCTCACCGCCTCCTCGCTCGCATGCAAAATAATTCAACGGGAAGCGACCCCGAATCAGGCTGCGATTGCATTCTCTTTGTTGTCCGCCATTTTGGCATCACTTGAGTCAGACGGCGGCCGCACACAAAGTCCGATATCTGCCGATCCGCAGACGCCAGTGATCAGCCCTTTCAGATTCTTGCCGCACATACATTCCAACGCCGCTCCTCCAGTTTCAGTGCGCGAACATCAGAATTACAGCATAGATATTCGGATAAACGTCGGATCGATAGGAGCCCAGCTCGAGATCACGTCCTAAGCCATGGCCAGTTAGCCACGCCCCAACCAAACGGGTTGTGTTGCACTGCCTTGCCAACCCTGGACTCTTCCGTCGACACAGGAGAACATTGTGAAGGTATGCATCAACCTCCATGTGGCAGCCCTAGAGCTATCCAGCAGGGAAATGCCTGAGAGGAATGCAGTCATATCAGCAACAGGTAGAACAAAGGGTTGGTTTAACCTGGATATCTTGCTTTAGTTATTTTCAAATAAATTATTTTCCACGCAGTTTGATGCGTTTTGGCGCTTGTTTGTGAAAAGAGTTTGTTTATTGGTTTTAAGGTTTTTTTAAGTAGACCCTTATTTAAGGTACATCTGGGACTCTTATGTCCCCATGTGGTCAGCCGACACGTGTTTCGACCCGTAGGTCTTTCTCAAGGCTGATTACATATTCAAAACCATATAATGTGACATTTTTTGTTAAGTGTGACACATTGGTGTGACATTTCATATTTATTTAATGTGTATTTAAACAGAAGGAAGGAACATATAACAAATTATATTAAACAGTATATACCCTCAGACAGCAATTTCTTATAGCAACCACTTAACAAATATGGGCTGCTATCCTACGGGTAAAAACAGAGCTTCTGCCTTTTGTTGGGGGGTCAGGAGACTACCTAGCAAGAGAGACCGCCAGAACTCCGATTTTTTACATCTTGCCTAAAATCCATAAAGATTTGGTTAGACCCCCTGGTAGACCCATCGTGTCTGGTGTGAACTCCATCTTGGAACCCTTATCAAAATTCGTTGTTTTTTATTTACGCCCCTTCGTAATGAAAATGAAAAGCTATGTTCAAGATACCAGAGATGCCATCGGGAAGATTGAAGGGCTCACTTTCGATCACACTAGAGACATACTCATTTGCCTGGATATCCAATCCCTTTATACTAATATTCCCCAACGAGCAACTCTTGAAGTGGTGGAGGAGACACTTCTCCAACGTGAGGACAATCATCCTGTGAGCAATGCCTTCATTTTATGGTGTGCTGAAACAGCATTGACAAATAATTCTTTCCAATTTTTGGGACAATTCTATCTACAGGTTGAAGGTACAGCCATGGGAGCCGCCATGGCTCCTAATTTGGCCAACCTGCACGTAGATATGGTGGAACAAACGGTAATCTATTCAGAAATCAATCCTTTTAAGCAACAAATAACACAATGGCTAAGATACATCAATGATGTATTTATGCTATGGCACGGCTCGATAGACGAAGCCAATAGTTTTTTGGCATGGCTTAATAATCAGAATAGATACCTGAAATTTACAGCGACCATGAGTTACTCAGAAGTGAACTATCTAGATCTCACCATTTACCATCAGGACAACCATCTATGGGTGAAACCGTTTGTCAAAAATACTGACAGAAATGCATTACTGCATTATAGAAGCCACCATGCTAAACATGTCCGGAATAATTTGCCCTTTGGGCAATTTTTACGTTTGAAACGCAACAGCAGTACCAATCATGATTACGAAGCAGGAGCCAATTTACTTATGGACAAATGGATCGATAGGGGTTACCCTACCAAAGTCGTTAGACAGTCTGCCAAACGAGCTTTCAATAACAACCGGGAAGCTCTGCTGGTAAAGAATAAGAAAAACACTGCTAACCATGAGACTCCATTGGTGTTTGTTAACACTTTTAGCAATCTATCCTACAAAGTTAAGAACATCATATGTAAAAACTGGAAAAAAACAATGAATAGCCCATTACCTATGATAGCCTTCAAAAAGAGCACCAACATCCGCAATCTTGTCATGAAGAATGACATACATAAGGTGGTTAGTCAGGAGGGTGTTCAAAATACACTGTGGGGTTTGCCCCGAGTTAAGGGTCACCATCCATGTGGAGAATGTGTTGTGTCCATTGACCAAGAAAATTACCACTGTCAATCTGGGCCTTACTTCTGAATGGGTGTTGAATGAACACACAAGTTGCAAAACGGAAAATGTAATTTACATGATAAAATGTCCGTGTGACCTAATTTATATAGGTAAAACCAACAGAAAGTGCAAGACTCATATGATCGAGCACAGGAGCTGTTTAAAAAATCATATTGAGAAAGCTCCTTTAGTTAAACACTTCGAAGACAAAGGTCATACTTTCTCTGATTTTGAATGGTGTATCTTAAAAAAGATCAAGGGTAGATCCCAAAACGAAATCAATAGGAAACTGATTAATTTCGAACAAAAGCTTATCTTTCTTACCAACAGTCATGTCACAGGATTAAATGAGAATATTGAGTGGCACAACATTAGATAAGTAAGTTATTCGTGTCCTGTATGGGGCTCTATGGGTCTGTGGAGTGTAGCACTATTTGTTGGTACCTTTTGAGGGATAATATCTATTTTTATGTCAGTAAATGGATAACTATGCAATTTGTAATATAGGTGATAACCAATTTGCCTTAGGGGGATGTTGTCTCCATGGTTGCTTTTGTAATATGGGACAATTTCCATCATGAGGGATGTCCTGCTGTGCTTCCTTTTGACCGTGGATATGATCGGGCTGGGGTGTTTCTCCTTGCTCCTGGGCCAGTTATCACCTTCGTATATATTGGTGGAGAGGGCCCTCGCAATACTTTTTTTTTCCCCCATTTTATTTTTCTATGCCATTTTTGGGCGTTTTAGGGGATGTTAAATGGTTTCCCCTTTGGCTTGGTACTCGTGGGAGTGACACCTTGTTTTTCGTTTCTTGGTGGTCAAGTAGCCTTGGTCGCTTGGCAACCTCGGCATTCCTACCTGTCCTGTGTGGACGTATTGGCGAAAGCCGCGCCGGGCGTGATGACGTCATCGCGTTACCGCGATCCGCGGAGCGTGATGACGTCACCGCGTCATGTTTGTGACGTCACCGCGTCACGTTGGTGGCGCGAAACTAGGATTTCAGTACGGCCGTTGGCCGTGATCACAGCGTGTTGGTCCGCCATTTTTCCAGGCTCCAGATCTAGTACTTGGCCCCTCTGCAGGATAATGACAGGCACAGACTAGGTAAGAACTAGGTATATGTTTTGTGAAGTGATATAAATCCAATCACTTAGTGGATTATTTCCTTGCTCTTTTCTGAGCATTCATCCAGTGATTTACTCTTTCAGAGCAAGAGAATTGGACCCCTTAGAAGAAAGAGGATCTATCTTTACAGATCTTTACAGGCTTCCGACGTAGTACATATTGGAGTATTCAGAACCGCCTAAGTTAGGTAAGACCCTTTATGGCTCATGTTAACCAGAGGAGCTTCTGCCTTTTGTTGGGGGGTCAGGTATCTTACCTTTAACTCTTTGTATTTTAGGCACCGGTAGACTTTTAGGAAGTCGGGAAGGTATCCAATGGATGGCTAAACTATTGAGAACTGATTTTTTCCAGCTAAAAGAACAGCCTGGACACAGTAGGGTGAGCTGTGTTTTTTGGTTTGGTGAGGCTCTGATGTGAGTGGACATCCGCTTACTCCTTTTTCTGGGTCAGGACGTGAATAAGATCACTACCACGGGTATGGTTTCCTCTAGGTACTTATTTACAATTTCCACGTGCTGCTACTATAGTGAAGAGCCATTAGTGACTTGGCTTATACGGTCGAAGACATTAAATTCTTTTGACCTTAGATCCAGTATATGATGTAGTGTATACTTGATACCCTATTGGTGATTAGGGTCTGGCTATGGTGATTTATTACACTGATTATGCCCGTATTAGTGATACGTGTTCGTCTCTTTTTTTACCCGTAGGATAGTAACCCGGTGTTTATATAGGAAGAATCTACCTGGAGCACAGGATAACTTCTGCCCCTGATGAATGTCCGGTTATTTGAAACACAAAGGACAGACACTTATATAAATTGGGCTGGTTCACACAATGGGAAATGAGAAGAATTAAGTTGCCATTGTTGCGTTATGCTAATGAAAAAAATGTTTGGCATGTAAGTTTTGACACTGTGAGGTGGCATGATTTTAAGATGTATAGCACTATGTTATGTGTATATGTTTTTTAAACTAATGAATGTATTTCTTGTGCTGAAGAGAGATTAATATATTAAAAATGAGATTTTTTTGGTAATACTGCCTTTGATGATCATTGAGAACACATAATGCAGCCCATATTTGTTAAGTGGTTGCTATAAGAAATTGCTGTCTGAGGGTATATACTGTTTAATATAATTTGTTATATGTTCCTTCCTTTTGTTTAAATACATATTATTCATCCTCACTTAGTAGGAGGGAATATCACCAGAGTGTGGGGTCACCCCTGTAGAATATTATCTATGACATTTCATATTAACATATGTGCATGGTGTTGGGTGAACATTGGTGTATTTGAAATTGTGTCATACATTTGTACATGTTTCAATAAGTTTGGGACATATGAAGTAGAGTGTGTGGGAGAGAGAAAAAAGAGAGGGAGAGAAGAGAAGGCAAGGCAAGCATGGGTTCTGGATTGCTTAAGATGGTCTTAATGTCAGGCTATTGTATCCTCTGACCTAGGGATTGCGGTCCGGCGTCCCATATGGGGTCCTGGTGGAGATTGAATTGGTTCTGTAGGTACAGTGGCACCTGTTGGGGCCTGTGGAGGTAGCATGTAGAATTGAGGTCAGTTTTGGGTCAGGATTATCCTAGCCATGTATGCTATCAATCCAGTGAATTGTCCAAGTATGTGTTGAGCTGGGGACTTCAGGAGAAAAAACAGGAAGAAGGCAAGTGGTCCGTATGTGTGGTCTGGGTCGAGGCCGTGCGGGTGTAGACAGTGGCTAAATAAGCAAGAATGAGCCGGGTCCATAAGCGTTCCAAGGTTTGTTTTTCCATGCGGGCAAAGACAATGGCAAAATCAACAGGAATGAGCGGGTTCCCTGAGTGTCCCAAGATTTGTTTCAGGTATTCACAAGGGTTGAGGTACAAAGGGGCTAGACAAGAGGAGTACCGTTGGCATAAGCAAAGATCGGAATAACAAGGTAAGACAAGAGATGCACAAGGAGCCAAACTGTGATTCTTTCAGAATCAGAAGTGGCGATGCTTGGAAACCGGAAGCCTAAGTATATCTCCCGTGATCCTTCCTGGCTCCACCCCTCGCACGGAGCGTGTTGTAATGGGTGTGGAAAGGATGCCATAATCACCATGAAAACCCCCAACAGTAACGCCCTTGTGGCAGGGAGCGTCTGGAAACAGCAGATTTCAGGGACATAGCAAAAGAGTGAACATGTGACGGCTTTTACAAATGCTTGGTTACCGGAGGACACAACTTGGGATTTGTTGAGGAGAAAAGAGCACGGCCATTAGGTTGCTTTTTGTACGCAGCCCACGACCCGATCCTGACAACAAGTTTGCATTTTCTCTTAAATAAAAAGGGGTGAAACAAACACCTACCTTTCCCTAACCTAACAAGGATGTCTCTGCCTAAGAAACTAAGGCAAAAGAAAAACGACCTAGTGTCCAAAAAGTATCTGACACTCACACTTACATATAAAAAAAGATTTGATTGGCTTTCATAAATCCCACAAAATGACATACAATGTTGAACTCAAAATGTATAACCAGTAATCCTTGTGACCAGGGTTGTATTCTATTTCCCTGGATCAATTCAGGAATGTTCAGCACAAAGTTCAATTCCAGAAAAGTTCTCTAAAGTATGTGAAGGCATCAGGAAGTAGACACAGACAACCGAGGAAGGTTTGGCCTCCAAACTTTTATTTAAAAGCACAAAGAGGTTGGGATAAGGTCTATTTTGCTTTATGCTAAGGTTGGATTTCCCTACCTATATGAAACTCATAGTCCATGTCAGGAAGTCCGAAGTAAATGTCCGTCTGTGTCCAAAACCTATACTTGCATCTATTTGTTCAAACTGTTTAGGGATGTCAGCATCAAATGAAAAGTGTTCAAACTAAAGTTCAGAGCTTGTTCCAGCTTTTGATTGTAAAAGGTTTCTCCCTTCCCCAAGATTCCAAATAGTTTACTTTCAATCCAAATACTTAAATTTCAGTCACAAGGGGTTCCCTTCCCCAAGCGTTCAAGTCTCTCACTGGTTTCACAACAACACAATTCCTCAGTATTCTTCACAGCTTTCAGGCTTTTTGGTTCTTTCATCAATATCATAAAGTCCAACTCTTTGAGCTCACAATATACCAGTTTCTCTTGATATTCAACCAGAAACTTATAAAGGAGTCAAGTGGCTTTTCTTTAAGGGGTGTAGTGGGTCTAGGCGCAGTTGACAGATCACACGGTCCACCTACTGCAGGTCACGCAACGGACACACCAGATTGGCTTCTTTTCCACAGTTACACCACCATTGCTTCTGCTCGACAGTGGTATTGGATTTATATTCTTGCGGCCCTTGTCAGTACTTGTTTTCCACCATTCACTTGCTAGATTATCAAATTTCTCATAGGTCGGCCAGAGTTTCAACTTTAACCTTGTACAGTACTTATTTTCCTTATGTCTTTTGCCAATGCTTGCTTTTCTTCTGCTTCTATAATTCACATTTCTTTATATCCATTACCAATGCTCGCTTTCGTTAGTTTCCATAATTCACAGTTCCTTTCATGTGTCATTCACTCATTACTTTTCTTTGGTTCGGTATTCAAAACTTCAGTTCATTCACATCAAAACAATGCAACTGCAAATTCCCCTGCCGTGAGCAAGAAGGGCACACGTATCCTGCAGCCAGGAGGAGCAGCAGCTCCTTCCACCCACTTCAGGAACAGCAGACACCTGAAGATGCTCTACCAGCCTTGCCTGCTGATGTGAGGCAGGCCACAAGCCTATTAATAATTACTACTCGCTTCTTGCAGCGCGCGCCTACATTTTATGCAACCAGCGGTGGAGCATCCGATAATCATCCGCGTTGTATTTGCTGCAGTTTATTGCGGCTGCTTTTTGCAAAACTTGCCCTCATCCTGACGGAGTGTAACTGGCCACAATTGTCCAACACGAAGTATACACCTCTCCAGGATGGCGGATCGTATCTTTTGCTACCTCCTAGCCGGCCCACATATCCAGGCTTGATTGGATTAGCCACTCGCCCCTTCTTTACAGCCAATCACTAACCGGCAGGCGTGAAGCCGGCCCCGAACGAAGGCACTGAACAAAGTCACCTTCCCTGTCGTGAGCCTGTCTGGAGCCGCAGGGAGCCCAGGGCCACGACCCTTAGACCTCGGCCCCCCTTCCCCGATTCACCTGCACCCATTGCAAAGCCCTGATCCTAAGTCACTACTTGCTCGCTTCACCAAGCTGCTAACTGCACGTGACTGACAACGGACTCAGAACCATGTAAGAACTTGTACCTTGCCGCCTTAAACAGATTGTTAACTGTTAATCTTTTACTGTTAAGTCTACCGCCTGATGTCACCAACATCACACATCTGCCTCTAAGAACACGCATTTTTATCTAGATATTATCTCATGTTTCCCTGCATCTAACCTGCCTGCCTGTTTCCATTAGCATTGTTCATTGGCACTAGCTATGATCCTTATGTGTTGCCCACCTGTGACCTGCTTAGCACTACCTAGCACGCTTCAGGAAACTGCAATCAGGCTTTATATTTGCTGCTCCTAGTTTAAACGCTATTGCAATCTATCCTACCTGTCTGTACAGGCTATTCTTATAGTGAGACCCTGCTGCCACAGCTGCTACTACCTGCCTGCACACTGCATTTTGCCCCATTTTGTGATTTTCGAATCTAGGCAGGTTGCCATAGTTGTCACTACCTGCCTGCACACTGTACTCTAGCCTAGATTGTGATCTCTGAATTTAGCCAAACCTTTTGTCGCTAAAATTGCCCCAAAGTTGTCACTTATGATACACTTAGCAACCACCTGCCTTTCTATTCGGCTGCTGCACTGACTATTGCATCCTGCACCTTGCTGCCCTGCCCTGTGAACACTACCACTGTTAACCTTGGCAGAACTCTGCCTAGTAACCTAGTAGTCACTTGACCCTCTATCTGACTGCTGCACTGGATTACTGCATTCTGCTACCTAGCTGCCCTATCTCTGAATACCGCCCCGGCCATCTAAGATGGACCTAGTAGATACCTGCCCTGCCATCTGACTGCCACATCCTACCTACTCCCAACAGCATGTACCTCCCAGACATCTACTCAGCATTGCTGAGAGTAATTCTCCACCTCATCCATTTATCAGGCCAGCCTAGCCCTTCCTTTAGCTCTGTCTCCATATGCAACCTTCCTCCACTCATTATGTTATTGTTATTGTTATTTTGCATTTATATAGCGCCTTATATACCATTGGTATGGTCTGAAGGCGCTGGTAGGTTGAACGCCCTTGGGAACCGAGGTTCGGGTCAGTGGAGAGATTAGAGAGAGTCAAAGGTGCGTGTGCGCACCAGGTATGTGTGCAGCTGGTGTGGAGTTTCTGTGGTAGCTGCTTCCTAGCGAATAGGTGTGGTGGTTGAGGAATCAGGAGTATGTGTTCGGTCTGGCAGGAGTTATCCAGTCCGAGTGAGGCAGCGTTAGGCCTGACTAGAACGCCTGGCTGGGGGTGAGAAACCAGCAATGTTTACTTAGAGTGATGGGGAGTGAGCGGCGGATGTTGATATGAGAACAGTTATACCGAATGGTGTCATAGTATCTCTGTGTTCTACTTGAGTGGTGGTGTAAGGAGAGAGTAAGCGTGGGGTGTGAAATGAAGTATGCTCTTACAACGGTTCCTTGCGTTCCACATCAAAGTCTGCACATCACGCAGTTCAGAGGGGTCCGGTCCGTGCGATGTGTTTTGTTTCTCATCTGCTCTCATGCACTATTCATCGGCTCAGCGAATTCATCCGTATAGCATACTCCTCCATCTAGCATAATCATGTGCTCTGGTCCATTCATTCATTTGTTTCGTGCGTTCACCCGCTCCCCAGGCTCATCTGTTACGCACTCATTCGCTTCAGAGGTCATCTGCCACTCGTCAGTTCTGCATTCATCAGCTCCATTCACTCTTCCGTACAATGTACTTATCTGTTTTGTGTACACTCGTTCTCTCGCTCTTATTCTCGTTCGTTCGACGCGTACCCGTTCTCTCGCCATACTCAGCCGCTTACTACACTCGGTCGCCCGACATACTCAGCTGCTTGCCATACTCAGCCGCTCGCTACACTCCGTCGCTCGCCAGATTCAGCCGATAGCCACACACAGCCGTTCCCTAAGCTCCTCCGCGGTCCATGTTCTTCCCCTCATTACACTCAACCGTTTTCTACATTCATGTGTTCTCCATAATCATTCAGCCGCATTCTACACTCATGTGTTCTCCACATTCATCTGTCCTCCACATTTATTTGCTCTTCATATTCGTTCGCTCTGTACGCTCACCGCCCTCATCCGCCCTCCGCAGTCCTCCGCCCTCCGCAGTCCTCCGCCCTCCGCAGTCCTCCGCCCTCCGCAGTCCTCCGCCCTCCGCAGTCCTCCGCCCTCCGCAGTCCTCCGCCCTCCGCAGTCCTCCGCCCTCCGCAGTCCTCCGCCCTCCGCAGTCCTCCGCCCTCCGCAGTCCTCCGCCCTCCGCAGTCATCCGCCCTCCGCAGTCATCCGCCCTCCGCAGTCATCCGCCCTCCGCAGTCATCCGCCCTCCGCAGTCATCCGCCCTCCACCGTCATCCGCCCTCCACCGTCATCCGCCCTCCACCGTCATCCGCCCTCCACCGTCATCCGCCCTCCACCGTCATCCGCCCTCCACCGTCATCCGCCCTCCACAGTCATCCGCCCTCCACAGTCATCCGCCCTCCACAGTCATCCGCCCTCCACAGTCATCCGCCTTCCACAGTCATCCGCCCTCCACAGTCATCCGCCCTCCACAATCATCTGTCAGCAGCGTTCATCTTCCACGCGCATTCCACTCTTTGGTACTCAGTCGGTCTCCCACTTCCGGCCTCTCACCCTCCACATTCCTCAGCTTTCCACATTCTTCCGCTCTCCACACCCTGTCGCTCCCCCATTCAGTCGCTGATACTTTTCTCTATTCATTACGCGCATCTGCTCTCCACGTTCTTCTGCTCTGTATGCTCTCTTCGCTCAACAAGCTCCTTCGCTCTGCATGCTCTTCCATTCTCCACCTTCCTCCACTCTCTACACATAGCTGCTCTCCATACTCGGACCGCTTTCTACAGTCAATTGGTTTACACACTCATCCGTCATCTCCATTGATTTTGCTCGTATTATTCATCAGGTCTCCAGACTCAACTGTCTTCCAGACGCACCTGTCAACCGATTTTCATCCTCCACATTCATTTATACTTGTCTAGAATCATCATTATTCATTCGCCCTTCTCACTCATCCGTTCACCACAGTCATCGGCTTTCCAAGCTCGTCCACGCTCTATTTTTCTTTTATCCAGTGATCAATTCGTATTATTGACTTCACTGTTTAGATCTACATTACTCGTTTTAATTTCTTTTGTGAATATTTGATACAATCCGTTTTTTTTTGCTTTTGCTTTAGGTGCTTCGCTGGGTCGGTGTTATTTTGATGATGCTAGAACGGAACCGGTTGGTTTTAGGGAAAGAGCCAGGTTTTCAGTAGTTTGCGGAAAGCTGTTAGCTCCTCGGTTAGCCTGATGTGGGGTGGGAGAGAGTTCCACAGGGTTGGGGCTAGGGCTGAGAATGATGCTCCGCCTAACCTGACTGAGTTTGTCTTAGGAATTACTAGGAGGCCGGCTGTGCTTGATCTAAGGGTGCGAGTGGGGTGATAAGCTATTAGTTTTTCTTGAAGATATTGCGGTCCAGTTTTATGTACTGCTCGATGGGTGAGGCATAAGGTTTTGAAAGCTACCCTACGGGCTACTGAAAGCCAGTGCAGTGTCTTGAGGGCTGGGGATACGTGGTCTCTTGGACCAAGCGCAAGTAACACTTTGGCCGCCACGTTTTGTGCTCTTTGAAGTTTGTTCATTTGGTAGGCATGGATTCCGAGGTATAGGGGGTTGCCGTAGTCCAGCCGTGAGATGACGATTGATTGTACCGCAGAGACTCTGTTAGGAAATGATAGATATGGAAAGACGCGCCTAAGGTTTTTGAGGTGGTAGTGGGAGGACTTTGAGACATTGTTGACTTGGCGCGAGAGTGTTAGGTCAGAGTCTAGGGTGCATCCAAGATTTTTCACTGTGTTGGAGGGTATCGGTGAGTTGCCCATGGCGGTTGGCCAGGGTAGTGGGTGCGGGAGAAGATCTGGGTTGCCGCACACCATGATTTCTGTTTTGGAGAGGTTTAACAGGAGGTGGTTTTGGGTCATCCAGCGTTCAATGTTAAGGAGGCAGGATGCCAGGTCAGGTCGTGAGTTAGGATTCGTGTTCAAGAATTTTAGAATTAGTTGTGTGTCATCGGCGTAATTGTAACATAGGATGTTGTGTGCACGAATTATCGGTGGGAGGGTGATCAGGTAGAGATTGAAAAGGAGGGCGGATAGACACGCTCCTTGTGGGACTCCTGTGTCGACTGGTCGGGCTTGGGAGGTAAAGTTGGAGAGTGTCGTTATTTGGTGCCTGTCCTTGAGGAATGAGGCTATCCATTTGAGGGCGGTTCCACGTATTCCTAGGGAGTGGAGGCGATCAAGGAGTATTGAGTGATTGATCGCGTCAAAGGCGGCTGATAGGTCGAGAAGGATTAGTGCGACGCATCCCGCAGAGTCAGCAGTCATTTTAAGGTCGTCCCAGATAGAGGTTAGGGTGGTTTCAGTTCCGTGACAAGTTCTGAAGCCTGATTGGGCGGGGTCTAGGAGTTTGTTGGCTTCAACAAAGGCGTTAAGTTGAGAGTAGGCGGTTTGATCAATGAGTTTGGCGAGGAACCTGGTGTTTGATATGGGGCGGTAGTTTTTGGGCTCGAGTGGATCGAGAGAGGGTTTTTTAATCAGGGGTTTGACGTGCACCAATTTGAATGCGTCTGGAAAGGTACCGGAAGAGAGGGAAGCATTTATGATGGATCTTGCGTGTTCTCCTGCGCAGGTGGAGGCAAAGATTTCTTTAAGGGTAGTGGCTGGGCATGGATCCAATGGTGATCCGGATGGTTTGCGGGCAGATAGGAGTTTGAGAAACTGTTCTGTTGTTAATGGACTGAAGGAGTCGAACGTTGGTTGCGTGGAGGTTGCAGCTGATGGGTTGGGTGGTACGGGCTGAGGATTGTCTAGTGGCTGTAAGAGGGCTAGTTTGGAGGTTAGAGTATTTGTCCTTTCTATAGCCGTGGAGTAGAAGTGGAGGGAGAGTGAGTCACAGAGTGATTGCGATGCGGTCGGGATGGTTGTGTAACAAGCTGGATTGGTGAATTCAGAGATCATTTTGTGGAGTTCTTTACTTGGGTTTTTGCAGTTTAGGATTCGGGAGTTGTAGTGGGCCTTTTTTGTTTTCCGGATTTCGACTTTGTACCGATACAGGTGTCGGGCCAAGGTGGTCCTGCTCTCATGGGTTTTCTCTTTATGCCATTTGCGTTCTAGGTGTTTGTATAGTCGTTTAGTGGTCTTCAGCTCAGGAGTGAACCATCTGAGGAAAGGGCCACGGCGGGTTGATGGTTTGCAGGAGGGGGTGAGGCGCATCAGAGATGCGCTAAGCCATGAATCAAGGGCCTCAGGGGTGAGATGGTTGTTGAGAGGGCAGGATGGTGGTGGAGACTGGAGGAGAACCTCGGCTAGGTCTGGGTTGA
This sequence comes from Ambystoma mexicanum, assembly GCF_040938575.1. Taxonomy (NCBI): domain Eukaryota; kingdom Metazoa; phylum Chordata; class Amphibia; order Caudata; family Ambystomatidae; genus Ambystoma; species Ambystoma mexicanum. Next base: position 904,409,494 of record NC_090929.1, on the reverse strand, counting down.
TTATTAGTTTCTTCCAGCATTTGCCTATATTCGGAGGTTCGGATATGAGTAAGGGGAGGGGTTCGGGTGAGTGGATGGTGAAAGGGAGAATGAAGTGATCAGACCAGATGATGGGGGTGGGCGGCATTAGCTGAATCAGGTTGTTGGAGCTAAAATGGCATCGAGAGTGTGTCCTTTATAGTGGGTCGGTCCGTTTATGTGGGGTTGGAGGTTAATTGCATCTAATCCGTCAACCAGGGAGTATGTCATAGGGTTGGTGGGGATGTCGAGCCATATGTTGAAGTCTCCAAGAAGGGTGAGGTTGGGATGGTTTAGTTGGAGGGTGGCAATAGAGTCGCAAAGGTTATTTGCGAAGTGTCTATCGTAGCCTGGGGAACTGTAGATTATTAGGAAGCTATGTGAGAGCGATGGTGAGAGGGATAGTTTAACAAGGAGAGATTCGCAGGATGGAATGGAGGGTTGGTTATCGATGATTGAGGCGCGGAAGAGAGATTTGAAGACGAATGCTACCCCTCCTCCCCTGGACGGACGGTTCAGTGGGATGAGGGAGTAGTTGGGGGGAAAAGGCTTCGTTGGCGATTGGGCCGAAGTCGTCAGAGAACCAGGTTTCAGTGATGAAAACTAGGTCTGGTTTGTCAGAGGTGAGGAGGTCAAAGATGGAATATGTGTTTTTTGCTATTGATCGGGCGTTAAATAGGATGCAGTTCACATCGGCAGTCAGGGATGATCTTGGTGGTGGAGGGGGAGGGTGCAGTGGTGGAGAGTGTGGGGGGAGAGGGGTAGGTTGGGTGATGATAGATGGGAATAGTGGGCGAGCAGAGAGATTGGCAGGCTTCGGGAGGGGTTGGGAGGCTGCGTGTGATAGGATGGTCGGGTTTTGGAAGGGGGATTTGAAAGAGGGATGTTGACGGTTAGGAGTTTCAGTTGCAGCTGATGAGAAATCGAGGGAGAGGGGTTTCAGGCGGGGGGGAGCCGCGGGGGAGAGGGGGGATTGCAGGATAGATGTGATTGGTCGAGATAGGGGGGGCGAGGAGTGCTGTGAGATTGAGGGGGACCAAGAACGTTTCCTCTTTAGTTTCCTTGCTGCGACTGGTGTGTGGGAGAGAGTGGGGGGGTCGGAGGGTGAGCAGGAGGCAGCTTCGGTTCTTGCTAGGGCTAGCCGTGCAGTTTTTAGGGAGGGGAAGGGGTGAGGTCGAGTGGGGATGGTGGCAGGGGTATAAGGGGAGGGCGGGAGTTGGGTGATTGCAGGGTGGGGTGTGTCAGGTATGATAGAGAGGGGAGCGGGTATGGGTAATGCTGGTGGGTCGGGGGTGGGGTTCAGGGGATGAGTGGTCTTGGGGTGGGTGGCTCGCCATCGTGCCCCCCTTGCTTGGTGTTTGGAGAGGGGAGAAGCAGGGAGTGCGAGAGAGGGTGGGGGGGTTTGGGAGAGGCGGGAAGGGATGGAAGACAGATCGGAGAGTGGGGGTGGTCCATGGGTGGTGTTTCTGACTGATTCTGGTGGAGTGGGTGCACTCATGATTGGTGCAAGTTTTAAGATTGGTTTAGGAGGGTTTTCTGATTGTAGTTCCAAGGTCGGTGATGACACGCTTTTAGGCACACTTCAGGGTTCAACTGCTCAAGAAGGTATTCGATTTATTTGGTGCTTTCTATCTAGAGTTGTAAACAGAGATTATTTTAGTTTATTGGGTACACTTCTAGCTAGAGTTGTAAACAGAGATTATTTTAGTTTATTGGGTACCCTTCTAAGTTCCTCTGTCGCCAGGGAGGATATTCGGACAGCCTCAAGATTCTATTTGCTTAGAAGAGGTATTAGGTTGTTAGTCTCAGAGAGACTTCTTAGAGGGATTATTGGGCACAACTTCTACATACGCACGTAGGCTATAGGAGTGCAATACTTAATGAGTGCAATTCGGAACACTACTAAAATTTATCTTTTTTCAGAGAGGTTATTGGGCGCAGCTTCTAATTGTAATTTGGGGAACAATTCTAAATGCCAGTTTCTTAGAGAGGCTATTGGGGGCAACTTCAGAAATACAATTGGGAACACTTCTAAATGCAACTTTCTTAGAGAGGCTATTTGGCACAGCATCTAAATGCAGTTGGGAAGACTACTAAATGCAATTGGGGACACTTCTAAATGCAGCTTTCTTCAGAGAGGCTATTGGGCGCAACACCTAAATGCAATTGGGAGCACTATTAAATGCAGTTGCGAATACTATTAGCTGGTATTAGGAACACTTCTAAAATGCAACTTTCCTCAGAGAGGCTATTGGGCGCAACACCTAAATGCAATTGGGAGCACTATTAAATGCAGTTGGGAACACTACTAAATGGAATTGTGTGCACTTCTAAATGCAACTTTCCTGAGAGAGGCTAATGGGCGCAACACCTAAATGCAATTGGGAGCACTATTAAATGCAGTTGCGTACACTACTAAATGGTATTGGGAACACTTCTAAAATGCAACTTTCCTCAGAGAGGCTATTGGGTGCAACACCTAAATGCAATTGGGAGCACTATTAAATGCAGTTGGGAACACTACTAAATGGAATTGTGTGCACTTCTAAATGCAACTTTCCTGAGAGAGGCTATTGGGCGCAACTCTTAAATGCAATTGGTAACAATACTTAATGTAATTGGGAGCACTACTCAAGGCTATTGGGCGCAACTCCTGAATGCACTTGAGAACACTTCTAAATGCAACTTTCCTGCGAGGGGCTATTGGGCACGACTCCTGAATGCAATTGGGAACACTTCTAAATGCAATTTTCCTCAGAGAGACTATTGGGCACAACACCTAGATGCAATTGGGAACATTATTAAATGTAATTGAGGACACTTCTAGATGCAATTTTCATTAGAGAGGCTAATGGGCGTAACTTCAGAATGCAATTGGGATCATTTACTAAATGCAATTGGGATTAGGTGAGAGGCTATTCTAAAAGCAATTGGGAACAATTCTAAATGCAACTTTCCTGCGAGAGGCTATTGGGTGCAGCTTCAGGATGCAGTTGGGAACACAGCTAGATGCAATTGTGAATACTTCTAAATACAACTTTCCTCAGAGAGGCTAATGGGCACAATAACTAAATGCAATTGGGAACACTATTAAATACAGTTGGGCACACTACTGAATGCACCTGAGAACACTTCTAAATGCAACTTTCCTCAGAGAGGCTAATGGGCGCAATACCTAAATGCAATTGGGAACACTTCTAGATGCAACTTTCCTTTCCTCAGAGAGGCTATTGGGCACAACACCTAAATGCAATTGGGAACACTATTAAATATGGTTGGGAACACTACTGAATGCACTTGAGAACACTTCTAAATGCAATTTTCCTCAGAGAGGCTATTGGGTACAATACCTAAATGCAATTGGGAACACTATTAAATACGGTTGGGAACACTACTGAATGCACTTGAGAACACTTCTAAATGCAACTTTCCTTAGAGGGGCTATTGGGCGTAACTCCTGAATGCAATTGGGAACACTTCTAAATGCAATTTTCCTCAGAGAGGCTATTGGGCACAACACCTAAATGCAATTGGGAACATTTCTAGATGCAACTTTCCTTAGTGAGGCTAATGGGTGCAACTCCTAAATGCAATTGGGAACACTTCTAAAATACAACTTTCCTCAGAGAGGCTATTGGGCGCAACTTCAGAGTACAATTGGGAGCAATGCAATGCCGGGTTTCTGAGTGTAACTTATAATGGGATTGATGCTGTTTTAGAGGAGTGGTAGGGTAGTACGGCCTGAAGTAGTTGCTTCTGGCCCTGCCCTTGCCACACTTACTTGTTGTTGGCTTCTTGCTTCTCCTGCGGATACCTGCAGATACGATCTGGGTTCGTCCCTGGAGGAGTCGTCCTTTGCCTCGGGTCCTTAGCCGCAGGGGCTGCCAGGCAGAGGGCTGCCTTGGGAGGTGCAGTAATGGCCTGGGAAAGGGGGCCGGGTGGCCAATGGGAAGGACTGTGGGCGGGGCAGGAGGCGGGAGGTGGAGGGACCAGGAAGCAGGGAGCGGGCACGGTCGGGATGGAAAACAGGGGGTGATTGGGGCTCAAAGGCACGAGGATGCCTCTACAAATATCTCGGACTGGCCTGCAGACTCACCGCGACGAGGTTCTGCTGGAATGTATCTCACTACACCATGCAGCCTTACTGCTAGAAACACAAAACTATGGGCCAGATTACCCAAACTATTTGAACCTCGAGCCAGGGATTCCATCCAGTCTAAATTGACTAACAGGACCCCACCTATGTACACTGTCACTCCTACCAACCGCCCCACAGACACTCCTAAGCATAGCCTAACTAATACTATGACCAAGCATAAGGCTCACAACTTAACTACTATACCCACCTGCACCAAAACTATCTACACGTCCATAAGTGGTGCTATTAATTAATGCACGATCTGTAATCGCCCATGCCACAGATATAGCAAACCTCATTCTTGCAGATGAACTAGATTTCCTAGCCATCACTGAGTCCTGGCTCCACGCAATCGCTGCCCCAGCCCTCTCACTATACTATCCTCCGAGCAGACAGAGCAGAATCTAGAGGCGGAGGCCTCGCCATAATTGCCAAAACGCACCTCAACATTAGACTTGACACCACAAACCTCCTCACTTTGTGTGAATCTCTCACCTTTGTGTGAATCTCTCACAGCTAAGCTTCCCACTGCCAACTCCCAAACCATCAACATCCACCTATTCTACAGACCTCCTGGTCCTTTAGGTTCTTTCGAGGAAGACCGCGCCACCACCCTCACTAACAACCTAAAAGGGGCGTGGCCAAGCAGCCATGGAATAGGCTGCACTACCTGAGAGCTCCATGATCCGACAAATTGATCCGGAGCAAGGCGCGAGTTGCAGCTGCATATTTCAACTTTAAAACATATCGACAAGCGTGTGAGCAGCCCAGGCATAGAGTGAGCGGATCGGTGGACTGCAGGAAACAAAGTGGCAGGAGCTACGTGACTTTGTATCCAGAGCCGGCACATCGCAATGAACAGCAAAATGGCGGCGTGGTAGAACAAAGGGCTCCTCGGCTGCATCGAAAACAAGGGGCGAGCTGGTGCCACTGCCCGAACTGCAATCGACTGGCAGCCCGGCGGTGGCCTGAGTACAGCTGATCGAGGTGCCCCAATGTGAAATGAGGAACGTGCGGCCCTGCAGTGGATGCGAGCGTCCGGAAACTGGCAGCACCGGGGTTCTGGGGAAGCAGTGAGCCCGGTGATGCACAGACCGGGCGCCTTGCCAAGGCAATCGGCCGTGAGAAATACCAGAGGACTCCCTCCCCCGCGGTTAGGAGCAGGGGGCTCAGAAGCGCAGAGAAACCGAGGACCAGCGCGCGGGACCGCCGCGGCTGGGAACGGGCAGGTTCGCGCAATAAGCCCGAAGTTGGAACGAGCGTGCGAACGCTCCATGCTAAGTGGCACAACGGGCCGATCAGAAGGAATTGGACGCGCTGAGACCCCCCGTGGGACAGCGCGAATGTAAAGCGGGCAAAAAGCGGAAAGGGACCATACGCTGAGAAGTTGCTGTCAACAGAAGCCTCGTCATAAAACAGGACGGAAATAACTCCTTGTATTACAACGTGGGAGGGCGAACTGTACCACCAACGCATCACAGACACTGCCAGGTCTCACAAGCAAATAGCCATGGGAAGCAAGAGCATCAGGTGCAAACTACATGGTGTAACATACAAATGGCATGAGAATAAGCCATAACCATCACGCAAGAGAGTGGAAATAAGAGGCCTGCACAGTCTACACACCCCAGGGCGCCCGGATCAGGTGGTGAGAAGGGCAGGAGGAGAGTGCCAAAGAGGCCCACGTATCATGGAAAACAGACGTCAAGGGGCCCTGCTGAGAGCTAGTGAGGGCATACCAGGAGATTCCACAACGGCTGAAAAACCTGGGGGGGGACACAACCCATTTGGTGCGTGGCACAGCATAGACTAACGTCTTCTGTACCCCACAGAGACAACGCTTTTAAGCATCATCCACCCTGTTGACGCCAAGGGGGACCTTGGAAATTGAACTTGGGTGCTACTGAGCAACTGGAGCGTGGTGTACTGGCAGAGTTGCGCAATGTCGCCAAGAGGGGCCAAAGCTAAGAGCAAACAACCCACAATGGACACCTTTGCCAAGACGCAGCAGACCCCTACCGCCCCGGCACAAGGCGCGAGAGTATCGTCCGAGGAGGGTACACCAGTAAAGGAGGACCGCTTGGTCCTTGCAGCCATTTCGGAGCTGAGGGCCTCATGGGGGACAGCGATGGCGGACTTAAGAACGGCCCTAGAAACCAAAATAGACGCTGTGGGAATAGAAGTCACTCTGCTGCGACAGGATGTTCGATCGCTAGCCGAAAGAACGAGTGGTCTGGAGAGTGCGGTGAAAACAAACACAGAAACCAGTGCGAGCAACGCAAAAGAGGTACATATACTAAAGCAACAAGTGGCTAATCTCGAGAGCCAAGCAGAGGAGGCTGAGGGGAGAGCGAGACGGAACAACATACGCGTGGTCAGCCTGCCGGAAGGAGGAGGAGGAGGAGGCCAGGACCCAATGGACTATGTGGAAAATATGATCCTGCAGAAGATAGGGGCTGAGCAGCTTTCACAAGGATTTACAGTTGAGCGAGCGCACAGGGCCTTGATGAGGAAACCATGACCTGGGGCCCCCCGCATGCGATAATAGCAAAGATCTTGAATTACAAAGACCGAGAGAGGATCCTGGAGTACTTTCATAAAGGTGGAACGATTAAAAGGGCGGCTGCTACGATCACAGCGTACCCGGATTATACCATGCAGGTGCAAAAACAGCGTTACACCTATGTGGCCGTCAAGAGGAGGCTACACACAGCTGGGATCAAGTATATGCTACTGTATCATGCATTGCTGAAAGTCTTTCATAAAAATAGGGCATTTTTTTTAATACCCCAGAGGATGCGACGGTGTGGATGAACATGCAGGGTTGCTCGGACCAGGAACAGGAACAAGACCGCGCGAAGCACGATAAATGATGGGGACACAGCATGCATAAGGGAATATGGGGTGGGGGGGTGAGATCTGGAATTGACTGCAATGCAGTGGATTGGTGAGGAACTACAATAGGGGACGCCTGGACCTGTAGAATTTGATGGACTGGAATATAGTGTATATAATGCATAAACAAACTAGGCAGCACTCAGCGCGGCAGATTTGAAGCAGATAGGAGCAGCAGGATGTAGACAGCCTATCCCCCGGAAGTAGTAGCAGAACAGCCATTAGGACGGTTCACCCTGCGGAGCCACGAGTACAGGCGGAAGCCAGAAAGGGCTAGATGCGGGGTGCCTGAGATCCAGGGATGGAGCTGGGCAACAGTTGGGAGGGTATTGTTGGGGCAGGAGGTTTGGGTGTTTGATGTGTTTGAAGTTAGGGGAAGTTTGGAAGTAGTTGGGAGATGTTTATATTGGGGAACAAGCCTATGCAATAAAATGAAGGATTTGAGACCGGACATAGCTGGTGTGGACCCGGGGAAGAAGGGGAAAGACCCAGATATACCATGGGAGACCTTAAAGTAGTCACCTGGAACGTGAGAGGGCTCAACAGCTATTTTAAAAGATTAAGATTATGATGTATTTGCGACGGCAGAAAGTAGATACAGCTCTGTTGCAAGAGACACACCTGACGCAAGAAAAACTGGAGGTGGTACGGAAGAAGTGGAGAGGCATGGTAGTGGGGGCAACATATTCTGCGTATGCTAGAGGGGTCATCACTTGGGTGGCACCGCATGTACCATTTCAGATATTGCAATCCACGGTGGAGGCAGATGGAAGGATGGTAATATTAAAGGGATTGGTGGAAAACAAGGAGATGTGTGTGGTAAACACCTATGCCCCGAATCAAGGTACGGCAGCATACTTCAGAACCCTATATAGTAAACTTAGCGCAGGCCTAGGAGGGGCGGTGATTGGGGGAGGGGGACTTTAATTGCGTAATAGACCCGAAGATAGACTCTAAAATAGATAGACCGACCCCAGCAGCCAGGGTACTGCAGTCCTTGCTAACAGACTTCGGGCTGGAGGATGCATGGAGATTACATTACCCGCAAGATTGACAATATTCGCATTATTCAGCACCCCATAATCTACACACTAGATTAGATTATGTGTTTGTCACGAGTGCGCTAATGACAGAAATAACACAGATAGAATACAAGGCGAGGGTCCTGTCGGACCATTCACCGCTTATATTGACGTGGCAGTATCAATCCCAGAGCGCGAAAATACCGACATGGCGTCTCAGAGTGGAAGCGCTCAAGGACAGCATCTTTAGAGAGGACATGAGAGAGGAAATAGTAAGCTATGTTGAGACCAACGCAGGTAGCGTGGAGTCGGCGGGTGTTCTCTGGGAAGCCTTTAAGGTAGTGGTGCGGGGGATAGCAATAGCCAAGTCCAAAGGGCTACAAGGAGGGATCGTAGCGGATCTACAAGAAGTGAAAAAGGAGCTGGAAAAGGCAGTGAAAGGGGGAGGTAGCACCGAATGTGATAATGAAGTGATACTTAAGTTACAACAGAAATGCGCGGGATATTGAGAAAGGCTGTGCAATCTAAACTATAAAAAAATATATAGAGAGATAGCATGCGGGAGATGATAAACCAGGGAGAGTTCTGGCATGGTTATAGAAAAGCGAGACCCCCAGACCAGTAATCAGAACGATAGTAAAAGAAAATGGAAGCATAGCAGATACTCAGGAGGAAGTGAATCAAGAATTTGCAAAATATTATCATGCCCTATATGAAGACGTGGAGGAATGTGACATTAATGCAATAAGCGAAATATTAGAGGACAAAGGATTGCCGCAGATTAGTGCTGAAGAACGAGAGGAGCTAGATGCACCAATCACCCTAGAGGAATTGGAAGAAGTGGTGAGGCAGCTACCCACGTGCAAAGCTCCGGGGGCAGACGGACTCCCCAGTGAATTTTATAAGATGTATAAAAAATGAAGTGCTCCCACCACTCTTGGAAATGCTTAACGAAGCGTACGAAGTCGGGAAGCTACCAGAATCCCTGAGAGAAGCGATTATCATACCGCTCCCCAAACCCAATAAGCCTGGCAGTGAGTGCGAGGAGAAGAGAAGGCTTGAACGGTGGGTGGGAAGGGGGGAAATACAGTGGACAAGATGGACGATGTGAATTAATATTGTTATGAACACTGTAAGTTTGGTTTGTGTTGGTTGTTGTAATAAAATTAATAAAAATTGTTTAAAAAAATGAAAATAAAACCTAAAAAATACCTCCCAGAGTCTCCTTCTCGGAGATTTCAACCTAGGCCTCAAAGATCCCAAAGACCCACAGGCTACCCTCATTAACAATACCATGTCAGAATTAGGCTTTGCCCAAAGAGTATCCACACCTACCCACAACAAAGGAAGAACCCTTGTGTCATGATGCCTACCCCCGGGGAACCAGACCAGGTCCAGCAACCCCGGAAGCAGGCATCAAGTTATTTTGAGCAAGCCCAAAAACCCCTACTAGGGGCTGTTTGGGTGCGGTCCTTAGAACTTACCTGATGCAGACCATGCTGCAAGCTTACCTGATGCAGACCATGCTGCAGACCGCTAACTCACCGGCCTTCGCAGCATCCTCACGATCCACCGCATCCTTCTGCACGTTCCTGACGCACTCCGGCACCTAAGGGGAACACAAGAACAGCAAAGGTGAGCCAAGGGAATCAACAGAGTCAATAGTAACTACCCCCATAGACTTACCTGATTACCGCCGGGGGTACTATTCCTCTTCACGGGTCGGCGCAGTCTCCATTGAATCCTCGCCATACCCCGGACCCTAAGGGGAACAAAAGGACAACAAGGTGAGACAAAGGGACAAACAAGGGGAACTCTTCTCACCACAATAGACTTACCTAATTTTACCGCCGGAGGCATTATTCCCCGAACTTCATATTGTCTCTCCACACCTGAATAAGGGAGCAAGCAGCAGGTTACATTCTGGCCTTATTTTATTGAACTGTGTAGGATAAGCCAAATCCTTACTTGAACTTCGTCAGCTACCACGAGGAACTCTTCGCTGGGGTCAAGCTGCAAACTGCAAGGAATCGGACAAGAGTGAAAGTCAGACATGTGAACTCTTACGAACTACATACTTTTCAGAGTCAATATTGTTCTGGAACTCACCAATTCCTTCGAGCCAGTGAAGCAACTGGTTATCAACGCGCCCCTGCGCTCAATGCAGGATGGAGAGCTTATCTTTTCAAACCATCAGGTGAGACTATAAGAGGGGACATCAAAGGTGATCTGTGGGGAGAACAGCGGGGGTGGGGGAATTCACGCTCAACTCCACGGGTGGTTAATTCCCTTTCTCCATTTGCAGGAGAATATTCCTACGGGCCAAGCAAACGAAGCCAGGTGGGCCAGTCCAGTCCGTCATCTCGGCCCTACGCGTCACACTGGTGGAGACCACAGCTGTCCAGTTCAGATCGACGCCTCTGTGGGAGCCAGGTGAGCGTAACACCTTGACTGGGTAGCAGACTTCAACTGTGTGGCCTCCATCACCGCTAATACCCCTCAACCATGGTCTGACCACCACCTCACCTTCAACCTCGAAGCCTCAAGCCCCGTCACCAATAACTTACTTGCCACAGCTATTCCTACAAGAAGAAAATCACAGCTGAAAAACTCATCCCCCTCATTCTACCGACCTTGAACCAACTCGCAGCTACTTCCAACCCCCACCACTTTGTAGAAAGTTATAATAACAGCATGCGCTCAGCCTTAGACTCTATTGCACCCCTTAAACTGAGAAAATGTAAGCCAAAAAAACACCTGAACACTTGGTTCTCTACCCACCATAAAGCTCTCAGACTAGAGAAACGCATAAAGGAACAAGTTTGGAGAAAATCTCCTACAGATACTAACAAGCTAATCCTCAACAAAATAGTCTCTGCATACAAAAAAGAAATAATTCTCGCTAAACAAGAATCATATAACCAGAGAATCTCACAAGCCAAATCCAGTACGAAGGAACTGTTTTCGATTTTCAAAGAGTTGGAAACTCCTGTCCTAGTCCCAGACACATGTGTGAAAGATAAACAATGGTGCACAAGTGTCCAAAATGCCCTGTCCAATAAAGTCACAGGCCTTCAAAGCAAAATCAACAACAAGAAAGAATCCCTAACCAACTCTACTAACTCCACCAACACTCCCCCAAGGCCCACACCTCAGAACCCCATACCCAATCCACCCACCCGCTTCAGCTTTTCCAAAGTCTCTACATTAGAAGTGGAAAAAATCATCCTCAGCCTTAAACCGTCTAACTGCCAGGGCGACCCTTGCCCCGCAATAAATCATCAAAGACGCGGCAAGAGACCTCTCACCATTCAGTACCAAACTCATTAACGCCTCCTTCTCTACAGGCATCATCCCCAACAATCTCAAAGAATCGTGGGTCCTACCCCTACTCAAAAAACCCTCACTAGACCCTTCCATTCCCACCAACTACAGACCAATCACCACTGTCCCCTTCCTCCTCAAAATATTAGATAAGACTGCCTATCAACAAATACAAAAATATCTTGAACAAAACCACCTCTTGGGAATACGGCAATCAGGCTTTAGACCCCAACATGGGATAGAAACTGCTCTCATCGATCTTAAGGCCCAGATCGACACCCTGAGAGATGTTAGGCAGACACCTGTGCAGTTCCCTTAGGGACCACTGCAAAAGGCTTAAGACTACAGGTGTTGGCAGAAAACCCAATTGGTAGCAGTCTGTACCTCCCAGATTTACCTGGTAGCTGTGGCTGAGCAGCCAGACCTCTCTCAAGAAGAGTTAGACAGTATATAGAGTATACAAGATAGGTACCAATATACAATAGCACAAGCAAACACTGACCAGAGCTTTGGTATCAAGTATATCATTATTTATTTAAAGACACACTTAGAAACACTCTAGCACTATTATTATAAGTAAGTTCAAAAAAACACAGTCACTATTATTATATATACGTCCCTTGTTCCTTATTAGACAAGTCTTAGTTAACACCACTTATTTCCAGACAGAGGTGAGCGCTTAACTAAAGATGGCACTCCAATAAGTTTAAGAAAAAGGGAGGGAAAAGGCAGAAATTAGGAACAGCACACAACACAATCCTTTAGAAGCACTCAGCAAGGTAGGAAAGTCAAAATCTACTTGTGAGCAAAAAGTTCAGAGGCTAGGCTCCCTCTTGGAGAGAGTAGAACACCAATGCGCCCAAGATCACAGTTCAAAAGGCTTGGAGAGTCTTGCAGAGAGTTCAGAAAGGAATCAGTTCAGTTTAGAAAAGTTCAGTTAGCCAGCCTAGGGCCAACCCAAGTGGTAAATTGAGGCTTTAAGAGTCACCCCACACAGACCATTGCGAGGGAGGCCAGGCGGCCTCAGTACCTTTAAAGTGGAGAGGATCCTCCAGCGGGGGCAGTTGTTCCTCGCAGCGGGTGCAAGTCGCAGCGTCGTCCAGAGGAAGAGATGATCTCGACGTGGAGGAAAGCTGAAGGTCGTTGCACTGCCAGGGAAAAAACCAGCCGCGGAGTTCTCCGGTAAAAAGGTACTACCCTTTTATTCGCGGTAGTGGAAAAACGTGGTATCCCGGTTGCCGGGGTGCTTGGCACAGGCAAGGCGGCCACGAGATGATCCGGGAAGGTGAAAAGGCGGGCAAACTGGTTATCTCCACCAGTCAAAGGAAGAAGACTCTTCGGAATGAAGATCTCTCCTCTGTCGTCGGAAAAAGTGGTGAGACGGTTCAGCAGGGCTCCACCGGTGGTGTCGTCGTTGCAGGTCGGCTCAGCTTCTCCTTCTTCGGATTCTTTGGTCCTGTGGTGACGTCTCAAGTTCCAGTCCCCAAAGTCCTGCAGAAAACCCTCATTCATCAGTCCTAGCTGTCACTCAAAAATGCTAAGCGGTGAGCCGGGCGGCTCACCACTGGGCCAATCACACAAGAGTGCGGCTTGAGTTGCCGAGGCAACTCAGTCCAGGGTGCCTAAACCCCCTCCCACACCCCCTGTGGTACCCAGACAGAGTGGCACCACTTTTGGAGTCTTCTGTGGAGAAGCCCGCCAAAAAGTGGAACAAAGGGCTCAACTTGGGTTGGAGTCACAGAAGCGAACACAAACGCCATTTTGGAACCGAGTTCTGGCAAAAAATACCAACCGGTGAATTAATATTAAATAAATAAACAAACCGGTGGTATGTTCGAGGCTATATTAAAAAGTGGTAGCCTCGAACAATGAGAAAATCCCATAGGAATATATTTGCGGTCGAATATAAAAAGTACTATCCACTGCCACCAGCCATAACTCAGTCGGGGGGGACTGGACAGTGCCCCCTCGAACAACAGACCCCGGGGCAATCGAATTGCCCCGACCAGTACATCCACAATTTGATGGTTTGTACTGGTTCCGTTCACAATTTAAGACTAGTAAAGCCAATGGTGACTTTACATGCCCTGGGAGACAGTAGTCAGTCCCAGGGTATGGAGTCTATGTTTGGGGGTCGCTACGACACCCCTGGGTTACTGCACGGAGGCTGCTGTGTAACCCACATATCAAAAACACATGAAGCCCTATGGGGTAAAAGCCCCCTTAGCCCATAAAACACATTTCAAAGTCAAAGGAACACCTCAAATCCTGTCTAAGAGTGGGAGAAAAAGAGTCTCACTCTTAGCAGGAGAAGAAAATAAACCTCAAAAATCCAGCAAAGCTGCTAGGGGACTCACTAGGTTTGGGAAATTAGCCTTAACAGAGAATTCTCCCTAACAAGAGATAATGGGAAAACTGCTCTACTACTCCTCCTAGACCTCTCGGCAGCATTTGATCTAGTAGATCACAACATTTTATGCAACCACTTGGACTCGGCTGCCCACTTCTCCCAAAAAGCCATCGGCTGGATTGAGTCATTCCTGAGCAACAGATCTATGCATGTCTTTTCCACCTTAGCTTCCGCCGACCCCATCCCCATCACATGTGGGGTCCCTCAGGGTTCTTGCGTCTCCCCCACATTGTATAACATGTTCACGACGCCCCTGTTTGATGATCTTGACGGTCTAGGTATCACCTACACTAATTACGCCGATGATACCCAGATCCTCATCCCGTTGACGGGAGATTACAACAAGGATTTGGCCTTGGTGAACAGGGTATACCTCATCATCCAGGCATGGATGGCCTTCCACAGTCTATGCCTGAATGATGACAAGACTGAACTCATCATCCTCGGATCCACCCCTAATCTAAATAAACTGGACCATAACTACATCAGCTTCATTATAGACAGCAATCCCATCAAGGTATCTAAAGAAGTGAAAACCCTAGGAAACTACCTAGACTCTGCCCTCTCCTTCCATAAACAGGTTAGCTCCATGACCACCTCCACAGCCTACACATGTAAGCTTATAAGAGCATCCAAACCTTTCCTATCCACTCAGAACTGCATTACCTTAGCCAGAGCCCTTGTATTATCAAAACTGGACTATCGTAACGCCCTCTACGTAGGAGCCAACAAATAGATAACCAATAAAATCCAGACCCTACAAAACAATGCTCTCAGATCAGCGTTCAGCATCCCCAAGAGAGAACACATCTCTAACATCAGGAGAACGCACAATTGGCTCACCACCACCGACAAAATCCTGCTCAAAGTAGCCTCCTTAACACACAAATCCCTCAATAACGCTGCCCCCCGCTATATAGCTGACAGAACAAAAAGATACACCCCTAACAGGCCTACCAGATCCACCAATGCTAACTTACTTACAGTTCCCAGATTCAATCGAACCAAAATGGGCGGCAACAGCTTCCAGGTGAAAGCAGCCCAACACTGGAACTCGTTACCACCATCCCTCAGGACACCTCAAACATATCCCCACTTTAGGCGCAGTTACATTCAGTGGTTAAAGAATAATGACCAATAACTGACCTCGCCTTTACTAATCAAGTAATTATGTATACCTGCAAACAGTAAATTGAATATTACTGCATCTATCGTAAACTGTAAATTGTATATTACTGCATCTATCGCAACTGTATCAACTCATTTACACACTGTAAATTACTGTACAGCATTGTAACCAAGCTGAGAATAACCTTGCTGCTCCTACGCCCTCATACCTTCGGGTCTGGCGCGCAATATAAATTAATAAACATAAACAAACTCTCATGCTGGGAACTTGCAACCTTGCTCACAGGCTTCTTATTCAATATAATGTTTGCCTCTTTCCTGGCCTTTCTGCAACCTTCTCAATTTCCATACATTTTGGTTTTCACAAACCGCTCTGTTCCTCAAGCTTTCACCTTATCGTAGTTATCAAACATCTGTGTTTTACACTTGAATCGGCAATCCATTGCCTCTTGCTCACTCGCGAGCGATTGACCTTCCTTTACAACGCGGACCACACCACAGCGTCCCTGAGTCACTCAGCCTCACTTGACTCAGAGTACGCTGTCTTTGTGTGCCCTTCTCTGCTTCGGTCGGTCCTTTGTGACTGCCTCTGATCCCGGCTCGTCCCTCCTCCAGGGTCTCTAACACCTCAGGCTACGGGAGAGGGAGTCCTCTTGACTCCATGAGATCGGCAGACTGGCACCACCAACAGAGACCTTCCAACAATGCCAGCCACTGCCTGCTTCCACTGCAACTGCTCTGCAGCACCTCAGCGCTTCGGACATGCATCTCCCAGCCTTTACCTCCGATTTCTCCATCTGTAAGAATTCCACAGGCAATCTCTATCTTCCCATTAGCCTTACCTCAGCGGGCCATTTATACCGCCCCTTTGGCTTCAGGTGCAGGCCATTCATATTGATTTCACAACGGTCTAGGTACTCAGCATCCCTCTTCTTCATCCCAGTACCAGACTGGTGTTTGTGTATGTCTGAGTTAATAAAGGATTAATGTAATTTCCTAGGTGGTCTCTTTCTCGTCTCAGTATCCGAGTGGTATACATTGGCAGATGGTTTTATAACACAATGGAGAAGGGATTGGAAATATCCCATAAAAGCGCTGGGGATATTTGATTCCTGATGAAAGGGAAATGGTGGATACAATGTCTCACCCAAAGGTGCCTCATCCCCAAACCCCAAGTCTCCACCACGCAGGTGATCCTACCTCGCATATCCACCTGTAGGGTCAGGATCTGAAAGCAACGGCCTTTGCCAGGCAACCTGGGAGGAGGATATTTTGGGGAAAGATTTGAGGATGCCCTCAGATTCCTCACAAGCTTCAAAGTTCCATTCAATGTATCATATGAAGTCTCCTTTATTCAATGTCTCCTGTCATTTGGCAAAGCGTTTATCTCTCCTCCAATGGCTTACTCAAAAACAAAGCAATGGTTAACATTTTTACAACTTCCTGTTTGGAAAAACAAAGTATTTTCCTTTCAAATACTTTTCTTGAAAGTCTTCACCTCCAAACAAATTCACAAATCAAAAGTAAGTGTTCTTTTCTCAACAGACCAATCACTTGCAAGCACTGCCTACTACTTCTTCAAAAGAAACAATTTAGTCAGGATGGTTTCAGCAATCACTTTCTGAAATGCAGCAGTTATTCCACCACAATCTTAGTGGAATGCCTAACTGGACCTAACCCTAAAGAGATAGTTCCCTCAACTGATGTTTCTAATGGCCATTGCACTATCCTGTGGTTGCTCGTCTTTAATGCGCCTCTTGCATGCTTCTTGCACTCTTCTGTGGACCCCTACACTTGTTTTTTGCTTTCTGGGTCGCTTGCACCCTTTTACACTGTCTTTTCCCTTTGTGCCCCTTGCACCCTTTTCTATTTCCTTTTGTGCCTCTTGCACCTTTCCCATGGGCTTCTGGCTCTCTGTATATTCATTTCATTGTCCAACTTTCTTTCATTTATTTCAAATATGCACATCTTCCTAGGTCCTCGCATACAGTTACTTGTATCTTAGCAGTGTTGAAATCTTCCCATTAACTTTAATCGAGCACTGGCACAAATGCTTTCTTCTTTCCTACGCGTTTCTAGTGCTACTCTGTATCGTGCTCTTCACAACCCGGCTCTGCAATGCTTTCAGACTCACCGGGCTGACTTCTGTGCTTCAGCTTCCAACGGCTCTTCATTCCGAGGTCAGGGTCTCACCGCCTGCCCCTCGAACACCCGTGGGCTGCTTCGCAATCACAGACTCTGTAGGAGACCAGCTTGCCCTTCGGCTCCCATACACGGACCCTTCTTGGTTCCCTCGCCACACTTCTTCTCTTCCGCACTGTGGTCTCAGCGTTCAGCGTCCCGTTCTCTGGTCCTGGCCAGCTTTGGCGTCTCGGCTCTCCTCCGAACTCGCTCTTCTGCTTGCTCCCCTCCTCTCTCATACATCTGTGTGAGACCACACCTTTTCTAGGAGAAAGACCAGTCACAAGTTTTTTCTTTTTTTCAGGTATGAATAGTTACTATCAAATGCCTGACCCTGCCTGGCTCTATTAGTGGGACAACTTGAGTTCTTTCTAGGGTACGTTTCCCTTACTGTCCCCATGTTATTCCTATGGGTAATGTTTACTGATCTTAGTTGCCTCTTCCTCGTCTCAGTATGTGTTGGAAATGGGAAAGAGGAGATGGGGCGAGTGAATATACACCATAAAGGCTGAGAGAGAGAGTAGGTTAGGGTATTGTTGGGACTGGGGGAATACCATGTCTCGCCCCTGGGTATCCACTTCCCAACCCCCTGTGACCCTCCACTCAGGTGATCCTCCCTCTCTTGTCCACCCCCAGGGTCGGGATTCAAAAGCGATGACCCTTCCCCCTGTCCAGGAATGGAAGATCCCGGGGGAGTAAGTGGGAGAATACCGTCAGGTTTCACACCACAACTCCTACTACTACAATTTTGCACTCTGTGGTAATGCCTGTTTCAAACTCTCCACACAAGAATAACAACTGTGGAGATTTTAACCAACAACTGCTTCTCTTGATATTCTTTTACCTTTCATCAAAAAGGTTTAGATCTTTTCACAATTCATTTTCCACAAATGGATCATTGCTATCTTGCTTTTCTTTGGGCTTTTGGCAATGCAGGTTACAGTGCTCCTCCCCTTGGTTTCTCATAAAAGGATGGCTTTGCTCTTGCAGCCTTTGCTTTTTGATGGTGTAACCACTTGGCTGCAAGGAATGTGGGTTACAATATTCCCCACTTTGGAATCCCACATTAGTACAGTTACACCCAGTTAGCTTTAATTCAAATGTTCGGTATTTGGAGCGCACCGGGCTCACCTGTTTCAGTTGTAGGGAAGGCATGGTATCACAAGTATCGACACTGACAATGGATACAATTTGTAAAATCTTTCTTGAAATTGTTGGGGTTGAAGAAAATCCTATTTTGCCCTATAACTAAGATGCGAGTAGTCTCGACCATCAAAACAAACAAAACAGTCCTAGTGAAGTCCGTCAAATCAAAATGGCCTATGCTAACAAAACCTAATGCCTGCCCTATTTCTTGTACAAAAGTGTAAAAAGGAGAAATGTATGCAAAAAGGAACAATCGGTGTTCAAATGATAATGTGGCTGAACCAGCTCTCCTCCCCACGTTGGGCCCCACGGAGTAAGGCGATCCTTGTAAGCAGGATGACCCACTCTGGCTCTGTTTCCAACACAGTACACAGTTCAAAACTGTTAAACGATAGTCTCTTTTCCTGACTTCAAAAATTAATGTGTTAACCAAAATGTTCACAAAGGTCCCCCCCTCTGCCGGGCTCACACCTTTCACCACACAATTCTTGTAGTTTCCCCCTCTGCAGGGCTCAGACCTCTCACGATAAAGTTCTACACAAAGTTGCAGGCGGTTGGGGTTGTGGGGGTGCTCACTTCCGCCAAGCTTAGTATACTTCAGGTCTCCCTCAATCAGGCTCGGACCCCTTTCGGATGTTGAAGTCTTTTGAATATGTGTGCTTTTCTTACGGACCACCGCAGGACCAATTCGACTCAACCATTACTATTTTACTTTCACTCTTTCTGTTTATCTGTCTTTTAGCTTCAAACAATACATCTTTCAGGCAGACTTTTGAACGGGATACTTCCTTTCACCGGACCACTCTGTTACTTAGTATCACTTATCTTGCAGCTGCATTTTACTTTAAAGTTCATTCACGGGTCTGCCGTACTTTGCGTATTTTCCACATGCGTGCTTCCTTCACTTGTGATATGATGTTGCTACTTCATTCATTTTAACACACATTGGTCTCTCAGGTCACTTGCCAACTCACTGGCTGTCTGTGCTTCTTTCTTTTTTGAGGTTTCCAATTTTCGAGTCAAGGTTAGTACCACAAGCTTCGCCTCCCCATTTCTGCCATTCCCCCAAGGGGGTCGCTGGCATTCTTAAAACACAATGCAATCTTTGTTTCTGTGATTTGGCCTTCTCCATATGTCTTTCGCAGTCTGTCAGAGGCAACAAACTCCAGTAAGGAAGACTTGGGGGCTTCGGCAGCTGTTCTCGTCCCTTGGTCCGTTGCTCTGCTCGAGTAGGTGGGCCTTCGTCCTGGAAGTTCTGCTTGTTCTTGTGTTCCACCTTCCTCCGAGTGTGTCCTCAGGTGTTGCCTTTTATTCGTGTGAGGAGAGCTAACTGGTATCAGGTGCATGCACTTCGGGTTAAGTGTCTGACTTTGCCTGACCCGATTAACGGGACATGTCCAATATGATGTGAGACAGTTAGCCTGGTCACTCTTAGCCACCCTCTTCCTCGGCCCAGTGTTTGTGTAAAAAGGGGTTTGGGGGGGCGGGGGGCGGTGGTTGGGACTTCGGTAAATCCTAAAAAATAGGATGGGGTAGATGAACAAAAGAGGGGGGGATACTGCGTCTCACCATCAGCTGTCTCACCCCCGCTGCCCGAAGACTCCTGATCCTCGTGCACTGTTCGACCCCAGGAACTGGATCCATAAGCGATGGCCGTGTCCTGGCTACCTGGATGACAAGACCCAGAGGACTAGCACGTGAGACACCCTCTGGTTTCTCACACAGGCCAACTCACCGGTATGCCTTGGTGTTTTCCCACTGAATCACTGGTGTTGCCTCTTCCCTTTTCGGGACTTTGTCTGCTTCTCCCCGTCTGCAAGGCCACGTTGTCCCGAACTCTTCCACATCTACTACACGGCATTCGGCCGCTACAACGCCATCCGCTTCTGCCTATTCCTGCTGCTGCTTCTCTTGCACCTGAAGGGTGATGTTTTTAAAGGTCCTGCTCAGGTGTTCAGCATTAAAACAACTAGACCGCTCATACCCATTCTTTAACTCTGAGCGCCTCTTCCTTGGCTCAGTGCTAAGCGCATTATGGGACCTGAAGTCCATAATGTAGTTTGGTTCTAATTTAAACTCACAATAAGCCATTAAGGCATGAGGGTCATTAGGGAATTTATCTAGAGAGGTATCCCACTCCCCTTGTCATAAATCCTCTCCCATGTGATCCTCCATAAAACCACACCCAGAGTCAGGATCAAGTAGCGTATGCCTTTCCCTGGCCACATGAAAAGAGGCCCATGTCAGGTTCCTTGGGATGAGAACACCAGATTCATCACAGAATTCACCACTGTACTGTGTATCCCTGGAAGGTGGAATGGAATGGGGAACATATGATGGGCTAGAGTCCAAGTCCATAGGGCCTGAGCTTCCATTGACAGCACGGAGGAGCAGGTGCCACCTTGTTTGCAATTGTAAAACATTGTGGTTGTGGTGTTGTTAAACACCTACACCACTCGGCCCTGAAGTTGTGGTAGAAAGGACTTAGGCCCCAAAGCATAACACTTGGTTCCAGAATATTGATGTCAAACGTACTCCTGCAACCAGGCCCCTGGCATGGAGAGAACTTGTGCGTGCACTCCAGACTTCCAGAGATGTGTCTGTCGAGACTGTGACCGGATGGTCCGGAAGACGAAAAGGAGCCCCCGGGGTGAGATTGGTGCGGACCACCCACCAGCAAAGAGCTTTGCAAAAGGAAGGGCGACAAGCATGCTATCTTCCCAAGAGTCTGTTTACATCCTGCGTCCTGAGGGATCTTCTCAGTCTGCAGTGTTGGATCAGAGGAATGTAGGATGTCATCATTCCCAGAAGGGACTTCAGCTTACATGCTGAGACAAAAGTAGGAGGGGCTGCTCAAGGATTGACTTCACTGTCTTGTGCTGGGGTAGAGACATAGGATACGGTGTCCAGGCGAGCTCCCAAGAATAGAGCACACTGAGATGAGGTCAAGCAGGATTTTGAATAGTTGAAAGAGAAACACAACGATGACAAGCAACAGATCATGGCATCTGTATGCTGAAGTGCCAGAGGAAGAGAATCTGCCTGAACCAGCCAGTCGTCGAGGTACGGGTAACATATATGGCATATCTGGAAAAAAATTACATTCTACACAATAAAACAAATGGAAGAATCATCTAACATTTTTAGTCAGATACATAGGCGATCTATTTGGTATCTGGGAAGGCACACATGAAGAATTATTAGATTTCTTTAAATTCATGGACTCAATGGCACCCAGGATTAAGTTCACTTCTAAAATCAGCAGGACTTCTATTGAATTTCTGGATGTAAAGATTTACACCTAATCAGGTGATTTACATACCACAATTTTCACTAAAGCAACGGACAGAAACAGTTTGTTACAAGCCACAAGCTTTCATCCCAGGAAGACCAGTGAGAGCATTCAAATGTCTTCGGTGTAAGCAGATTGTCTCCGACAACCAAGACTACATCCAAAAGGCAGAACTCCTTACTCAAAAATTCTCAATCGAGGATATGATCCTGACTCTGTGAAACATTATGCTGAGAAAGTCAAAAAAAAGTCACCAGAACTGACACACTTTCACCTAAACAACATCAGACTGCTGAACATTTGGTATACATAACCACTTATTCACAACAGAGCACACAGATCAAGAAAATTATCAAGAAAAACTGGAACACGCCTTTACTGGACCACACATTGGCTAAACATTTTTTTAATCCTCCATTTTTTTCGTACGGCAAAAGCAGATCCTTAAGAGACCATTTGGTCAAGGCAGACTTTGCAACCAAGAGGGTGAAAGATCTAAATCATGAAGGGACTCTACCTTGCAATAATTGTAACAATTGTAATAATCTAATCGAAGATAACTCCATCACCCATCCCCATATGGGTTACAAAATTGACCTTCATCATACTTCCACCTGTGACACCATAAACATAATTTACGGAATCGAATGCCCTTGTGGGTTCTAGTACGTTGGCATGACAAAGAGAAAAGCCAAAACGTGTTGGTCTGAACATAAATCAAACATTAGACTGGCCTCAAAATGAACTCCTGTGGCTCAACATTTCACCAAAGGACACTCAATAGCCCAAATCAAATTCATCATACTTAAACATGTACATCTTCCAAGAAGTGGTGGCAATTTAACCAAATTGTTACTACAACGAGAACTACATTGGATTGACCGTTTAGATTCCATGTCCCCTCGGGGGATAAATGTGGACTGGGACCTCAGCTGTCACTTGTAAACATACATAACCCTCCCTCCCCCTGTGCAGATATTAAATTACCCCAGTTGATTCATCTTTTGATTTGGCACTGATACCTGCACACAGATTCACACTTAGGCAATACATTAATTTGGAGGTATTCTACACAAATGTCTATCATTGTGTTATAACTGTTTTAACTTGTGCCTATTTTGCCTCACAAGTTGAATTGCCGTGCAGCCCAACACACTTACATGACTGCTGAAAATATTATCCCTCTCCTCCTTCCAGCCTTATCGGGACTGGAAAGCAACAACCCGCGTTACCGTGGTAAATACTTTCAATGATGCTATGACCAAAGCATTAGACGCAGTTTCTCCAGCCAAACTACGTAAAGCTAAACAGGAAGCCCATTTAAACACCTGGTTTACGCCCCACCTCAAATCGCTAAGACTACAAAAAAGAAAGCTCCAATCCATCTGGCGCCACTCTCCCACTGAATACAACAAAAACAACCTAACCGAATTTGCCAAATCTTACAACAAAGATATTATCAAAACCAAGAAGAACACCTTTAATGACAGGATTGCAAAAGCCAACTCTAATACCAAAGAGCTCTTCACCATCCTCAGCGAGCTGGAATCCCCTATTCAACCAATAGACAAAGCCCCTAAAAACAAAGCTTGGTGCACAAACATACAAAACGCCCTTGCTAACAAAATTTCCTTGCTTCAATGTAAAATTGCTATAAAAAGGCCACACTTCCACCTCTGGACCAACAAATACCCCAATCCCAGGAGAATAAGACTACTGCTCCATTTAGATTCAAATCTATCTCCATAGTTGACACAGAAAAAATAATACTCTCCCTCAAACCGCAGGTAAGAAGGCCCAAGACTTTTTTCCAATGTTTGCCTTCAACTACCTGCAACCAATTAAGATCCATCGTTTGCAGGGCTTCAACACCGTACATGATCATTGGGGCTACAACCTGTTGGTATAGGAGACGCGCAGCCCAAATAGTGAAGCCACCATGAGTAATTGTAAACAGGTGGACCAAGGCAGTAATTTGGGCAGCTCTAATCATTCTAACTTGTTCACATTGAAAATAGTCCCCCTTCATCTCAACTTCAATTCCCAGATATTTATAACTAGGGGTGTATAGAATATCTGACGCATGCACCATAAGTCTGACTCAAGCAATCTTTACTTCAGAACAGCATCAATTGCGTTTTCTGTAGAATGATTACGAGTCAGTTTCTTTTCGCATATAGCCATAATGCTTCTGCTGATCTACGTAAACCGCTGAATGTATGGTCAAGAATGACCAAGCCATCTGCGTATGCGAGAACAGGGCAACGTTCTTCTCCAATTCATAGAGGGCAATTATGTGCCTCTCCAATCGCAGCCGGTAGATCATAAACAAAGATTATATAGGGTTGGAGCCGTAACACAGCCCTGTTTAACTCCTCTGTTCTGTTCGATTTAAGCAATCATATTCCCAAAATAATCGAGTTTAAGGGAGACTGTATTACTTTGGTGAAGGAGCCTCAGATAATACAACAGGCCTTGTGGGCATCCTAGTAACTAACTTAAACCACAATATTTCTCTCCGAACTAAGTTGAAGACAGCTTTAAAGTCAACCAAGAGCGCATATAAAGGGGGATTAACATTTTACCTGGCATTAGAGGGCAGGGAATCCTAGATGGCCAAATTGTGTATAGTTGAGTAGCCCTGCCTTAACCCACTTTGAAAACAATTGAAAACTCCCTCCTTGTTAGCCCATGCTTGAAGTTCATCCAATAACAAGCTTACAAAGAGTTTACCAGTGCTATTAAGCATAGATAATCTATAGTTACCAGGGTCGGTCTTATTCCCCCTTCTTGTGCACTGGTATTAGCGTGGCCCACTGCCAGGAATGAAGTATTCTTCCCTCGGACATAACTTTATCAAAGAGAATCTTCAATAAATCTGGCCAGAATTCCGGCTTGCGTTTGAATGCGATATTAGCAAGACCATTTGGTCCCGGAGCTCGGGACGATTTTAATTTTTTGTTCTTGTCAAGGAGCACATCAACAGTAAACTTAAAAGGTGGACAGCGAGGGACATCATTTGCCAACACGTTACCCATTTTGTGGGCAGGAATATTGCGTTCCCTCAAGAAACTTTCCCATCTGTGCGCTCCAATGGGATTGATCAACAGGGTTTTCCTATTACCCCTGGCTTCCCCCAGTAGCGCCCATATATTTCGAGAATTCTCAGTGCACAAGAGTTGTATCGTCTCTTGCCATTGTCTGAGCTTAGTCTGATATTTTTTTTGTTTTACCCAGGCTCTAAAATTCCCCTTAAGTAACTTACAGGCAGAGACAAAAGATCTAATCGTAGGGCATATTTTCTTAGTCCTTCGGATCTCTGCTCTAGGGAGTCTTTTAGCTTCACTAACTTCTCTATTGTATGGGTTTCTCTTGGTGCTGGGGGGGGGGCTGCACAGTTATAGCAATTCCGTTCCCAACCGTAGCATGAGTATTGGCAAATGTGGAGATCTAATGTTCAATGTTATCAATGGACATTGCCTGAAATAAGCTAGTATCCAATTAACTTTCAGTCGACAACGCATAAGCTGCCTTAGCAGCTTATTTTCCATATCTTCTGGTATTTTCCGACCAGAAGATATGTGTAGCAGCGTGGTTAACCCTTGGGTTCCCCAAAGATTTTACTGTATGATCTGTTTCATCAGAACGTATTGCTAACCTGAGTGATGCATGATCACTCCATACGTACTTGGACATCTCCATATCCTTTACCCGTATCGCTATTTCAGAGGTAACAAAGATATAATCTAGAGTACTTCTAGATCCACCGTTCTCCCATGTTTCTTTACCTGGGTAATCACTAATAGTTCTACCATTTATCATTTCCATATCCCACAGCTCAAAAAAACGTAACCAGTACAGCCCTTTGGGGTCATGGGTCGTATGGATAATTTTGCTCTTAGATCTTAAATAGGGGTTACTTGTTGTCCCAGCCCCCCCAAGTCGTATGACAATTAATGTCCCCCACAATCACTACAGATTTATTTTCCTGATTCAATGTCCAATTTATCAGGATATCATGTAGTGTTCCCTGAATGTTTTCACTTTGGGTAGCTCACGGTGGGCTGTACAGGCTAAACAACAACATTTTCTCTATAATATTTTCAATTGAAATCTACAGCTCAACAGCAATCACAAACTCATCCAATTTGGTCTCAATGCCTCATGATTTTACATTATGTCGGACTCCAACAATTAGCCCCCCATATGGTCTACCCCGTAAACCCTTTTTTGCAAGAGATTGGTACAATGTATAGCCATCCAATACTAACAGGGCGGTGAGCCATTTCGAATGGATTGTGTCCTCCCACGTATTCCTCATCTTATGATAATTCGTTATCTCCAGCTTTGCTGCTTCGGAAAAAGAATTTCTCGGCAGAGGGCGCTGTGCTCGAGGTCGTGGCGTTGATTGTCACTCGACGGTCTCCGTACCGTGTCGACGTCACTGATGGTATAAGTAGCTCGAGCTGCGCCCGTTGCTCCAGTTCCGTTTTTCCGATCGCTTTGCTATCGTGAACGGCGCGCTCTGAGATTTTCTTCGTGAAAATGTAATCTTCTTCGACTCCTTCGACACCCGAGACTGGGTTCAAGAAGTGTGTCGATTGTGGATCGAAAATGTCGATCACGGATCCTCACAGAGTTTGTCTCTAGTGTCTCGGTTCTAGTCACCGAACCAACGACTGTGGTTCCTGCCAGTCCATGACCGAGAAGGACCTTCGTGAGAGGAGAGGTAAACTGTCGGTGGGGAGGGAAGACTCTAAGAAGGCTGTGTCCAAAAAGGATAAGAAAGCGACCGATTTGAAAGAATCGGATCGACATAGGCACTCCAAGAGATCTCGATCTAGGAGTAGATCGAGACACTCTTCTTCCTCGTCAAAAAAACTGAAGAGGAGACATAGATCTCCCTCATCGTCATCTTCTGAGTCGACCGAAGAAATTCGATGTCCGACAAAATCGGATTCCGCCAGAAAATGGGAGGAATTCCGTGAAAAGATGGAGGTTTTCGAGAATGCGGCCCGACCCACTCGAAAGAACCTCGGAAGAGCCATTCCTCTAAGGTGGCTCCATTGGACGACAAAGAGAAGTCGAGAACTACCTTGGTAAAAGCCAGTAGTATCGAAGATACTCGAGTCGACGCCAAGTCGTCGAAGGCTCCTCGTGAGTCGAAGACTCCTCGTGAGTAGAAGACTCCCCGAGAGTCGAGCACATCTCCGGTGCCTCATAAAAAGCTCAAGTCATCGAAGGCTTCGACAGCTTCATCGACGCCATCGGCGTCGACTGCTTCAGCATCGAAGCCAAAAGCTTCTTCGACAACTGTATCGCAGTCTTCTTCGAAGTCTTCGAAGTTCCCGTCGACAACCTCAAAGGATTTTTCTATTCCTTCGAAGGAAATTGTTGAGGAAGAAAGGAGATTTACTCCGTTGCCCAGAACAGACTTTTTTAAAGCTATGTCCTCCATTTATGAGGAATCTGGCTCGGAGGAAGACAAAGTCACTCCCTTTGGAGTTTCATATGGCACAAGACAAGTTCCTGAGGAACTCATTGATCAGGAATCTAGAATGAGAGACCTGAGTGATACTCTACACTCTGCTAGTGGAATTGACACCTCCCCAGAGTTAGAATTTGCCAAACCTGACCCTGCAGAACATGCAGACTCAGGGGTACAGAGGCCTTATGAAAAGGGTAGTAGAATACATGGGTTGGGGTAACACTTCACCTGTGTTTGAACATGACGACATGACAGATATAATTGTCAAAGGTCCCCAAAAAGACCCAGTTCTCCCCTTTCATAGGGCTCTTCAGAGAACAGTAGAAAACGATTGGGAAAATCCTGATAGCATTGCTGCTACAAATAGTAATTTCCCAAAGAAATACAGACCAGCTGGTACGAATCCTGAATATTTAAACAGGGATCTGACTCCAGAAAGTCTGGTTATTAAGGCTGCATCCACAGCAAAACAAACTGCATATCCCACTATCACTCCGGATAGAGAGGACAAGCAAGTTGATGCCTGGGCCCGTAAAGTTTTCACTTCAGGTAGCATGGCCCTAAAATCGACAAATGTCACCTGTACCCTGGCCAGGTTTACCCATACCCTGTGGGACTGTATTTCGGCGGCGGCTGAGCATATTCCGGAAGGCGAGGAAAGGGAAGGCTTCCTGAATATAGTCAAAGACGGAAAGGAGGCAATGGGGGAATGTCTCCAGTCTGGACTGGATACTGCTGATAGCATCAGCAGATCCATGGCTACAAGCACTGTGTTGCGCAGATTTGCGTGGCGGAGGAAGTCGGGGTTTGCACAGGATGTGCAATCCAGACTCCTTAACATGCCCTTTGATGGCTCGAGGCTATTTGGCAGTAAGGCTGACGAAAGCCTAGAAAAACTCCAGACCTCGAAAGCGGCAGCTAAATCTCTTAGTGCCTCCATGCGCCAGCTTCAGAAAACCTATTCAGGATCATCTTCCTGGAGAGGTCATTCTTTTCGCTACTACTCCTCATTGGTAGAGGAAGAGGACAGGCTTCTCAAAGAGGCAGAAAAAACTTCCCTCGTGGTGGACGAGGTAGAGGTGCGAAATCAGCCTCAGGAGCGGCATCTTTGCCCTCAGCCACTCCAGCAGCTGCCTCCAAATCTCTCTGAGACCTTGCTCCAGAAGACACCAGTGGGAGGCAGGATCTCAACATCTGAAGGAATGGCGAGGCATTACCCAAGATGTTTGGGCACTGGAAACAGTAGCTCAAGGTTACTGTCTCCCCTTTCTAAAAAGGCCTCAGAATCATCCACCGGGAGCCAACTCCGTAAAAATTCCAGACCCGCTCCTGTTGCAGGAAATTTTAACCCTGCTAGAGAAAGGTGCCATAGAACAAGTACCTGTAGCGGAGAGGAACAGGGGTTGGTACTCCCCATACATTCTCATCCCAAAAAAGGACAGAGGATTGAGACCCATCTTGGATTTAAGAAACTTGAACAAGTTCCTCAGGAAGGACAAGTTCAAGATGGTGACCCTTTCTCAGATCCTTCAGGCTCTACAACTCCAAGACTGGTTGGTATCATTGGACCTTCAGGGTGCTTACTTTCATGTGCCAATCCATCCAGGGCACAGAAAGTACCTGAGGTTCGCGATTGGCAATTCTCATTATCATTTTCGAGTTCTGCCATTCGGGTTGACTTCCGCCCGAGGGTTTTCACCAAACTATTGGCGGTTGTGGCAGCAAGTCTCAGGAGAGGAGGTATTCACATATATCCCTACCTGGACGACTGGTTGATCAGAGCAAGTTCTCCAGAACAAGCTCAGGAACATCTTTCGATCACCTGCCACTTCCTCCACAAACTGGGCTTCTCCCTCAATTTCAAGAAGTACCACATGATACCAACCCAGAAACTCCAGTTTATCGGAGCAGTCTTGGACACTTCATCGGGAAAAGCCTTGCCTCCCGAAGTGAGAGCTCTCCACATCCAGCAGATGGTAACGAAGTTTCAGAATGCCCAACATCTACCGGCCTTCGATTTTCTCAGATTGCTCGGCCTCATGGCATCCTGCATTTTCCTAGTACCAGAGGCCAGGTTGAGAATGAAATCCCTTCAATGGGCACTCAGAACTCAGTGGTCCCAGTTCTCAGGGAATATGTCGGATCTTCTGCAAGTCCCGAGCGCAGTTGCTCAGGATCTACTATGGTGGGCTTGCAACAACAACATTCTCAAGGGAGAATCCTTTTGGCAACCATGGCCGGAGATAACGGTAGTGACGGACGCCTTACTCACGGGGTGGGGAGCACACACCAACGATCTGACAATCAGCGGTCGTTGGTCTCCATCTACTCCAAACTACACATCAACCTATTGGAGCTGAGGGCAATCAGACTAGCGCTGAAGGCCTTTCTCCCCTCTGTACAGGGAAAGAATGTCCTGATAATGACGGACAACACAGTGGCCATGTACTACCTCAACAAGAGAGGAGGAGTAGGGTCACTACCACTGTGCAGAGAGGCAATGCAGCTCTGGTTCTGGGCAATACGAGAAGGAATATCTCTATCTGCAATTCACCTAGCCGAAGAGCAAAACACGGCGGCAGACGCTCTGAGCAGGCAGAGCACAATCTCCCACGAGTGGGAGCTAGCTCAGGAAGTCCTTCAAGAGATCTTCGCCCTTTGGGGAACCCCTCAAGTGGATCTGTTCGCCACTGTGATCAATCGGAAGTGCGAGCAGTACTGCTCAAGGGAATTTCCTCAAAGAGGAGCTCTGGGAGACGCATTCGTAGTGGAGTGGAAGTTTCCACTGCTGTACGCCTTTCCCCCAGTCCCTGTGATTCCTCAAGTAATCAGGAGGTTGAGAAAGTTCAGGAAAACTATGATACTAATTGCCCCGGATTGGGCCAGGAGGACGTGGTACCTTCTAGGCATGTCCATCTGCCCTCCAATACGTCTTCCACAAAGAGAGGATCTTCTCTCGCAAGAGGAAGGTCGGGTTCTCCATCCAGAGGTCAAGACACTCAACCTTCACGCATGGTTTCTGAGAGGTTGAGATACAAGGATTGGGATCTTCCGGATGACGTAATGGAGATCTTGCTTTCGGCCAGAAGGCCAGCAACAAAATCTTTATACCGATGTCGCTGGAACAAGTTCAGTAACTGGTGCAAAGATAAGAATGTGGACCCTTTTCAATGTGGCACCCCAGTGGTGCTTTCTTTCCTACTGCATCTAGCTAATCTGGGGCTCCAGATAGGGTCAATTAAAGGATACCTTGCTGCGCTGTCTATTTTCAAGCGCACCTCAGAAGAGGTTTCATATTTAAAAATTCCATTGATCATTCAATTCTTAAAGGGGCTTACTAATGTATACCTCCCAGTACCTTTTCATGTCCCAACTTGGGACTTAAATCTAGTACTAAAATTATTGACTTGTATACCTTTTGAGCCGATGCACTCCTGCCCATTGAGGCTCTTAACATTAAAAACTGTACTTCTTGTGGCCTTGTCATCAGCCCGCAGGGTTAGCGAACTTCAGGCTCTCTCATGCAAACCGCCATTTACTACTTTTTATAAGGATAAACCTTCCTTTTTACCAAAGGTAGTTTCAGACTTCCATTTGTCGCAAAAGATATTACCAACTTTTTATCCTCCTCATTTGGGAAAGGAAGAGGAGGGATTGCACAGACTAGATCCCAAGAGGGCTCTTACTTTCTATATCTCAAGAATGGCTAATTTGAGGCAAGATGACCAACTATTTGTGGGTTATACTGGTCATAAACTAGGATTATCTATAACAAAACAGACCATATCCCGCTGGATCATCTTAGCCATAACTGAATGCTACAGGTGAGCAGGAAAAGACCCTCCAGATGGGCTTCCTGCCCATTCTACAAGGGGTATGGCTACTTCTACGGCTCTAAAGAGGGGAGACCCGGCAGCAGATATTTGTTCAGCTGCTACTTGGAAAACAATCCACACTTTTGTAAAACATTACTGTTTGGATACTGCCTCCTCTAATGAGGGTTTATTTGCCAAGGCAGTTCTGCATTCTGTCCATGAAAACTGAAAACTAATACTCCCCCCTCCAAAATTACTACTGCTATGGGAGTCTATCATAAGATGAGGAATACGTGGGAGGACACAATCCATTCGAAGAACAAGTTACTTACCAACTGTAACGTTCTTTCGACTGGATGTTCCTCCCACGTATTCCTCATCGTCCCTCCCATCCTACCCCGCAGTACAGTTTACGTTTTCTTACACTTTCCTCTCACGAAGTGTGCATCAGTCATGGGGCACGCCTGGGTGTTCCTCCTATATGTTTTCATCGATAAAACAGAACTGGAGCAACAGGCGCGGCTCGAGCTACTTATACCATCAGTGATGTCGGCACGGTACGGAGACAATCGACGCCACGACCTCGAGCACAGCGCCCTCTGCCGAGAATTTTTTTTTTCGAAGCAGCGAAGCTGGAGATAACGAATTATCATAAGATGAGGAATACGTGAGAGGAACATCCAGTCGAAAGAACGTTACAGTTGGTAAGTAACTTGTTCATCTCCTGAAGACATATACAAGTATACTTGGTTACATAAGACAACGAGCCTTCAGGAGAAAATAAGTGGCTAAAGCCCCTACAGTACCACAATAGGTTTGAACAACCTCATTACTTTTGAAGTACCACTGGAAGAGATTATGCCAGCCATTTTAGAATATTTGGAATGTCAGCCAACTAGACCTCCTTTCTAGTCAGTAATTGAGTCACACCCAGCTTGATCGTGGGCTCTATAACCAGTTTCCTTGGGCATTCTAAATCTTCTTTTTCTGGATCAGCATCGATTTCCACGTCGACCTCCCGTAGGTTCCCTTTATACATGCGAGCATTTGAGCAGTTGCCAGGAATTTACAATGAATAGCCAATACGTGGTTCTATATATTCAAAGTCATCAGATCTTAAAACTCTCAGTTGTGGAATAGAATGCAATCCGATCAGAAATTCAATTCTTGTGAGCCAATCATGCACATTTCTTTGGTACAGGTTCTTAATTATACAGATGAGATTGTTACTCAATACAGGCTTCTGCCTTTTATCCGTAGATACTGATTTCGGGGTATCCCTAGAGAGGGGGATTTGTCTTCCACTATTAAGTGTGGATAAGGTATCTACTTCCTGCTCAAGTTGTGAAGTTATGAGTTCTGGTGATTCTTCCTTTTTGATACATATTTCATAGTTTTCTCACGAATAAGCCAACTTGTCAGGCGCCCAGCCCTTTCAGAGTTTCTCTTTTTAGTCCGGACCACTTTCTTCTTTATTTATTTGATATTCTTAACCTGTGGATCAGATTCTGCGAGTGGAGATGCCGCACTGAACAGCAGTTTCCTCATTGCCGCCCTCTTTGCTAATCTCTGCTGTTTTCGGGAGAAATATACCACAAATTATTTGTCACATTAAGATCTAGTTCAGGATTCACAGTTGGCTCATTGACCATCCGTATTGCTTCCCGAGAGATTATTCTCAGTCTCCTCAATGAGATTTTTATTTGTGGCATTCAGCGTTGATAAGTTTATTGTGTTTTCTAAAATTCGACCGCACATTTTTTAGCAAGATCTTGAGAGCGAATTGCAAAGATGCCACTGATGATTGTATCTCAACCAGAGTATTAGGACATGAAAAGGATTCAATATTGAGCTCTGGTTCTGAAATTTCTGAATGTATAGCAACATTTGGTGACATAGATAGTCTGTCAGGTGTTATCGTGGACTGCAGACACTCCTTCGTTGTCACTCCCAGGTCACAGTGTTCTGTAGGTTTAACAGTTACTGGGGTCATTAACCTTTGGATCGACACGCACATCTCCAGGAGGGAATTATTGTCGATTTCCACCTCATTTGACCTATCTTGGGGATTGCTGGCATTTAAATTATTAGAGTCCCCTTTTCTCTAATATGGGCAAATTCTTCTACGCTTGTACATTAGGCGGAAAGAAAGACGTGATCGCTCCTTTACTCAAAGGTGTTTGCTTTTTCAATTTATATTTACTAGCTGCACTCTCTGCTCTTTCTACAGTTTCTTTTGTCTTTTTCCTTCGCAACTTATAGTTGGTTTGCGGTATCCTCTTCTGGGTTGACATCTCTGCTCTTTAAGAATTACTTTCACACTGCTTTGATTTCCCCAGTTTACTGGATAATTTCAGAAATACTAGAGCTTTGTGTTTAAAAATCTATATCACGCTGTGAATTACCACTGTTATTTTCCAGCTCTCTGCTGCTTAGAATTCTCCTTATAAGTTACCGGGATTAAAGGAGTCTCTCCCGCAGTCTCCCGGTAACGTTTGTCTCCACGCACTGCGCTCAAGGTCAGACAATTAGATAATTGTGCCCAACTCAGGGTTATTTTCAGCACTCTACTGCTTTAGGTGATTTTGGGTGCGCCCCGTGAACTTTTACCAGACAGCCGGTGGTCAGAACCCGCAATTTTGTCACAATTGCGGTAATTAATTGATAGATCAGTAACACTTATCAATGTCCGTTCAATATTTAAAATAGCAATTATTAAACACCTTACATACGGGCGACCGTGAGTAATAACTCGCCAGTTAATAATAATGCAAAGTCCGCCCAAATTTGTAAGGTTTTTATCAGCCACACAATAGGAAACGGTCAGTCTTATAAACAGTAAAACACTAGCACCCGCTCCGGGTGCTCTATTACAAAAGTGGGCTGGACAGGTGGTTGCTAGTGTTTTGTTGGTATTCAGTGGCTACCAGTTACTAAGTTGTATACTTATAAATTGTGGCGGATAGGTTGTGGCCACTGACAACCACAACCAGATGTTTTCCATTAATTACCTCAATGATAGCGAGCACCACAGTCGCTCCCTGCATGCTGGCAATCTAGCTGCGGCACTCTCTGTACTCTCTCCCTTCTCCTCCGAGGCTCCAGAGCGGGATCTAAGGCGGACTCAATACAGATCCTAAGGTGCTCCTCAGGGACTCCAAACAGGACCCAAAACGGACCGTACTGTCACCGTCGCCACTGCTCTCGCTTCTCTCGTCTTCCTCGCACTCAATGGTTAGAGGAAAGAACCTAGAACATAGCTGAACGTCCGAATCAAGCCGCACTGTGCTAACACGCGTACCCACACAGCCGCTTCTGATTCACGAAGTGTAGTGCTCCTCTACACCAATTGCTTTTTACAGATAAACGTGGACTCCCAAACAAAGGAGATGCGCTACCACCATGGTGAGACATTTGGCAAATATTCTTGGCACAGAACAGAGGCCAAAGGGCATGGCCTTAAACTGGAAGTGCTTACCTGCAACAGTGACTCGTAGTAATTGTCAATGGCGTGGATGAATTGGGATGTGGAAATGCGCATCTTCCAGTTCCAAAAGACAAAAGCAAGTCTACCTCATGCAGTTAGGTTAGGATGTGTTGGACAATAACCATCCTGAATGTTTGCAGGAATTTGTTGAGGAAATGCAGAACGAGAATGGGTCTCCAGCCGCCGGATTTCTTCTTGATGAGAAAGTATCTCGAGTATATTCCTTGTTGTCAAAATAGGACATTCAGACAGGAAGAATCGGACCATGTGTAGAAGTAACTGCAAGTACTTCTCGACCTTTCACAAGGGAGGAACGGCAGATAGACGACCAATTAGTTCCAGCACATGTCCCTGCTGAATGAGAGAACACCCATTTGTCGGTGGTGATGGAACGCCACTGGTCGACAAACATGGAAAACCGCCCTCCCACTGTGGTGCGAAAGGGAGAGGGCGGTGTCTGAGCCTGCTCAGGCCTGCTTGGATGATTAGCCACTGGTGTGTGAGCAGCCACAGCAGCGTCAATTCCCTCTGCAAGCTTGGGATTTGCGCTTGTAGTTATCAGAGGCAGCATAGGTATTGGACCAGTACAACTGGGAACAATAGCATGGTCTGTAGTCACGTGACATCCTGGAAAAACACTACTTGCTGGAACAAAAGGACTGACACAGTTGCTGTAGGGAGCGGGCAGTATCCAAATAACGTGAGGAACCTGAGGGCATCCTCACTTCTTTCTCCAATATATCCTCCCCCCAGCTGGACAGGGAAAGGCTATCGCTATTTTATCCTGACCCTGGGTTGGATATGTGATGGAGGTCACTTGGGGAGTGGAGACGAGGCACCCTTTGTTGAGATGCGGTATCCCCCATTCCCTTTTTCACAATGAGTCCACCATTGCCAAAGCCTTTACAGGCTGTTGTCAATCCCTTCCCTATTTTTCCTGAGAATCATTCCACAATAGACACCACTCTAGTACTGTGACGAGGAAGAGGGATGCTGAGTACCAAGACCGTTATGTAATGAATGAACATTGCCTACACCTGAAGCCGAGAAGACAGTATAAATGGCCCGCCCAGGTGAGGCCAAGAGAATTTTCAGTGGGATGCTTGCTGGAGAAGCTGGAGGTGAAGCCAGAGAGAAGCGTGTCCGAAGTGCCTGCGAGCTGCAGAGTCGTTACAGCGGAAGCTGATCATTACGGGAGCATTCAAGAGTTCGCTGATAGCAGAGCTGGTCTGCATATGTCCTGGAGTCAGAGAGACTCGCTCTCCGTACAGCAGAGGTGGCGGAGACCCTGGAGGAGAAGCACACAGAGCCGGGAGAAGCGACAGCCACAGCGAGCCTGCCATCGCGAAGGAGAGCACCTGGAGACAGCGTACCCAGTGAGTCAGAGAAGCCAGAGTGACTCCAGGACACTGAGGTGTCGACCGCATGGTTGCTGCAGGTCGGGTTGCTCGGAAGTAAGCAAGTGAGCGACCGCTTGGGCGATAGAATGCTGGCCGAGTTAGAATTCAGTCAAATTGCTAAATACTTTTGAGAATCATGGTGACCTTAAACTGCTAAGAAAAACGAGTGAAAGATTTTGTGAATACTGAACTGTGAAAGAGATGAAAGAAAGGCTAACCTGGAGCCAGGCAAAATCCTAGGATGAATTAAATGAAAATTAATTTAAGCAGTCTTTGTCAAGTGCCAAGAGGAAATTGTAAGTCTTACCAAGAGTTAAGAGAGGAAAAGCAAGAAAAAAAGCACTTTCTGAATACTTACATGAATGAAAGCAAGTACTGTTGAAAACTGATCTGAATGAAAGCAGTTTGGTGTAATCCTATGCTATAAAAGGAACTGTGTAAATTGAGAGAACAAGCATTGGCAAGAGCCATAGAAAGATGAACGTGCAACATGTGAATAGTAGCAAAACAAGCAATGGTAAAGCATCATGAGAATTTGAGATGGGTATAACCCAAGTACCACTGTAGAGCTGAAACAGTAGCAACATGCATACAAGGAAGAAGAGGCAAGCCAGGTGTGTCGGTTGTTTGACCTGTAAAAGGTAGACCTTGTGGTCTAACAACTGCGCCTAGACCGAAGACACCTATCTATGGGAAAGGCACTTAAAATACGTGTAAAGAAGCTTGTAATTGAATATAAAGGAAACTTGGTGTGAACTGTACTTTGGGAAATTGGTGAAAGTTAACCTGACCAGAAGGAAAGTAGCACAAAGAACTGTGTTTTGGAAAACCTGAAAGACGTGAAACCTTGGGAAAGGGAACGCCTTTGCATTGTGAACTATCTTGAATTTGGGGGAAGGGTAACCCTTTCCAAACCAAGAACTGGAAGAAGCTGTGAACTTTTATTTGAACACTGTGTCCAAAAGCTTAGGTTTTGGACACAGACAGACTTTTACTTTGGAGTTCCTGACACAGACTATCCTTAGTTGAGTTAAGTAGGGAAATGCCACCATATTTTTGGGCAAGTTAGGCCTTTTCCCAACCTGCTTTTGTGTTGAATAAAATAAAAAGAACCGAGCATGGAGAGAACAGGTTAGTTGAACGCTTTCAGGCTGGCAGCCGACACATTAGAATCTGGGCTGGGCTGTGTCCGCAGACACTTAAAAGCCGAATCAGGAGCCTTATACTTCTCAAACCTGTTTTCGTGGGAGGAGCAGAGAAGGGATTATTCATGGTCAAGAGACCATCCTCCTAAATGTCCTCGAGGATGGGTATGGCAACCACAGACCTTCGAGCTTGCTTCCTCCGTTGTTGTAAGAAGCATTCCTTTTTCTGTTCCTCCGGGATTGGATAAAACAATTTGGCAGCTACGGACATGAGAGCGTGGAAGGAACCTACCTCATATGGGGGAAATCTCTGATTGGACGATCATCTAGCTTCCCATCCCCTGAAATCACATAAGCAAATGAAGGTGGTCTTAGTGCGAGTAGACACACTACTTTGAGAGACCTCGGATGGGAGAAAGCTACGACCATCAAATAATAACAACGCAGTCCTAGTCAAGTCTCTGTCAAATAAAAGGGCCTTTACTAATATACCTATTGCCAATCCTTACTTCTAAATACAAAAGAGAGGGACAATGGTGTCTGCAAAAAGAAAAGAGTTAAAGAAATAATATGTCAGGACGGTTGGGCAGTCGGCTTCCCTTCCCCATGTTTTCAGCACAGGGCAAGGCGGCACGTTAGAGCTTTGCACACACACTCTGGCTTCTTGGCCACGAGGATACAGTTCAAAGCACAGACATCATGGCCTTCTGCCAAAGCCTCTTTTCCAATAACAGTTGCTTACTGCAGAGGGTCTGTCGTAACAAAGTCTCAAAGTTCCATTCCTATCAGGATTTACATGCACAAGTTCTCGCTTTCAGTGTTCATCGTGGGTCTCCCTCTTTAGGCTGAGACCTCTTTTTATCACAATATTCACACTTGGTCTCCCCCGTTCAGGTTCAGACCATGCATCTCCCTCATTCGGCTCGGATCCTGTTTTTACCAAATTCAAAGACTTTCGAATGTGCAATGGGTTTTGCTTAAATCGCTGTAGGACTATTTCGATTCACTTCACACGATTGTTTTCATCAATCTTCTAATTCATTTCTCTAGGCAGGATACCTTACAGAGACCTTCAATTCAGCATATTCACAGTGCCAGACCACTCTGTCAATGTTATCATATCGTGCCTTAAATTCAGACATTCCTCAGCAGTTTAGCTTTACTCGCGTCTTTCATCACACTTGTTCAACAATGTTGGTTCCAGCGCTCCTAATACAATGTTGCAGCTTGCAACCTTGACTTCAACATAGACCGGTCTTGCATCAGTCTCCCCAACTCACCGGGTGTGTTGTTCTCTCTGGGGCTTCTTTGTTCTTTCACACCAAGGATGATACCACATCGGCTGCTGCTGCTGCTCCTCCTCGCCTTGGTCAGTTACGCGGGAGGGCCCTCGATATCTTAGACACACAACGCAGGATTCTTCAGTCTGGTTATCTGGCCTTACACTTTCTGCCTTGAAGGCTTTTTGAAAGTAACAGTATCTTGCCGAAAAGGTCAAGGGTATTTCCCTTCTTACTTACCGTTCTGGGTTTGCTGTCTATCTCCAATCGTTCAGCTGCCGACTCGTAACTGCTGTTCCTTCGTGTGCTTTGCCTCGCTCAGAGTGTGCTCTCGTGCTCCACCTTTTAACCATGTGGGGAAGTTTAATGGAAGTCATGTGTGAGTGATTGTTAATGTTAAAGGACATTTGTACCGCACACTATCACCACCACACTGGTCCCCTGTGAGCGTCATTTCCGACAGTACCTTGGGTAAAAATTTCAGGTGCATCCTTAGTATGACAGTCTCTAAGAAATAAGGTGAAGGGAGGCTCTGAAGACCGGGCTTGCAGCTTGCTAATGTAACGCTCACCTGACTCCCACAGAGGCGCTGGCCTGGTTCGCGCTGTTGTGACCTCGTCTAAGGTGATGCGCAGGGGTCGGAAGACGGACTGGACCGGGCCCAAATCTGGCTTGTCTGACTCGCAGAATTATCCTTCTGTAGGTGAAAATAGGGGGTTAACTGTCTGCGGGGTAATGCAATCGGCCTCCCACTTACCCCTCTCACCTTCCTCAAAACCCTTCTGTGCTTCCCCGTAGCGTCTCACCTTAGGGTCTGGAAGGACGAGCTCTCCATCCTGCTTCTGATGCAGGGGCGCGTTGGTATACTAATGTTCTAATGCTAGTGTCTTTTTCCCCATAGGGGCCGGGGTATGGAATGCCGGGGAACAGGCACCGACCCGAGATGAGAGGTGAAATCCTTGTGGAAATCAGGTAAGTCTTTAATGAGCGTCTTAGTAATGTCTTTTCATTCGCTCATTAACGCTGATGTCTTTTTCCCCTTAGGGGCCGGGGTCCGAAAATGCCTGGATGCGGCGCGGACCTGAAATGAAAAGGGAATGACCCAGCAGGTAAGTCTTAACATGGAGATTTAGCTTCCCTTTTCCCTTCTTTCTCTCACCTTCGTTATTGTCTTTTTCTCCTAGGCGCTGGGGCGCGACTGCGGATCCGGATGGTCGCTGCAGAACATGGAAGCACCCTGTAAGGTGAGTAGAATGAGGCGCTGCAACGATCGATGCAATGTGCTTTTAAAAATAAATGTCTTCCTTTTCAGGATCGTCTGCGAAATGTCTCCGGGATGCAGATTTAGCAGGTAAGGCCTTTTCCTTCTTCTGTTCTCTTGTTCCCTTCCTTTGCAGGTGATTCAGGATGCTGGCAGGCGTGGCAGAAGTCAGGATGCAGGAGCAGACACGGTGAGCTTCCAGCTGCTAGATGCAGAACAACGCGAAGCACGTGTGGCTGATCGGGTGTGGTTTAAATAGCCTTGGAAGAAGTTCCTAGAATGTGTCCTTCCTCCAATCAGGTATGTATCCTTCCCCGACCACGCCCGGGTGGTAAATGAGTCCCACAGGTAAAGTAGTTCCTTTCAGGCCTCAAGCAGGCCGGGGTTCTGCAGCATGGTCTGCATCAGGTAAGTGCACCCAAACACTTTCATAATGAGCCTGGCGCCTATGGCGCCAGGACTGACGTTTTCTATGAGCCTGGCGCCATAGGCGCCAGGACGCTGTCCAAAGGGCCCCTATAAGGGGTTGCTGGGACCTTCCCCGGGGACTTGATGTCCGCTTTCGGGGACGCAGGGCCTGAGCCGGCTCCCCGGGAGCTGGCATCGTGACAGCTAATCCTCCTGGCTGACGGGATAGCTACTAAGAAAGCTGCTTTCCAGGATAAAAAATGTAAGTCACACCTGTGAATTGGTTTGTATGGTGGCTCCACGAGCGCTGCTAGAACCGTGTTCAGGCTCCATGTAGGAACTGGTGTAGGAGTTGGCGGGAAAGTACGCATCAATCCTTTTCAGAATATTTTGATAGCCAGTTTAGTGAGTAAAGATAGTTGACCTGGGTTAGTCGTGTATGCCGATATGGCGGACAAATGCACCTGGATGAATGAAAGGGAAAGCCCTGCTTTCGATAGGTGCAAAAGGTACAGTAGTATTTGTTTGATGGAAACAGAGCGGGTACACTGATGATGTTTCACACCACTTGGTAAAACGGGTCCATTTCCGAATGTAGGTTGTTCGTGTAGAAGGGACCCTAGAGGCCTTGATTACGTCCCAACATTCTGCAGGAAGATTCAGATTGATTAATTTTCGCTGCTCAGGAACCATGCATGCAGCGACAGGCTCGCTGGGTCGTGGTGGAGCACCTGCCGACCTTGTTGCGTTAAGAGGCTCTGATGAGCTTTGAGGCGAATCGGAGGGCATCGAGACAGGTGATGCAGGGTTGGATACCAAACCTGCCGAGCCCAATCGGGTGCTATCAGGACATCGAGCAGGCCTGTTCTTTCAGTCTGCGTAGCACTCTCGCTATGAGTGGGATAGCAGGGATGGCATAAAGGAATTTTCCCGTCCAGTCCACTGAGAAGGCGTACCACATCGAGAGGTGTTCCGGATACCTAGAGGCGAACCTTTGGCATTTTTTGTTGGCCTTGGTGGCAAAAAGGTCAATCTGTGGACATCCCCACATGTGGAAAATCCACCAGGTTTCTGCTTCATCCAGCTCCCATTCATGGGATGCTGATTAATCTCTGCTTAACTTATCCGCCAGGACATTGTCCACTCACGGTAGGTCTTCCGCCTTGATGCGGACCTTGTTATGCAAAGCCCAGGTCCATAGCTTTTGAGCCTCTTGCGATAGCAATTCCGACCTTGTTCCCCCTTGTTTGTTCGTGTAGTGCATCGAGGTTGTGTTGTCTGTTTGAATGGTCACCGCCTGCCCTGCCAGTAACGGCAGGAAGGCTTTCAGCACCCATCGAATTGCCCTGAACTCTAACACATTTATGTGCAGCTGAGATTCTTGGGTGAACCAAGTGCCTTTGGTTTATAGATCTGCAAAGTGTGCTCCCCAGCCCGATAGCGAGGTATCCATCCTGAGAAGA
This sequence comes from Ambystoma mexicanum, assembly GCF_040938575.1. NCBI lineage: Eukaryota > Metazoa > Chordata > Amphibia > Caudata > Ambystomatidae > Ambystoma > Ambystoma mexicanum. Next base: position 904,368,193 of record NC_090929.1, on the reverse strand, counting down.
AGGGTTAACGTTGGAGCCTGGAAAGGCATTCCCCGTAGTAGGTTCTGTGGTAAGCTCCACCATCGGAGGGCTTTGTGAAAGGCTGCTCGTAGTTTTATGGTATCTTCCCATGAGCCAATTGCCTGCTTCCATTGGTGGTCCAGAGTCTCTTGGATTAGCCTCACCGGCAGCCTGCAATTTGCCATGAGGAATATGCATGATGGCATCATGCCCAGAAGAGATTTGAGGGCGCGGACCGTGGTCGCCCGTTGCTTTGAAACCATGAAGACCAATGAGTTCCTGCATATATTCTGTCTGCTGACGTTCTTACTCTGGGTATGCTGGTGTTGATTTCTGCCCCCAGAAACAGCACTGTCTTGTTGGGAACGGGGCAGGATTTCTCTTTGTTTATCGAAAACCCTAACTCCTTCAAGAGTTTTATTGTTCTCTCCACTGCGGCACATGCCAGTCTGAGCGAGCTAGCCCTTATGAGCCAATCATCTAAATATGGGAAGACTTGCGTTCCCGACCTTCTGAGGTATGCTGCCAGCGGTGCCAGGCACTTGGTAAACACTCTTGGTGCTGATTTTAGGCTGAAAGGGAGGACATGGAACTGAAAATGTGACTCCCCTACGGCGAACCTGAGGAATTGCCTGTGGGCAGGATGAATGGAAATGTGGAAATATGCTTCCTCCAAGTCGAGGGTGGCCAGGAAGTCCTGTTGGTTGAGCCACGGGAGAACGTTCTGAAGAGACGTCATCTTGAATTTGATGCGCTCGATAAACTTGCTGAGATCTCTCAAATCTAGAATCGGTCTCCACGGACCGTTCTTTTTCTTCACCAGAACGAAACAGGAGTAGAAGTCTCTTCCGCTTTGTCAGTATGGTACCGGCTCTATAGCTGCTTTTAGGAGTAGCTTGTGAACCTCGAGCATGACCTGCTTCTGATGATGCACTTTGCGTGGAACGGGCCAAGTAACAAAGGTTGGTCGAGGAATTCTATGGTATTTATTTTTTTATTTTTTACATTTGTAGAGCGCACTGCAGCCCATAGACATCGAGGCGCTGTTACATGAAGGTGTATGCATGCAAGATTATGTAAATATAGAAAACATTGCTACTTAGTTACAGAGATAGAAAGCGGAAAGTGGTTACATATGACATTTGTATGCCTGAAGCGATCATGGCAGGAGGGTTTAGACAAACAGCCTGGTTTTTAAGGCTTTGCGGAAGGCTTGGTGAGGGTCAATCCCCCTGAGGTGCGTGGGTAGGGCGTTCCAGTGTGAAGCTGTTAGAGCTGGGAAGCTAGAGCCACCTGCACATACTCTGCAGGTCTTGGGTGCAGAAATCAGATTAGTGTAGGCAGATCGAGCGGGCCTGGCAGAGGTGGGTCGTGCCGCCACAGGTTTCTCCAGGAAAGACCACATCTCGGATCGCAGAAGGCAGGTCCACTGGCTACCCATTAGGCAGAGGATCACCTTTAAAATACTATCCCTCACCCATAAATGGGGAGCACTGATTTCTTTCTCTTCTGATGCAACTTGTAAATTAAAGAGGTCGGCCGCTTTACCAATCATGGTATGAAAAGACACTAGATCATGTGGTGGTGAAGCATCTCCTGGGGAGTCCTTCTTACTAGGCTTCTCTAAAATGGAATCGTCCCACTTGCTCTGCACGTCTGGCTCCTGAGTAATCTCCCCTTCTTCAGGGTCTGAAAAATCCCTGAAAGGATCTTCTTGCCAGTCAGAAACGGATGCAGTGGATGGGACTATCGTGGGGTCCCTTGTGGGTGGCCTCAAAGGATCCCTTGTGGGTGGTCTTGGCGTAGGGGATGATCTAGAAGGAGAGACCCTTGTCGACCAAGCACTGAGCATCCTGCTCCTGGACCTGCGGGGAGGTTCCGGCGAGCGTGCGCTCTTCTGAAGTCTGCTCCTGGTAGGAGAGCTTCTTGGAGAATTATGAGGCAGTGAAAACTGCCTTCGAGGAGATCTTTCCATCGGTGTAGAAGAACGATGCCTCTGTCTCCGACGCCTATTGAATTCTGGATCATATGGGTCTGTGGGCTCCCCTGGAGTGGGATGCCAGGAAGGAATGTTCTCCTTGGGAGTGATGGTCGGTTGCCCAGGAATGAGTTCGGAATCAGAGAAATCCTCCTGTAGGGGGTCAGGAAGTTCTGCCATTTCTTTTAAAGGCGATAGTTGAGCTCCTATTGGTAGAATGAGGTCTTCCGGTGTATGTAGGCCTGTGTCCATTGGTCCGAACGACCCGCTTTCTTTGGAGGACGTGTCAGGGATATCCGGGGACAGTGCCTGTTTTTCTCCGTCGACGAGGGGTCAGTAGTCATTGACGGTATCTTCGTCAACAATGTTTTGGACTTATTCAACAAGGATGTCGTCGCCGAGGGTTTCTTGGACGAAGAAGGCTTCGTGGATGATGAGGGCTTTGTGGACGGATGGTGCTCCTTGACCGGCGACGATAGCTTCGTTGACGAGTGGTGAGATTCTTTTGTCAACGATTACTTGGGAGTGGAGGATTTCGACGACGAGGTTTGAAGACAGTTTGCTCATCAACGGGCCTCTGTCGCCAGTGCCGCTTGTAGATGGCGTTTTCGATGATGAATGCCCCCCCCACCCCACTCCCCTGGAATTTTTGAAAACGTCTCCTCACCTTTGGAGGAGGTTTTCTCGTCAGGGTGCTTTTTCTTTTGGTATCCAGATCCAAGGGATGGAGATAGAGATGACAATTCCGTCATTTTCTTGCTCCTGTGAGAGGGAGAGGAGCTTCTTTCCACAGAGGAGGCTCTTCTTTTTTAAGTTTGCCTCGCTGAAGGCTTCATAGACAGTACAAAGGCTGTCTTATCTGATTCTTCATCAGAAGAGTGTCCTCTAGATTACAAATGTAGAAGGAGTCTTCTACGTCTGTCCTGGAGGGTTTTGTTAGAAAAAGTCTAATAAATATCACATTTGTGAATTTCATGCGGATAGAGACAGTAAATGCACTGCTCATGAGGGTCTTTCATGTAGACCAGCTTCTTCTTGCATTTAACACAGTCCCCTCTGACATGGTGTGAAGAGAGGATTCACTTGACGAATTTGGAGTGAAAACAAGTGTTTTCTGGGCCCAGAAACACTGTACAGGAAGAGTGAGATCAAGGTAAAGCTGTTTTTGAGAAAAAAGAATTAATCTAACAGCAAAGAAAAAATTGAAAAGCTCAGAGAGCTGAGGATTCCCTCCAGTCTGTTAGAGTGTGGTGAAAAATCTGAAGATAGCGGCTGGGGGCAGAGCTTAAACCCTGCCACCTCATTGGTTAAGGCCATAAGAACCAAAGTGAGGTGGAGGGACTACACAAGTGAATGGCTCATAGGCCATAAGGGGCAATCTACATTGTATTTCTATGTATATATATTTAATTTTTTAATCCCAGTCTGAAGATGGGGACTATTCAAGCATCTGAATATATGAAAGATCCAATGCTGGAGAAATGTGTATATATTATAGGGCGGCCGGTCGCCGCCCTATAGTTCATGTGAGTTGGAGGCACATAGGAACCCCTCAAAATTCTATTGTTAATAACTTTTGATTCAAGTAACAGATTTGGCTGAAATTCCAAAAGTGATTAAAAGTCTTGCAGGCTCCTCCAGACTGCAAAGTTTCATAAAGATTTATTAAGCGTAAAAAAATATATATATTTTTGTTCAAAAAGTGCGCCCTACTTCCCTGTTCATTTTCCCATAGACAAAAAAGGTCAATGTTCGCGAAAGCGCACAGCCTAAACCACTGGACAGATTTGGACCAGGTCCGAAACAACTTGGACACAGGGCGTTGACTCGCAATCCATGCATGGTTTGGGGTTATTCTGTGCCGTAGTTATTTTAAAATTTGACAGAGAAGGGGGTGCCCCCTTCCCCCAAAAATTATAGGGCACTTGGTGATGGCCTGAAGGGGGGTGGCAGGGCGAGCCCGGGAAACATTTTCTTTTCCGGCTGTTTTGCTGAATTTCGCGGCTGTATCTGAGGTTACAAAGGACTACAGATAACTGTGGGTATGTGTAGTTCGTTACCCGCGGTTACATTTTATTTTTAAAGATATTTGTATAACTATAGTGAGGTCAAGGTTGAAAAATCACTGGCTATGGCCAATTGCCATCCAGGTCTCCCATTCATGCAGTAACCAGGACAGACTCTGCTTAGCTTCAAAGTGAGGAAGGGGCCAGCCTCCTCAGGCCAAGTTGCCTGATAAATGAGCCAAACTTACAAGACCACTTAGAGGAATAGGCCGGCCCTTTTCTTGCTTTGAAGCTAAGTAGGGTCAGCCCTGCTTTGAAGCTAAGCAGGGTCAGTCCCTGTTACTGCATTGATGGGTGACCGAATGGGCATCTGAATTATTTACTTTGTTTAAACCGTGCTACTGTCAGTCCTTGAAGGTTCTGCAATCAGAGAGAATCTTTTGCCTTTTAGTATTTGTAGTCTCCCAGTCACCAATAAAAAATAAATAGGTAATTTTACAGCAACAGTGGGTTACCTATCCCTGCAGTAACTGGGACAAAACCTGTTTAGCTTTAAAGTGAGGAAGGCATCAGCCCATTAATGTCATGTTGCCTAATATATGCCCCCACTCCCGTTAGAAGAACACTTAGAGAAACATGGCATAAGGAGGATGGATCCTTCCTTGCTTTGAAACTAAGCAGGATGGCTCCCAGTTACTGCATGGATGGCAGACAGTCCACAGTCCTGAATGCCGTGTATTTTCTCAGTTTTAAATATCTCATAACACACAGAATCCTCATTTTTATAAAACAGAAAGAATGAAATAAAAAATTATCACATTTATACTGAACACTGCTATCAGAGAACCCTGCCTTAAGAAGTTCGAGACGCAGCACTTAGCCATTATGCTACAATGATGTTATTGTTTGGAATTTCACACGTTTCATACCTAGCCTTTCATCATTGAACATACTAAATTATAGGGCAAGTATGAAATCTATGCCCCATGAAGCACCAAGTCATTCTGAATTAGTGGTTAAATGCTGACCAGCGTTCAAGACTGTATGGTATGTTTTTTTTGTATTTCATTCATTTAATTTAATTAAAAGAAAAGCCTGTGTCCAATCTGTCTGCCTGTTTGCATTTTCTTACTGTTTTATTCACCTCACCTCCCACCTTCTCTCTGTCATTTCCTTGGAAGATTGGACTGTAAATATGTGTTTAAATAAGTGTTATTCTGAACATTAGAATTATTGTATTTTGACATATTGTCTATGTAAGTATCAAAAGAATACATACAAGTTGTGGAAAAAAGAAAAAAGAAAAGCAACGCAAGTGGGAGGTGGCGAGGTGTGTTGCAGTGCAGTCCTGTGATCTTATTCAGCATGAGGGCATTTAGACGTGGCTGCAATGTCAGCCACGTACAAACATCCGTTGCGCCAAAAATTAGAAGTTACTCACCGTAGTGACTAACATACTCTTAGTCCATAGTCCCCTTTCCTCCATACTGTACGGGCGACCCTTCCAAAGGACGGAAGACAACCTTTTTCCCCAGAAAAAAATGTCTTCCCCTTTAAAATTTAGATGCGCGTGCAGGCACGTCCTAGGGAGCATGCGCTGCCCTGACTCCGCCCTCCGGCCCCACACATCAGTCCCCATTGACGCGTCAACAATAAATGTAACATTGCCTAATGACACAAGTATTATTAGGGGGGAGGTTGGTGGGACGTATGGAGGAAAGGGGACTATGGACTATAATTACTCTTACATCCCGTCCCCTTTCCTCCATACTGTATGGGCGATTACACCCAATTGTAGCCCCAGGGAGGAGAGGAGACCTTCCTTAAGCAAATAGGTTCCTGAGAACCGCCTGTCCGAAAGCCACATCGTATCTAGAGCTGGCAACCAAACAGTAATGCTTGCAGAAAGCCAAGGGAGAGGGCCAAGAGGCCGCCCTACTGATGACTTGCCAAGGGATATGGCGCTGGAATGCGATGGCCGTTGCCTTGGGCCTGACTGCATGGGCATGCATGTTGGCCGGGAGTGGAATGTGCTGGCCCTCGTACGCGTCCTAGATGGCAGAGACCATCCAGCAGGATATGGAGGCCTTAGAGGCCTGATAGCCTGGCCTTGAGCCTCCGGAAGTGGCAAACAGAGAGTCCGACTTGTGGAAGCCCATGGTCCTGTCTAGGCCGTGCAGCGCACTCTGTGCTTTGTCGTTGGGATCGGGAAAGAACGTGGGAAGGACTATTTCCTCGTTCAAGTGAAATGCAGATGGAACCTTGGCCAGAAATGCCGAGTGCGTCCGCATAACTACCTTGTCCTTGTGAAAGCTGGTATATGGTTCAGAGGTGCCTGAATCTCGCTGACTCTGCGAGCCGAGGAAAGACTGACTAGTAAGGCTGTCTTGATGGTGATCAGCCTAATGTCTGCGGATGCCATTGGCTCTAATGGTTTGAGTGTCAGGGCGCCCAAGACTATGTTACGGTCCCACACCGGGTGCGGTCTCTTGACAGGCGGGTAGAGCCTAGCAGGATCAGTCAGATGCTTCTTGACAATAGGGTTGGAGGAGGAAAAAATGCCTTCCTCCGAGTTCCTTTAAGCCCCAATGGCTGCAAGGTATGTACGGCAGGTGTCGACCTATATGTTCCAATGAGCGAGGTGCACCGAAAAGGAGAGCACGTCGTCCAACTTGCAGGCCAAGGGGTCGATTCCCTTGAAGTCTGCCCAGTGGCAGAATCTGGTCCATTTGGTTTTGTAATGGGACCTGGTGGCTTTGCTCCTGGCGCCCTGTATGTTCTCCAGATTGGCCTGTGAGAGGCTAAGGTGCCAAAGCATTACCTGCTCAGGTACCACGCTGTGATGGGTTAGTTTCTCTGGCGCGGGGTGGATGATTCTGCCCCACTCCTGTGCCAGATGATGTGCTGGGCCCGTCGGGAGGTGTATTGGGGGCACCTTCGAGAGGCTGAGAAGTTCCGAAAACCATGGCCTGGCCGGCCACCATGGAGCTATTAGAATGATGCAGAGTTGGAGAGACTCCTTGATCTTGCAAATTACCCTGTTATGCCCGGTGGCAAAGAGATCCACTTGGGGATGACCCCACCTGTTGAAGATCTCCTGAATAACGTGGTCGTTCAGCTGCCACTCGTAATTGTCCGTTCCCAGCCAGCTGAGCCTGTCTGCCTCCAGGTTGGATTCCCCCGGGAGGTGGTCTGCCAAGAGATAAATGTAATTTTCTAGGGCCCATTACCACATGCTGATCGCCAGCCTGCACATAGAAGGGGATCTGGTGCCTCCCTGCTTGTTCACATAGTACATGCTGGTCGAGTTGTCTGTCAGGATGAGGACAACCTTTCCTTTGAGAAGTGGTTGGAATGCTCTGAGCGCTAGCCAGATGGCGTTCAGCTCCAACCAATTGATGTGGTATTCCTGCTCCTTCCGAGTCCAGGTGCCATGGACCGAGAGATCGTCCAGGGTGGCTCCCCAGCCCTCGAGCGAGGAGTCTGTGGTGATGGTAGCATGCGGGGAGGGCGGCCGAAAGGGCTTGCTCGTCGGTAGGTTGCAATCCATGGACCACCTGTTAGGTCCGGGTGGAGAGATGGAGGAACGTTGATCATCTCGGATTGCGAGCCCCGCTCCCGATTCTGTGAGGCCGCGAAGTGCAGCTGAATCCTTCTCATCCTTAGTCTCGTGTGCGGCACGGCTAACAGGAACGCTGCTAGTAGACGCAGGAGATGTTGGTACCAACATGCCGAGGTCCCTTCTCTGCTGAGGAAGTGGGCGGTGGCCCTTTTGATGGCCGAGATTTTGTCTTCCGACGGGAAGACCCTATCGGAGCACATGTCCCAAATGAGTCCCAGGAATGTCAGAGTATTTATAAGGGCATGGGAAGAGTGGTGAATCGCTTCCGGAGATGTAGCCCTGACGAGCCAGTCGAGGTATGGGTAAGATGTGGAGACCCTGCTCTCGGAGGAGGGCCGCTACAGCATTCATGAGTCTGGTAAAGACCCTGGGGGCCGAGTTGAGGCCAAATGGAAGGACTTGGTATTGGAAATGGTAGCCCATGATCCTGAACCGTAGGAAAGAACGATGGGGCTGCCAGATCAGGACGTGTAGGTACGCGTCCTTCAGGTCCAGGGAGCACATCCAGTCTCCCTTGTCCAATGTCTCCGCTATAAAAGCTGGCTTAACCATCTTGAATTTTTGCAGGGGTAGGGAGAGGTTGAGGGTGGAAAGGTCCAGCACAACTCTCAGGTCCGCCTGGTTCTTCTTTTGAATGGCGAAAATCCTGGAGTAGAAGCCAAAGCCTCACTGGGAGGCTGGGATTTCCTCCACTGCCTGGCTCTCTACAAGCGACCGGATCTCTGCCAAAAGAGTTGCTGTGCCAACCAGTGGGAGTGGAGGGGAGGAGAAGCTGGGCTAGGAAGGCGGTACCCCGTGGATACTACAGAGAGGATCTAGGGGACCGTGAAATACTGGTGCCAGAATTGTGCATGGAGAGCAAGCCTGCCCCCCCACCGGAGATACGTGAACCCGAAGGGGCGTGTCAAGCCTTCTTTCCCTCGAAGGCTGAGGAAGGGGACTGGAAAAAGCCCTTACCCCCCCTTTTTTGTTGTTTGCACCGGTCCAGTTACGGCGAGCGGTCTGGCTGCCTGGATCTGCGTTCCTCGAAGCCGCGGAACCCTCCATATGTACGACCTTTTTCCGAGCGTTGCTGAGATTGGGTGTACGATTTGGCCTGGTCTTTGTAAGAATGAAGAATGGATAAAGACTTCGCAGTTTGGGACCTGTTCTTCTTTTTGTTTAGCTCTTCGTCCGTAGAGAAGTTGAAGAGGTCTACCCCACCCCCACCCCTCGAACGGTAGCTCTAGAATGCGCTCCTGGATGTCGGGGTTTAATTTCATTGCCCGGAGTCAGGCTGTTCTTCTCATGTCCGTGGCAATGCAGATGGCACGGCCAGAGGTATCGATATGAGCCACTGTGGATTCCATGAGGTCATGCGCCACTAGCTTGGCTTCCGCTAGCCCCACCCTAAAGCGTGCTTGGCAATGGGTGGGGAGTTCCAGGAGGAAGTCGCAATTTCCCACCATAACTGTTGGTTGGCGGAGGCCAGCATGGCATCTGCATTGGCCTGACACAGGTGCAAGGATGCGTTGGAGTAGATCTTTTTGCCGTACGCCTCCAAGATCTTCTCCTCCTTGCCTAGCAGCGCCACAGAGGAGGCGGCTGAGGACGACTGAGGCTTTGAGTATAGTGATGCCGCAGCAATCACTAAGGAGTGTGGCGGAGGACGGGTCAAGAGCAAGAGTGTATCCCCCTCCATCTGCCTGTACTTGGCATCCAGGTGTCGGTTGACCGGCTGCACTGAGTGGGGCTTGACCCAACCCTTCTTGGCCAGGGAGACTACATCGGTTTGCAGTGGAATCCCCGTGTTGGCAGAGGGGCGTCTTGCGAGGACTTCAGCCAGAACCGCCTCTGCCGGCTTTTCGACCTCGGGTTGGGGAGGCCCAGGTACTCCGCCAGGCCAGCAAGACGTTCATGGAAGGCCCTGGCTGAGGATGGCATGTCCCGATCCTCCTCCTCATCTGTATCCTGTGGATCTGGAGGATCTTGTGGGGGAGGAGGGGTAGATGGCGCCAGAGGCTGGGGTACAAGGACCGCAGCCAGAGGCTGAGGAGGCGTCGGAGGTGCGGAGTTGGCTGCACCGGGGCCTGAGGGCCTGATGAAGGCATCTGTGGTGCCTCTAGCATGGCGTGGAGGACTTCCCTGACTGCGTCTTTGATGATAACCCCCATCTGATGAGACCTCATGAGTCCGAGAAACGTCTCGAAGAGCACCTCCTCACTGGCCAAAGAGGTGGCCGGAGGTAGCGACGGGATAGTGGGGGGATGCTGGGGCTGCTGCGTACCCTGTCCATATGGACGCACAGGAAAGTTGCCCTGTGCAAATGAAGGGTAGACTGTAGGCCACGTACCAGGTTGAGGCCAGTCCCAACTTGAGACTCGTTCTTCGCCGAATTCGTGGAATGGCGTCAGACGGGTGCCCCTTTCTGGCACTGCGGCCATTTTGTCAGGCTGCCTGCGACGTGTTGCTCAGCCCACTGGGCCCGGCCTCGTCCAAGACTCTTGCGTGTGGATCATGAGGCCTACCCTGCTCCTCGGGTCTCGGCCTGGTAGGTGTAAAACCCTCGACCCGAGGGTCGGTAGAGCGGCATTTAAGCACCCCCGCGGACGTATTGCCGGTAATAGGGCATAGCCCCTCGGACGTACTGCCAGTGTTAGGGCGTAGCCCCTCGGCCATTGAGCCGGTAAAAGGGCATAGCCCTTCGGGTCTAGCCCAGGTACAAGAACCTTCCGGTCCCTCGACACTGTGCCTGGGAGGATCCAATGACCCCATCGACCCGAAGGCAGGTAGCTGTAGCAGCCTCGGGGCACGTGCCGGTAGAAGGACCTGGCCGGTCCCTCCAGCGCAGGGGAGTCCCTGGGACAGAGTCTCCCTTGCGGGGTGCGCTGGAAAATATTGGCCCTACCTTGGGCCTGGTTCGATGTTACACGAAGTTCTTGAGATCCTCTGGGGGCAACCTCTGGAAGAGCTCCCTCCACTGGCTAGTCTGTTCTTCAGCGCCTTCGAGGACAGCGAGTCACATGCCAAACATGAATGCCAACCGTGGTCTGGGCCAAGGCAACGTAGGCATAGGGCGTGGGGATCTGAAGTTGGGAATAGCCCGTTGCAGGATGGACACCTGCTTAACCCTGTAGAAGTCGACATGCGCCGGACCGAGAACCTGAATGATAGATAAGACAAAAAAGACAAAGAGAAGAAGTATCCGCGCGTGGAATTACATGGCCGAAGCCAAACCCAGGAGCGCTGGTGAATTCGGCCCGGTCCCGTCAACGCGGAAAAGGGGACTGATATGTGGCGCCGGAGGGCGGAGTCAGGGCAGCCCATGCACCCAGGGCCGCGCACCTGCGCACCTCTAAATTTAAAGGGGAAGAAGGGTTTTTTCTGGTGAAAAAGGTTCCATCTCCCGTCCCTTGGAAGGGACACCCATACAGTATGGAGGAAAGGAGACGGGACGTAAGAGTATGGCTTTCGTGCCGAAAAGGGCGATGCAGCGTAATGGGTGGGCCAAATTGTCCTGCGTCAAAATGATGGTCGGGAAAGGGGTGTACCGCTTGGAGGACACTGCTTAACCAAAGTGTGTGCTCCATGGCAAATAAGGAACAAGTTACTTACCTGTAACTGTTGTTCTCCAGCATGGGTCTGGCATGGATTCACATGCTCATGAATATTCCCCGTCATCAGGCTGGGAATCTTCGGTAAAGAAAAAATCAGTATCAGTTTCATTTCTGATCTGTCTTTCTTAGTAGTAACCAATCACTGATCTCTGGGTCATACTGCCCCCAGCCAATGACTGCCCTCTCCCTAAACCCCGCCTCTGGCAGCCATCCTCAGATTTGGTAGCACGCCAAGTGGCAGTATGACCAAGTGAAAAGCCGCAGAGGGGTAGGTGGGAGGGTTCACATGTGAATCCATGCCAGACCCATGCTGGAAAACAACAGTTACACGTAAGTAACTTGTTCCTTCTCCAGCATGGGGTTTGGCATGGATTCACATGCTCATGAATAAAAGAATACATAGCAGTACACACATGCACAACCACGGGAGGTGGCAACAGGCTCAACATTAAGCAATACAACAACTCAACATTAAGCATCTCTTATCTCCTCACCAGGCTCACCTTAAGCGAACAGGTTGCGCAGCACTGCTTGGCCGACCCTGGACTCCTCCCTGGAGTCCCGATCGACGCAGTAGAATCTTGTGAAGGTGTGCGTGGACCTCCACGTAGCAGCCCTGCAGATGTCCAGCAGGGGCACACCAGACAGGAATGCCGTGGTAGCAGCGATCGCTCTAGTCGAATGGGCTCTCGGACGGCCGGGCAGCGGTCGGTTTGCCAACCGGTGACAATGCATGATGCAGTCGGAGAGCCATCTGGAAATGGTAGTCTTCGAGAGAGCCTTCCCTTGATTCACAGACCCAAAGTTCACGAATAGCTGTGCCGTCTTCCGAAAACTCTTCGTGCGGTCCACATAGAACTTCAGCGCTCTAGCTACATCCAGCGAGTGCAAAGTCCTCTCGGCCGGCGTCGAAGGCGACGGGAAGAAAACTGGTAACACCAAGGGCTCGTTGAGGTGGAAGTCAGACGGCACCTTTGGCATGAAGGAGGGGTGCGTCCTAAGCACTACCCTTGTGTCATGAAAAGTCAAGTATGGAGGCTTGCAAGATAGGGCCTGAATCTCTCCCACTCATCGTGCAGAGGTGATGGCCACGAGGAACGGTGTCTTCCATGACAGGAACTTCAAGGGCGCCGAATGCATAGGCCCGAATGGGGCTCCCATGAGCCTGGTCAGCACCACATTAAGTTCCCACGCCGGGGCAGGAGCCTTCACCGGCGTGAATGAACGGAACAGTCCCTTCATAAATTCCTTTAGCAGGCGATGAGACCACAAGGACGCCCGTCCCGTAGTCCTGGTATATAAGGAGATGGCAGCCAGATGTATTTTTATGGAGGCGTGGGCCAGTCCAGCTTTGGCCAGCGACAGTAAGTACGGCAGCACTTGAGGGGCCGTAATCCGCAGAGGGTTAATCTTCTGTGCACGGCACCAAACAGAGAACCTCTTCCATTTATGACCGTAACACTGGAGAGTTGAGGACGCCCTGGCCTTTGCAAGAACCTCTCTGCAATCAGCCGGGATATCGTACCCTCCAAACTCTAGCGCTGCAGGAGCCAGGCCTGCAAGTTCAGCGACTGTGGGTCGTGGTGTAGAATGGCGCCTCCTTCTCTGGAGAGAAGATCCACGTCCGCCGGCAGCCTGACTGGCGAGGACGGTAACAAGTCCAGAAGGTCCGGGAACCAGACCTGCCTCGGCCACGCCGGTGCGACGAGGATCATCCTGCACCTGGACTTCTTGAGCTGGCTGATGAGGCGGAGCACCAACGGCAATGGAGGGAACGCGTATAGAAACAGGCCGTCCCAAGGGAACGAGAAAGCATTGCCCATGCTCCTCGGCTGTGGGAACCTGCTGGCGAACCTCTGGCACTTGGAGTCCGCCGCCATCGCGAACAGGTCGATCTGGGGTTTGCCCCATCGTTGGAAGATTCGATCCACTTGATCCTGGCGCAGTTCCCACTCCTGGCACGAGCGCAGCTCCCTGCTGAGGGAGTCAGCGATGGTGTTTTTTATTCCTGCCAGGTGGAAGGGAACCAGAAACATCCCCTGAGCAATGGCCCAGTGCCACAGATCCTGGGCCTCCTTGGATAGGGCTGGGGATCTGGTGCCTCCCTGCTTCCGTATGTAGAACATCGTGGTGGTGTTGTCGGTGAAGATCCTCACCAATTTGTCCTTGAGGGATGGGAGGAACGACTTGATCGCCCAGAACACTGCACGGAGCTCCAAGATGTTGATGTGAAGAGACCTCTCCTCCGGGAGCCAAAGGTCTCTTGCGTGGAGATCTCCGGTGTGGGCCCCCCAACCCTCTAGAGAGGCGTCCATAGTCACCGTCTGCTGAAATGCCGGGGTTTGAAAGTCTGTGCCCGTCGTGAGGTGAGCCCGGGTGCCCCACCATAGATCGCCCGACGGAACTCCTCGTCGAGGGGGATCCTGTCCTCGAAGCAGCCCCCTGCCTGAAACCAGCGGGCGTCGAGGAACTCCTGTAGCGGACGCATCCGAAGTCTGCAAAGGGGTACAAGGTAGATGCATGAGGACATCATCCCGAGAAGGGACTTGATGGACCTCACCCTGGCCACGTCCGTAGCTAACAGTCGCCGTACCTTGCCCAGGATGGTTTTGGTACTCTCCTCTGAAGGGGAGGCCAATTGCTCCACTGTATCGAGCTTCGCCCCCAAAAACAGTGCTACTTGCAACGGAACCAGGTGGGATTTGGGGTAGTTGATGGAGAACCCCAGCTCTGTGAGCAACCAGACGGTCCTCGCCGTATGATCGACGGCAAGTTCCCTTGACCTGGCCCGGATTAGCCAGTCGTCCAGGTAGGGGTAGATGTGGATCCCCTGCAGGCGCAGCCACGCCGCCACTGGTGCCAGGCACTTGGTGAAAACCCTGGGTGCCGACTTTAATTCGAACGGTAGGGCTCTGAATTGGTAGTGGCGTCCTTGAACCACGAACCTGAGGAACTTCCTGTGCCTTTTTAGAATGGGGATGTGGAAGTAAGCATCCTCCAGTTCCAGCGACGATAGGAAGTCGCCTTCCTCCAGCTGTCCCAGTACGTGCTGGAGGGTGACCATCCTGAATTTCTGCGCCTTTATGTATTTGTTTAACTGACGCAGGTCTAGGAAGGGGCGCCAACCGCCTGTCTTCTTACTGACGAGGAAGTACCTTGAGTATACTCCGGAGCCCCGGAGCCTCCTGGGGACAAGCTCGATGGCACCTTTCTTGAGCATCGCCTTTACCTCCAACAGCAGTTGAGGGACGTGATTCTCCTTCCTGGCCACGGGAGGAATGCGAGGGCACGTCTTTAGGAATTCCAGCGAGTGCCCGTTGGCCAGGGTGTCCAACACCCAACGATCAGTGGAGATGGACTCCCACACCCTGACGAACTTCGTCAGTCGGCCTCCCACTGGGGTGCTTCGGTGGGGGCCTGACCACCCGGCCGGGTCAGTCTTGCTTGGAAGTGGCCTTGCCTCCTTGGCCTCCTTGGTGACGACGGCGGGAACCCCCTTGCTTGCCGCGACCTCTGTAGGCCTCCTGGGAAGAGGAGCGGGCCGCCTGGGGCTAGGTGGAGGAGCCACCGCTGGATCCTTTGGAGGCACCATGTCTGCCTCCAGAGCTCCGAATGGGCCGTCGCTGCTGAAGCACCCCAAGGGCCCGGGCCGTCTCCGAGTCGGTCTTGATGGCCTGCAGAGACTCACCCACCGCCTTACCAAAGAGGTTGTTGCCAGCATGTCCAACACTCTGACCTGGACGTCCTGGCGAAAGTGTGTCGCCTTGAGCCATCCTCGTCGTCGGAGGCAAACTCTGTTGCCCAGTTGGCAAAATCCGGTATCGGCAATGTCCGTTGCCACCGTAATGGCGTGATCCGACGCCACCTCGCCCTCCTGCAGAATTTCTAGGGCCTCTGCCCTTTTGTCATCAGGCAGGAAATCTAGCAGGGGGAGCTATCTTGAACCAGAGCTCCCTGTCGTAGCGGGCCACGATCGCTAAGGCATTGGCCGCCTTAATCGTCGTCGCCGCCGACGAGATGAGTCGTCGTCCCATAGAGTCCAACTTCTTACCCTCGCTGTCCTTTTTCTGTTCTTCAGGGCAGAGCTGGAAGAGCTCGGATGCCCTGGTTATCATGGCGTGGAAAGAGCCAACCTCGTCGGCTGGGGACGCTGTCAAGTTGGGAAGCCCGAGAGGGCCGCGTACCTGATGTCTTGGAGGTCGATCTCGCAGAGGTCGCCAGTCTGGAGCTTGTGAAAAGATGAACAAGTGGCACGAAGAACCAACCTCTCCACCACCCACGATTTGAAATGGGTGGAGGATGGACCGACTCCCAATGTCACGAAGGCACTCTTCTGATAACTGTGACAGTGGGACTGTGCAAGCACAGACAGGTGAGGCCAAAGTCTAGGTGAAGATTGCTGGCAAGACGAAGTCCGATGACAATACTCCGAAGGCTCAAGAACTGCAGTAGTAGTCAAAATGTCCGACGCGGCAAGACAGGTCTATACCGCAGAAAGAAAAGATCTTGGCAGATGCTGGTGGTCCGACAGGAGCAGGCCAGACAGGAATGAGGGAGACCAGATATAACTAGCAGTCTGGACCTAAAAGGAGCCGAGTAGGCGGACCCTGGGTTGACCCGGAAGAGTTGCTTGGCAGGACCAAGGCAGGACCCAGGTAAGTGATTGGCAGGCCCAGGACGGGATTATAGCAGGAGTGAGCAGGCAGGCCCAAGACAGGACCCAGGTAAGAGTAGCAGGCTGGCCCAGGGCAGGTCCCAGGTAAGTAGTTGGCTGGCCCAGGACAGGACCCAGGTAGGGGTAAGCAGGCAGGCCCAGGGCAGGACCCTGGTAGGGGTAAGCAGACAGGCCCAGGGCAGGTCTCAGGTAAGTAGTTGGCTGGCCCAGGACAGGACCCAGGTAGGGGTAAGCAGACAGGCCCAGGGCAAGTCTCAGGAAGGTAGAAGGCTGGCCCAGGACTGGACCCAGGTAAGTACAGGAGCACAGGAACAAACGAAGTGAAGCAAACCGCGTTGAGACGCGGCTTGCATCGATTCGTGGCCTCTTTTATGGGTTGCCGGCACCCGAGAGGCTTGGAACGCAAGCCGCTTCGTCTCCGGGCACCGGCGAACCCACAACGAGGCCTGGAAGGCAAGCCCTTCCAAGGAGGCGAGCCCAGTCCACGGCACATGCGCGGAACCGCGACAGAGGTCTCCCGCGCATGCGCCGTAGGCCGCCGGGCCCAGCACCCAACGCTCCTCCCCTGGCGAGTCCCCAGACGCGAACGCGCGGGTAGACTCGCCAGGAGGAAAAGGGAGCGGCAGACTCCGGTCTCCCACGTGACATGACACTATGCCCCCTCCCAGGAAGACCCGGGGCCCCAGGTTTCCAAGGAAACCGTCTATAGAACTCACGTACCAGACGGGGGGCATGCACGTGCTGGTGCGGTTCCCATGTACGATTACAGGCCGGGTACCCTTTCCAATCTACCAAATAGTGGAGTACCCCCCTGCGATAACGGGCATCACAAATCTCGTGAACCTCGAACTCTGGAACGCCTTGCACCAGGACAGAGGCCGGGCGAGGACATGTGCGGCCGTAGGTATCGACCACGTAGGGTTTCAACAAGGACACATGGAAAACGGGGTGTATATGCCAAGAAGGGGGTAATCGGAGACGGAAAGCTACAGAGGACAGCCGCTTGGTAATAACGAAGGGCCCAAACAAATTGGGGAGCCAGTTTGACGGGCAGGTTGTGAAGCGGCAGGTTCTTGGAGGATAGCCACACCCTGTCTCCCTCCTGAAAATCTGGTTCTACACTCCTCTTCCTGTCTGCCTGTATCTTCATCCGATCTTTGGTTTCTCTCAGGATCTTGCGTGCTAGTTCCTGTTGTTTCTGAATGTGAGTGACATAGCCATCAGCAGATGGGACTGTACTGGAAGGAACCGGATGAAAAGGCATCAATCGGGGATGTAGACCAGTAGAGCAGAAGAACGGACTGACTCCAATGGAAGCATGAATTGTATTGTTGTAAGACACTTCTGCAAGATCTAAACCAGCTTTCCAGTTGGACTGAGTAGCATTAGCAAAACAGCGGAGGTACTCTTCCAAAGTTTGATTGGTCCTTTCGGTGAGCCCATTGGTCTGTGGGTGATAGCCCGAGCTTAGAGCTCTATGAATTCCCAGATGACCACACACCTTGCTCCAGAATAAAGAGAGGAACTGGGTCCCTCGATCTGAAATGATCTTCTCAGGTAGACCATGTAACCGGTAGATTTCATGCAGGAACGCTGAAGCCATCAGGGTTGCTGTAGGGATCTTCTGAAATGGGATGAAATGGGCTGGTTTAGTGAAACTGTCCACTACCACCATTATGCAAGTAAACCCTTCTGAAGGAGGTAGATCCACAATGAAGTCGGTGGCGATGGTATGCCATGGGTAAGGTGCTATTTCAGTAGGTACCAGCAATCCCAACGGTCGTTTTCTAGGTATTTTGCACTGGGCACAAATTGGACAACCTTCGATGTACTTCTGGACTTCGGTAGCCCAACCAGGCCACCAAAACTGTCGGGATATCAACTCCCGTGTGGCTCTTATCCCACGATGTCCTCCAATAGGCGAATCGTGGAATCCATGCAAAATGCCATTCTGAATAGCTCCCTTAGGAATATACAGCCTTTTTCGAAAAAACAAAAGCCCATCTTGTTCAGACACAAATCGACGACTGAGAAGAGTCGCTCTTTCGGGATCAGTTCGAGTGGCGTCCACGATGGACTCAAGGTGAGGAGACAAAGTCAGCAAGAAATGTTGAGGGGAAATCAGTGGCTGAGCTGGGCAGGACGCCTCTTCCACATTACCTAGGGATCTAGAAAGTGCATCTGCTTTCAAATTGGAGGTTCCCGGGATGTAAGTAACATGAAACTCAAATGGAGAAAAGAAGAAGGACCACCTGGCCTGACGAGGAGTTCGACATTGCAAGGAGCGAAGGTATTGCAGATTGCGATGATCTCTCCGTACTTCCACGGAAAAGCGAGCTCCGAGAAGGAAATGTCTCCATTCCTCAAATGCGGTCTTAATAGCCAACAGTTCCTTTTCAATCACCGCATAATTTCTTTCGCTGGGATTCAGTTTGCGAGAAAAATAGGCCACTGGATGTTCAACCAACGTAGTCGGGTCTTTCTGTAGGAGGACAGCACCGACTGCGAAGCTGGAAGCGTCGGCCTCCACAATGTAGGGTAGCTCCTCCTGTGGATGGCGCAGAATCGGGGCTGCCATAAAGGCTGACTTCAAGATGTCCAAAGCCTGAGAAGCCTCGGAATCCCACGAGAAAGCGATTTTGCAGCTGGTTAGCCTGGTGAGGGGCGCAGAGATCTGAGAAAATT
Organism: Ambystoma mexicanum; assembly: GCF_040938575.1. Classification (NCBI taxonomy): domain Eukaryota; kingdom Metazoa; phylum Chordata; class Amphibia; order Caudata; family Ambystomatidae; genus Ambystoma; species Ambystoma mexicanum. The sequence goes on along the minus strand of NC_090929.1, from coordinate 904,349,631 downwards.
GAGGAATGAAGCGCCTGTAGAAATTAGCGAATCCCAGAAAGCGTTGAAGGGACTTGATATCATGAGGAGGTTTCCATTCTTGTATGGCTTGCACTTTCTTGGGATCCATCCCAATTCCTTCCTGATTAATCACAAACCCCAAAAACTCGATGCTGGGTTGGTGAAAGCAGCATTTCTCCACCTTGGCAAATAGATTATTAATGGACAACCGACAAAGGACCTCACGAACATGTTCTACGTGCTCGTCAAAGGATTTGGAAAAAACCAGGATGTCATCCAAATACACCCAGACGGATAAGCCAAGCAGATCACCGAAGATGTTGTCCATAAATCGTTGAAAAACAGAAGGGGCATTGCATAGGCCAAAAGGCATGACTCGATACTCAAAATGCCCGAATGGTGTCTTGAAGGCTGTCTTCCACTCGTCCCCGCTCTTGATACGTACCAGGTGGTAAGCTCCGCGTAAGTCCAGTTTGGAGAAGACCCGAGCAGTATACAAGGATTCAAGGATACTGCGGATCAGAGGTAATGGATAACGGTCTTTTGCTGTTATATCGTTCAGTTGCCGATAATCAACACAGGGTCTCAAAGTGCCTTCCTTCTTCTTTACAAAAAACATGGGGAATCCTGCGGGCGATTTAGACGGCACTATGTATCCTTTTTGTAGACTCTCCGACAAGTACTCCTGAAGCACCTGCTTTTCGTCTCGTGTTAGGGCATACAATTTCCCATGGGGAATGGCACAGTCCGGCAACAATTCGATGGAACAGTCAAAGGAACGATGTGGAGGAAGAGGTATATCGCCAGGTTCAGAGAATACCTGTTCGTAGTCGATGTATTCCTGTGGAATCAGAGACGTGGAACAGACTGACCCCTCTGCCGTATGTTTCCAGGGAGGTTGAAACGGCCAGGGTAGGAGCTGGTAGCTTGCATTTCTGAGCGCAAGCAGCGGATAAAAAGGTTAAAGTCTGAGTTCTCCAGTCTATCACCGGGTTATGGTATTGCAGCCAAGGTAACCCCAAGACCACTTTGTAGGATTGGGACTTTATTACATCCAAGGCGAGTTCTTCACGATGGTCCGCAATCTGGAGGACTAGACCTACTGTGAACTGACAAACGGGCCCGGAAGACAAGGGAGTTCCATCAATGAGCTCCACGGTTAAAGGTATGTGTCTGGAAATGAGTGGTATCTTGTGTCTGGAGGCGAATGTCTCGTCGATGTATTTGCCGGAAGCCCCACTGTCCAACAGGCCTAATACTTCCAAATTCTTGTCAGGCAACTTAATCTGGATCTTCAAGGTCTGTAACACTGCTGGTTGCATGGGAAGACGAATCAAACAAACAACTGAAGGGTCTGAAGATGGATTGAGACCTGTCGTTGCCCTTCCAGTACACGACAGGTCTCCTAGTTTCCCGACTTCTTCTTCTGCGGACGCAAAGGGCACGTACCGAGATAATGCCCGGCTGCTCCACAGTAAAGACATAAACGTAAAGACCTCCTCCGTTTCTTCTCTTCCTCAGATAAAGGACCTCTTATGGCTCCTAGTTGCATTGGCTCCGATCCAGATTCAGTAGGACCGAACGAACCTGCAGGTAAACTGGACGTCCTGGGACTGTTTCTTTCGAGCCGACGTCTCTCAGTCTTTCGTTCGGCTAATCTCTGGTCAATACGGAGCACCTGATCAATCAACTGTTGGAGGCTCTCTGGTTCGGGGATATGGAGTAACTCGTCCTTGTACTCCTCTCTGAGGCCTCGGCGAAACAGAGTCTTCTGTGTAATTTCTGGCCATTGGGAGTCGGTAGCCAAAAGTCGGAAGCGGCTGATGTAAGCTATAATGTCAGCGCTTCCCTGCTTGTAATCCATCATTTGATTCTGTGCAGCGGAGGCCAAATAAGGCGTCTGGAACACCTCAAGGAATGCCTTTTCAAAGGCAGCAAAATCATTCAAAATGGGACTGTTTGTAACTACAAACGGAGTTGCCCAGACTATCGCATTTCCAGTTAGATTTCCCAGGATATACCCGATCTTGGCCCTATCATTGTTGAAGTAAGTAGATCTGAAAAGGAAATGTATCCGACAGTGATTACGAAATTCAGCCACCCGTCTCGGGTCTCCATCAAACTTGATAGGTGTAGTGTGAGCCAAAGATCCCTCCACCCGAGAGGTACTAGGTGCTCCTTGGGTTATCATCTGGCGTAACGTATGATTCTCCTGACGCAGGGCGGTCATCTCGGCCTTGAGTGCTACTAACTCATTCCGCATGTCTTGCGTATCATCCATCTCCAGGTCAGAAGGCAGGCGTCTCAATCTGTCAAGTTGGGAAGCCCGAGAGGGCCGCGTACCTGATGTCTTGGAGGTCAATCTCGCAGAGGTCGCCAGTCTGGAGCTCGTGAAAAGATGAACAAGTGGCACGAAGAACCAGCCTCTCCACCACCCACGATTTGAAATGGGTGGAGGATGGACCGACTCCCAATGTCACAAAGGCACTCTTCTGATAACTGTGACAGTGGGACTGTGCAAGCACAGACAGGTGAGGCCAAAGTCTAGGTGAAGATTGCTGGCAAGACGAAGTCCGATGACAATACTCCGAAGGCTCAAGAACTGCAGTAGTAGTCAAAATGTCCGACGCGGCAAGACAGGTCTATACCGCAGAAAGAAAAGATCTTGGCAGATGCTGGTGGTCCGACAGGAGCAGGCCAGACAGGAATGAGGGAGACCAGATATAACTAGCAGTCTGGCCCTAAAAGGAGCCGAGTAGGCTGACGCTGGGTTGACCCGGAAGAGTTGCTTTGCAGGACCAAGGCAGGACCCAGGTAAGTGATTGGCAGGCCCAGGACGGGATTATAGCAGGAGTGAGCAGGCAGGCCCAAGACAGGACCCAGGTAAGAGTAGCAGGCAGGCCCAGGGCAGGTCCCAGGTAAGTAGTTGGCTGGCCCAGGACAGGACCCAGGTAGGGGTAAGCAGGCAGGCCCAGGGCAGGTCTCAGGTAAGTAGTTGGCTGGCCCAGGACAGGACCCAGGTAAGGGTAAACAGGCAGGCCCAGGGCAGGACCCTGGTAGGGGTAAGCAGACAGGTCCAGGGCAAGTCTCAGGAAGGTAGAAGGCTGGCCCAGGACTGGACCCAGGTAAGTACAGGAGCACAGGAACAAACGAAGCGAAGCAAACCGCGTTGAGACGCGGCTTGCATCGATTTGTGGCCTCTTTTATGGGTCGCCGGCGCCCGAGAGGCTTGGAACGCAAGCCGCTTCGTCTCCGGGCACCGGCGAACCCACAACGAGGCCTGGAAGGCAAGCCCTTCCAAGGAGGCGAGCCCAGTCCACGGCGCATGCGCGGAACCGCGACAGAGGTCTCCCGCGCATGCGTCGTAGGCAGCCGGGCCCAACACCCAACGCTCCTCCCCTGGCGAGTCCCCAGGCGCGAACGCGCGAGTAGACTCGCCAGGAGGAAAAGGGAGCGGCAGACTCCGGTCTCCCACGTGACATGACAGACGCCCGCGGGGGGTATGACGACGGGATGTCAGCTGTGTCATCGCCGCCATCGTCGTCCGTCCCCTTCGCCGTATCCGTCGTCGTATCCTCTCCCGGCGAGGGGGATGAGGGGTCCACCGGGCACGAAGGGCGGAGAGGGGTGGACTCCCCTCCGCTTGTTCGGAGGGTTTCCCGACGGACCTGGTTCTGGATCCTCCGTCGGGGTCCGTGGTAATCTCATCCTTATCTCGGTACATAAGGATTGGATTGCCAACAAAATGGCCGCCGAGCTATCCTGGGGCTCGGGCAATGGCTGCGATGGACGGGATGGCCACTCTACTGGGCCCTGTTCGTCATCCTCATCGCTATCTGCGATCACGTCAGCAGGGACCGTCCCCTGGGATCGAACCTTCTCGAACCTCTCGTTGACGTTTATGAACCTCTCGTTGAGGCCTATGGACCTTTCTTTGAGGCCCCTCTCGGTCTCCACCAGTTCCTCCTCAGAGGCTGATTCAGAGTCTGTAACGGCCACCGGCCCCCCCACTCTTTTTCACCCGGGGGCTTCACAGGGGTCTTAGCGGTGGGGTGGAAAGAGGATTCCCCCCGCAGCAGCAGGGATACTCTGGGCCCAGAGGCCGTTTCCATTGGCGTAGTCTCAGCCGGCTCCGCCAGGGTCACAGAGACCACTTCGGTAGAGGCCTTAGCCGGGTGGATCAAGGCCCTCACCACCTTAGGTGCGTCCTGGGCCTTCGCCTTGGGGGGAGGGTCAACGCCTCGCTCCCCCTTCGAGATCGACCGGGTCCGCTCCAGCAGCCTACCCGGGTTCTCGGACTTCCTCTTCCCCGAACCAGAGCGCTGGCTCGTGGTCGAACGTGCCAGGGAAGTAGCGCCCTGCTTGGCAACCGAAGAGCCGACCTTTCGGCGCTCCCAGAGCCCGTGGATTCGCGGTGCTTGGCCTTCTGTTGGGCCCCGTCGCCGGGGCGACCTCAAAGGACTTAGAAGCCCGCTCAAACTTCTTCTTCGCCTTTTCACTTGCTGTGCCCTTCTCCAGCAAGGTGGCGAGGCGGGAACGATGGTCTTGTTTGGTCCGTTCCGAAAGGTTCTTGCAGAACGCACAGTCCTTCTCCACGTGCGTCTTGTCCCCATGGAGGCAGTAGAGACATTGCGAATGCTCGTTCTCCTTGAAAACGTTATATAATCTGCATCCAGGGCAGTTCCTGAACAGCTTGGATCCGGGCGTCAAGCTCCCTTTGTCCTGGGCCATGTCCGTTGAGGTAGGCCGCAGATCTTCCGGAAACCTCCAAGAAGTGTAAACTCGACGAAAACTTCACCCTTGAGGGGCGTAGAAGAATTCCGAAACGGGTCCCCGTTATCGGAAGTAGCAACAGTGGAGCTTGAGGCTCAATTAAACCGAAAAAATGAGAAAATCTCCTGAAAAAGCGTGAAAACGCAGTAAAAAACTCGAGAGCTAGACACGAGGACTCCCAACACTTGAGCGTGCGGTAAAAATCTGAGGATGGCTGCCAGAGGCGGGGCTTAGGGAGAGGGCAGTCATTGGCTGGAGGCAGTATGACCCAGAGATCGGTTACTACTAAGAAAGACAGATCAGAAACGAAACTGATACTGATTTTTTCTTTACCGAGGATTCCCAGCCTGACGACGGGGAATATTCATGAGCATGTGAATCCATGCCAGACCCCATGCTGGAGAATTTAATCTCACTGTGCATTGCCTAAAAACAGAGTTCTCAAAGCCTGCAATCCGAAGGCCATGGCTAATGGTCTGGTAGCATTTTAAAATGGACAGTGTCCATGGCCGAGCGTTCCAAAAATCTATGGATCAACAAAACCCTAGAAATTCACAGAAAAATATTTAGTTGCAGGGAAGTTAAGGTGAGAACTCCATGCAACAAAACCCTGGAAATTCAGCTAAAGCCACTTTAACTTTGCGTCCCCTGTTACACAGACTATGTCCACAATGATGACATCACAGATCACATCACTAATTACATTACAACAGTAACTGGCTTAAGCATGGCCTTCAGCCATGGTCAGTGTGCATGGGCAAAGACATTTGAACACATGTATGGGTACTAGTCATGGCCTTCAGTTATGGACTGTCGTCACAACTTTCACCCATGTGAACTGAATATTTGAAAACACTAACAAGCTACCAACCATAGATTTTGGCCTGTCAATGAGCCAAACAAGCACAAAAGCATTCTTAGTATAACATGGCACACAATCATGCATCATTGAATAGACCCCATCTCTCATATTCGGCTAAATTATTTTTATTTATAAATCACACCTTTTCTTTTGCCGACAATAGTATCATTCCTTGTTCCAATCCTCATGCATTGGTTTATATGAGCTTTTCCATTTTCTCAAGTTTTTCTTTCTTTTACATGATCAGGGCTCTGCATAATATGTACTCTAATTTTCCCCATATTGACTTCTCTTATATGTGGATGTGTGTAAATTCTGTCTTTCTAATTTACTTGGTCGGTTTCAAATAAGTGTTTCAATTGTTCATGTGCCTGTTGGAATGCCCTGGGATACCCAACACCTATCGGCCGAAACACCAGTGTTTGAGGCATTTCCAAATTGTGGCACATTGCTGCGACAAAGTTTTAACTCTGTTAAGTCTTCCGCCGCTTTGCAGAGGCTCATTCAGTTTCCCCACCGGCTCCACATTCATCTGCCGGTTTAACCTGGACTGCTTCACAATACTGCGTCCCCAAAAGCCTTGCTGCTGCTGCCAGTCTATCACCGGTCCTTCCAAGACATCCGCTGCGCTTCTCTCTGTCTCACACCTTTCCGGTAAAGTATGCAGTCAAACGGTTGCTTGTGGGCATCTGTCTCTCTCAGCACGTTTCGTCTGTGCGTCTGCTTCTGCCTTCAGTTTTGCCTCCTGCTTAGCCTGCTCTGGATGTCTCTTCTCCATTGAAGGTGTTCAACAGGTTTAAATGTCCCACGCAGCCGATTTCCATTGTGACAACTAGTCTGCAAGTTTAGCTTGGAGTTTCCTTCAATTCACATTAACTCCTTCTTCCTCTTCTTCGTCTCAGTACTTAAGGCTTTATAGGATTTGGATTCCATAGGAATTTTAGATCTTTTAAAGTTATATTGTTTTGGATCTTTGTTTAAATCAAAAACATCAGACAGGAGATGTTAAGTGAGCATTATGTGTAATGGTCTTCTGCCCAGATTGACAGTATGCCATAAGCATTTTAGATGTCATAGTGTCTTCTTCAAATGGGGGTGAGGAGGTATACTGCGTCTCTCCTAATGGAGTCATCACCCCTCCTGATCGTCCCCTCCCACATGAGCCTCATAATACCACCGTCAGGGTCAGGTAGCGGCTGCTGTCCCCTGGCCATGTGGGAGGAGACCCTCACCAGGGAATCAGTGATGAGTCTGCAGGATTTATCACAATACTTGGTATACTCCTTTTCCAATCTTTATGAGGAGAACAGACAGGCTTTTCTAGAATCAGCGAAGGAACTGAGAGTTTGCTGATACCACTTGGTGTTACTGCATCAGACCATCTGGTGTTTTAATTTAGGGAAGTGGGCGAGGCCTTAATTTCCCAATGTGGGGGCAAATCTGAACTGCCTATCTCCAACTTGTTTCAAGTGCCGTCAGCAGGGCGTCTGCTCTCCAAACCGAATTTGTGTTGTTTTAATTGCATGGGTCAAACATCGCTGCATTCATGTGTCTTTTTGCAACACCTCCCACTCACCTGGTGAAATTGGATTTAAACCACGGGCACAAGTGGAACAAATTGCGCTAACCAGTGCAGTCGGTAGGTTCAAGACTGAAGGAAGTCCTCATCCAGTAGATCATTAGCTAAAAAAGAGGATTCATATTTGTGATGAATCCGATAGAGTCATCACTGTTTTCCTGGGGGTGTCCTCCTCCTTTGTTGCCATGGGACGGCAGCCGCTATCTGATCCTGACCCTGGGGGCAGCTATGTGAGGGAGGATCACATGGGAGGAAACAACTTCCAGGAGGAAGTGGTGATGTCCAGAATGCAGAGCATTGGACACCCCGAGCACAGACAACGCTCTAGTTGTTGTAAGTATACACCTGCACCTGGGATGTTTAAAAGAAGATCACAAGAAGAAATGTCAGACTGCTGGTGGGAGCAGGCTGCAGCTCTTCCAGTGGCCGAAGAAACCGAAAGAAGCATGTTGGAGCCAACCGTCTCGGACGGTGAGTAGTTAAGGCCAATGCAAAGGAGATTTTACTTGGGAACACCAGAAGCGGGAGCAGAGCTCTTGGGCGTTCACTCATGGAAAAACGCAAAGAGAAGCTTACCGGAGAGCGGTGAGCAGAGGAGAAGCCCAGCCAGAGCCACAGGAGACGTGGAAAGCAAAAGCTGAGCAGCGTCAATGAGAGAGAATCCAGCGGCTGTCACTGGCGAACTGCAAACAGAACAAAGGATGCCTCGAAGAGCTGGTGAGTCCACGCTGGCACGAAGGAAGCACCGGGGCATATTGGCAAACATGCTGTACATTAAACTGTGAACAATACAAGTTGGATAAAGAGAGAAGGAACAAGTTACTTACCTGTAACTGTTGTTCTCCAGCATGGGTCTGGCATGGATTCACATGCTCATGAATATTCCCCGTCGTCAGGCTGGGAATCCTCGGTAAAGAAAAAACCAGTATCAGTTTCGTTTCTGATCTGTCTTTCGTAGTAATAACCAATCACTGGTCTCTGCGTCATACTGACCACAGCCAATGACTGCCCTCTACCTAAGCACCGCCTCTGGCAGCCATCTTCAGATTTGGAAGCACGTGAAGTGGCAGTATGACCAAGTGAAGAGCCGCAGAGGGGTAGGCGGGAGGGTTCGCATGTGAATCCATGCCAGACCCATGCTGGAGAACAGCAGTTACAGGTAAGTAACTTGTTCCTTCTCCAGCATGGGGTCTGGCATGGATTCACATGCTCATGAATAAAGAATACATAGCAGTACACACATGCACAACCACGGGAGGTGGCAAAGGCTCAACATTAAGCATCACATCAACTCAACATTAAGCATCTTACCTCCTCACCAGGCTCACCTCAGGCGAACAGGTTGCGCAGCACTGCTTGGCCGACCCTGGACTCCTCCCTGGAATCCCGGTCGACGCAGTAGAATTTCGTGAAGGTGTGCGTCGACCTCCACGTAGCAGCCCTGCATATGTCCAGCAGGGGCACACCAGATAGGAACGCCGTGGTAGCTGCGATCGCTCTGGTGGAATGGGCTCTCGGACGGCCAGGCAGCGGTCGGTTTGCCAACCGGTGACAGCACATGATACAGCCGGAGAGCCATCTGGAGATGGAAGCCTTCGAGAGAGCCTTCCCCTGATTGACAGGTCCAAAGTTCACAAAGAGTTGTGACGTCTTCCGAAAACCCTTCGTGCGGTCCACGTAGAACTTCAGCGCTCTAGCTACATCCAGCGAATGCAAAGTCCTCTCAGCCGGCGACGAAGGCGACGGGAAGAACACAGGTAACACCAAGGGTTCGTTGAGATGGAAGTCCGACGGTACCTTGGGCATGAAGGAGGGGTGCGTCCTGAGCACTACCCTCGTGTCGTGGAAAATCAAGTACGGGGCCTTGCAGGAAAGGGCCTGGATCTCTCCCACTCGTCGTGCGGAGGTGATGGCCACAAGAAAAGCTGTTTTCCACGATAGAAACTTCAACGGGGCCGAGTGCAGAGGCTCGAACGGAGGTCCCATGAGCTTGGTCAGCACCACGTTGAGCTCCCACGCCGGGGCCGGAGCCTTCACCGGCGGGAACGATCTGAACAGTCCCTTCATGAACTCTTTCACCAGACGATGAGACCACAAGGACGCCCGCCCCGTGGTTCTGGTGTATCGGGAGATTGCAGCAAGATGAATCTTGATGGACGCGTGTGCCAGACCAGCTTTGGCCAGCGTCAGCAGGTACGGCAGTACTTGGGGAGCCGTAATCCGTAGAGGGTTAATCTTCTGTGCGTGGCACCAGACAGAGAACCTCTTCCATTTGTGTCCGTAGCATTTAAGAGTCGAGGACGCCCTGGCCTTTGCAAGAACCTCTCTGCAATCGGCCGGTATGTCGTATCCTCCAAACTCTAGCGCTGCAGGAGCCAGGCCTGCAAGTTCAGCGACTTCGGGTCGTGGTGGAGGATGGCGCCTCCTTCCCTGGAGAGTAGATCCGCGTCCGCCGGCAGCTTGATCGGCGGGGACGCTGACAAGTCCAGAAGGTCCGGGAACCATATCTGCCTCGGCCACGCAGGTGCGACGAGGATCATCCTGCACCGTGACCTCTTGAGCTGGTTGACGAGCCGGATTAGCAGAGGCAAGGGAGGGAACGCGTAGAGGAACAGGCCCTCCCAGGGGAACGAGAAAGCATCGCCCATGCTCCTCGTCTGAGGAAACCTGCTGGCGAACCTCCGGCACTTGGTGTTCGTTGCCGTCGCGAACAGGTCGATCTGGGGTGTGCCCCACCGTCGGAAGAGGCGATCCACCAGATCCCGCCGTAGTTCCCACTCGTGGCACGAGCGCAGCTCCCTGCTGAGTGAGTCGGCGATGGTGTTTTTTATCCCTGCCAGATGAAACGGCACCAGAAAAATCCCTTGGGCGACGGCCCAATGCCACAGGTCCTGCGCCTCCTTGGACAGCGCTGGGGACCTGGTTCCGCCCTGTTTCCTGATGTAAAACATGGTGGTGGTGTTGTCGGTGAATATCCTCACCACCTTGCCCTTGAGGGACGGAAGGAAGGACCTGAGGGCCCAAAACACTGCACGGAGCTCCAGGACGTTGATATGCAGGGACTTCTCCGTCGGGAGCCAGAGTCCCCTTGCGTGCAGATTTTCGGTGTGCGCTCCCCACCCTTCCAGGGAGGCATCCGTGGTCACAGTCTCCTGGTGGGCTGGGGTCTGGAAGTCCATGCCCGCCGTCAGATGCGCGCGGGTGCCCCACCACCGTATCGCTCGTCGGAAACTCTCGTCGAACTTGATCCTTTCCTCGAAGCTGCCCGTCGTCTGGATCCAGCGCGCATCCAGGAATTCTTGCAACGGGCGCATCCGGAGCCTGCACATGGGAATGAGGTAGATGCAGGAAGACATCATCCCGAGGAGGGACTTGATGGACCTCACTTTGGCCGCGTCGGCCACCAACATCCGTTGCACCTTGCCCAAGATGGTCCTGGTCCTCTCCTCCGACGGGGAGGCCAGAAGGGACACTGTGTCGAGCCTCGCTCCCAGAAACAGTGCGACTTGCGCGGGCACCTGGTGGGATTTGGCGTAGTTCACGGAGAATCCCAGGTCCGTGAGGAGTTGGACGGTCCTTGCCGTGTGGACCACGGCGAGCTCCCTCGTCTTGGCGCGGATGAGCCCGTCGTCCAGGTAGGGGTAGACGTGAATCCCCTCGCGGCGCAGCTGCGCCGCCACCGGTGCGAGGCACTTGGTGAATACCCTGGGTGCCGACCGTAGTCCGAAGGGAAGGGCTTTGAACTGGTAATGACGCCCTTGGACCACGAATCTGAGGAATTTTCGGTGCCCCTTTAGGATGGGAATGTGGAAGTAGGCATCCTCCAAATCCAACGACGATAGGAAGTCTCCTTCCTCCAGCTGACCCAGGACGTGCTGGAGGGTGACCATCCGGAACTTCTGCGCCTTGATGAACTTGTTCAGACGTCGCAGGTCTAGGATGGGGCGCCATCCTCCCGTCTTCTTCTTCACGAGGAAGTATCTCGAGTAGACTCCGGAGCCCCGAAGCCTCTCTGGGACGAGTTCGATGGCGCCCTTTCTGAGCATCGCCTTTACCTCCAGGAGAAGTTGAGGGACGTGAAGTTCTTTCCTGGCCACGGGGGGGGGGGACGCGCGGGCACCTTCTTTGAAACTCGAGCGCGTGGCCCCGGGCCAGGGCGTCCAGCACCCAACGGTCGGTGGAGATGGACTCCCACACGCTGACGAAGCCCGCCAGCCGGCCTCCCACCGGGGTGCTTCGGTGGGGGCCCGACCCCACGGCCGGTTCAATCCTGCTTGGACGCGGCCTTGCCGCCTTGACCTCCTTGGCGACGACGGCGGGGTCCGCTAGACTTGCCTCGTCCTCTGTAGGCCTCTTGCGACGACGAGCGGGCCGCTTGACGGTAGGAAGCGAAACCGCCGCCGGAACCTTTGGAGGCGCCGTTGCCTCCGCCGCTCCGAAAGGGCGTCCGTCGTTGCTGCAGGACTCCAAGGGCCCGGGCCGTCTCAGTATCCGCCTTGATGGCCTGAAGGGAATCGTCCACTGTCTTCCCAAACAGGTTGTTCCCGTCGAAGGGCATGTCCAGGACTCTGGTCTGTACGTCCTGCCGGAAGTCCGTAGCTTTGAGCCATCCACGACGTCGAAGGCAAACGCTGTTGCCCAGCTGGCGGAACCCAGTGTCGGCGATGTCCGTCGCCACGGTGATGGCGTGGTCCGAGGCCACCTCACCTTCCTGCAGGATCTCCAGGGCCTCCGCCCACTTGTCGTCCGGCAGAAAATCCAGCAGGGGAGCTATCTTGTACCAGAGCTCCCTGTCGTAGCAGGCCACGATAGCCAAGGCGTTGGCCGCTTTAATCGTCGTCGCTGCCGACGAGATGACTCTACGTCCCATAGCATCCAATTTCTTTCCCTCGCCGTCCGGCGGGGAAGTCGATGTGGAGGCCGCACCCCCCCCCCGCTTTCTTCCTGGCTGCCGCGGAGACGACGGAATCCGGGGTAGGCTGCACCCGGAGGCATAGGGGTGCCGTGTCCGGGACCCGGTACTTTTTCTCGTACCGGTCTCTTCTAGCTGGCGTCGTGGAAGGGTTCTTGAGGAGGGAAAGGCCCTCATCCCAAATGTCGTCCAACAGAGGCACTGCGAGGACCGTCTTCCTCTTGGCCTCGCGCCGCTGATAAAGGAAGCCTTCCTTTTTCTTCTCCTCAGGGCAGAGTTGGAAAAGCTCGGAAGCCCTGGAGATCATGGAGTGGAAAGATCCGATCTCGTCGGGCGGAGAAGCCCTGGTGGGAGGCGACGACGGAAAATCCTCGTCGTATGCCTCGTCGTCCGTACCCGTCGCTGCTGTGTCAGTCCCCGTATCATCCCCTCGGGTGGACGGGGAGGAGGGCTGGACGGGGCGCGACGGTTGAAAAGGAGGTGGTGGATGGGTCCTTCTTTTCTTGGTAGGGGGAACACCAGAAGGTCCTGGTTCTGGATCCCCCGACGGGAGAGGTTCCTCCGTCGGTAACGGTAGCCTCGTCCTTATCTCGGAGCATAAGGACTGTATGGCCAACAAAATGGCCGCCGAGTTGTCTTGCGGCGCTGGCAGAGGGGAGTCCGACGGGCGAGCAGGGGCCCCGTCGTCACCTGCGTCGGGGTCCATTCCGACGGGCTGGCCTTCTTCCACGCCTAGGCCGTGGCTTAAGACCTCGATCAGCTCCTCTTCTGAGGTTGAGGCCGAATCTACGACGACGCCCTGCCCCCCCTTCTTCTTCCCCACGGAGGGTTTCACGGGGGTCCTATCGATGGGCACAAAAGAAGACTCCCTCCGAGGAGGCAGGGAGATTCTGGGCCCTGAGGTCGCCACCACTGGTGCAGCCACCACAGGCTGAGCCAGGGCCGCCGCGACCGTTTCGATAGAGGGCTTGGTCGGATGGATCAAGGCCTTCACCACCTTAGGTGCGCTCACCGCCTTATCCTTGAGGGAGGGAGCACTGCCACGCTCCTCCTCTGCCTTAGAGCTCGACCGGGGCCTCTCCAGGAGCTTCGCCGGGTGCTCGGCCTTCCTCTTACCCGACCCAGAGCGTTGGCTCGTGGTTGATGGTGCCGGGGAGGGTGCGCCCTGCCTGGCGCCCGTAGAGCCCGACCGTTCGGCGCTCCCGGTGCCAGCGGACTCGCGGTGCTTGGCCTTATGTTGGGCCCCCGTCGCCAGGGCGCCCTCAAAGGTCTTAGAAGACCGCTCGGATTTCTTCTTCTTCTCGCCAGACGGGCTCTTACCCTCCAGCCAGTTGGCGAGACGTTGATGGCGGTCCTTCATGGTCCGTTCCGACATGTTGCCGCAAAACGCACAGTCCTTCTCCACGTGCGTCTTGTCCTCATGAAGGCAGTAAAGGCAGAAAGAGTGTTCGTCCTCCTTAAAGACGTTCTGCAGCTGGCATCCAGGGCAGACCCTGAACAGCTTTCCGGGCGTCGAGCTTCCCTTCTCCTGGGCCATCTCCGAGACCGGGCCTGAGAAGCTTCTGGAGTCCTCCGAAGTGTAGCTCGACGAAATCTTCACCCTTGAGGGGCACAGATAAATCCGACACGGGTCCCCGTTGATCGGATGTAGGATCGGTGGAGCTTGAGGCTCTTTTGACCGAAAGAATCGAAGTTTTTTGTGAAAAAGCGCGAAAAATAGCACTAACGCTCGAGAGCAATAGCACGAGGATCCCAACACATGAACGTGCGGTAAAAATCTGAAGATGGCTGCCAGAGGCGGTGCTTAGGTAGAGGGCAGTCATTGGCTGTGGTCAGTATGACGCAGAGACCAGTGATTGGTTATTACTACGAAAGACAGATCAGAAACGAAACTGATACTGGTTTTTTCTTTACCGAGGATTCCCAGCCTGACGACGGGGAATATTCATGAGCATGTGAATCCATGCCAGACCCCATGCTGGAGAACATAGTTTCTTAATAATTAAAGCAAGAAGCTAAAAGCGCTTTTGCCTCAGAAGGGAATCTTTAACAGACAAGGTAAATTAGTCCACAATGCTAAGGTGGCGAATGATTATAAGTGTGAGCAAAACAATGAGGCAATATATTATGGACTAAAGGAATTAGCCAAAAGGGCTAATGTGGTAAACTATTAAAGGTAGAGTTGCAGGGACAGTCAACTACAAGAATTACTGGCAAGAGTGTATACCAGGCCATTACAAGCGTGGGAAAACAAGCAGCGCTTGCGGGATACTATACCAGGCAATTCAAAGTGTGTGAAGACAAGAAGTCCTGGAGGGAAGTACACAAGGCAATAACAACTGTGTAAATATAGAGGAAAAACAATTGTGCAAATACAAGAAGCCCTGACAAGAAAGTACACCAGGCAATCCCAAGTGTGTGAATATAAGGAAACAAAGAAACCCTGACAGGAAAGTATACCACGTATTCTGACTAGCATTATCATGAAAAGACTGGAAAAAAATACCCAATGAGAAATGACCGAATTTGTTTTGGTCGATTTTTTTTCTTAATAATGTTGGTGGAGACACCCAACCCGCACTTCCCCCTACCTTCAGCTATACCTTTACACCACCCCATATCTATATATTATTAAAAATGTACAAAAATACCTAACAAATTTGACCAAATAAATATATGTGACATTGGTAGTAAGCAAGAGGAAAGACAAGAACTATTATTGTCAAGAAATTGTGAAGAATCATCCGGGGGAACGGAAATACCCTCTGGATTAAGGAGAAATATCCTTGAGAGACTTTTTGTTGGAGTTATTTCTTTCTTTCCACCTTTAAACATCTTTGAAACACTGAAGGCCAAACAACATTATCCTTTACACCTTAAGATTTATTTCCTTAGAATGTGAGGGTCAGAATAGTACTTTGGCCACAGGACGGTTTGGTTTTGGACATTCTAACACTGACAAATCTTTAGTTTTGAGTTTAGGTAGGGAAACACCTCTAGCGCAGGGACAGCAAGGGTTTTTTCCCCAACCCCTTTTTATTTAGCAATACAAGTATTTAGCCAAACCATATTTAAATGTGTCCAAGTTCCATTACTGACTCTTCACATATTGCACATTGAAGTCAACAGATAAAACTAATAAAACATCCCGCAGGGAGTCAAGGGCGCAGTGTTTGCGCCGATGGTGTTTCTTATGTTCCAGCCCTCGGCGTAGATGAGATCAAAGTCGTATTGCTGGAGATGTAGTAGCCATTTGGTGACCCATGCCGGAGGATGTGATGACGTTCCCATGAAGATGGGTAGTAGGGGTTTGTGGTCGGTGACTGCCGTGAATCGCCGCCCATATAGGTACAGATGAAAATGCCTGCACTCCCACAGCACTGCGATGGCCTCTTTCTCAATGTGGGAGTACCTCTGTTCGGTTACCGTGAGGGCTCTCGAGGCGTATGCTATCAGTCTTTTCTCCCCTTCTCTCGTCACCTGCATTAGGATGGCACCGAGCCCAACGGGGCTTACATCCACGAACAGTTCTGTGGGCAGTTCGGTGTTATAATACGCCATCTTGGTGTCGACGGACAAGGATTCTTTAATACTTTCAAACGAGTCTTGGCACTTCTGCCCCCAGTCCCACTTGACGTTTGCCTTTGTCAGTTCCCATAGTGGCTCAGATAGGGTGGCCAGGTTTCGTATGAACCTCCCGCAGTAGGTTGCTATCCCTAGGAAACTGCGTACTTCTGTGGGGGCCATCGGTGGGCTTGCCGCCTGGATGTCTGCGACCTTCTGGGGATCAGGGGAGTTGCCCGTGCTGCCAAACTTGTAGCCAAAAAAAGTGATTTCCGATCTGAGGAACTCGCACTTCTCCCTGTGTAGGGTCAGTCCAGCCTCTTGTAGTCTGCCCAGTAGGGTATGAAGCCTCTTGAGGTGCTCCTTCTTGTCGGGGGCGTGAATCAGAATGTCGTCGCTCACGTTGAGGACCCCAGGGATGCCCCTGATGACCTCCTGGATAGCTTCTGCAGCAGACGAGATTCCGAAGCTCAGGCTCAGGCGTTTGTATCTCCTTAACCCCAAATGCGTCGAGAATGTTGTGATGTAGCGCGAGTCTCTGTGGAGTTTGAGTTGATGATACCCCGCTTTCAAGTCAACTTTCGAGAAAACACAAGACCCTGTGAGGTCTGCCACGATTTCATCGATCATTGGGGTGATGTGGCGTTCTCGTTTGATGGCAGTGTTAGGTAGACGCATATCAATGCAAATCCGGACCTTTCCGGGCTGTTTAGGCTTCCGCGTGACGACCATCGGGGAGACCCATGGTGTGGGCCCTGTCAGCGACTCTATGATGCCAGCTTCCTCCAGAGCCTTGAGTTCCTGCTCCACTTGTTCTCTCATGTGGAAAGGTGTCCTCCGATGCCGTATGGCCTTCGGCTGTACTGTTTCGTCAATGTGCAGCCGGATGGTTTTGCCCTTCAAGCAGCCTATTCCATCTTGCAGCTTAGGGTATTGACTTAGCATTTTCTCCACCTCTTCGGCCTCATCAATGTGGCAGATGAATTTGACCACTCCCAGATCTTCTGCGGCGTCCCCATTCAGGAGGCTTTCGATTCCTGCCTTCACGACATAGACTTTCGACCACAGTCTGTTTTCGCCGTGCTCTAGCGTGGTGCGGAACTTGCCCATGACTGCTAGGGGCTTCTGGCTGCCGTAGGCATACAACAGCGTGTCTGTGCTTTTCAGGACTGGTTGAGGCTTTAGAGTCTGGAATATGCTTGTGGGCATCACATTCACCTAAGCGCCGGTGTCAATGGTCATGAGAATGCGCTGGCCTTGGACAGTGACCATGCACTTGCGCCTTCGGACAGATTTTCTTTGGGTTTCTTGACCTTGGCTTAATGCGGACACCAGGTATATCTTTCTTCCTTTCCTCTCGTTGTCCTTGCCGGGATCCTGCTGCCCTGTCGAGATATCATCCCCTTCTTCCTCCGTGGAAGAGTTGGCCACTGCGACCCTCCTTGCACTGGCCTGCTTCTTTTTCTTGGTCGCGTTTTTGTCTGAAATGTTCTGTGGGGGCTGCGTGGAGGCGCCCGATGATCTGCACACCTTTGCATAATGATCCTTCCTGCCGCAGGCGCCGCAGGTGGTGGTGCCTTGCGCCGGGCAGTTGCGGCGGCCATGTCGTGGGCCACCACACCAGCCACACTCTGTGGGCCCAGGAATGCGCGGTTGCCACCTGTTCTGGCCATAGCCCCCACTGTATTCATCCCTCGAGGATTGTTTGTTGGTGATCTGGGCGACCATGGCTGTGTTGAGGACAGGTTGCAGTCTGTGCAGAGTGGCCTCCATGTTGGCCGCTCTGGTGTGGGCTAGTTCCCTTTGTCGTCCTAATTCAAGGATTCGCTGCAGGGGGATGCCTCTCTCGCTGAGTATTAGGCGCCTTAGTTTTTCTGAGTGTACGCCGTTAATGATCTGCCTCCTGATCTCCCTCTCAACATTGGTGAACTCGCAGGACATAGCCAATTTTCTTAACCGAGTGTGGTAGGCATCCAGGGTCTCGTCTGCTGCCTGTATGGTGGTGCAGAAAATGAAAGTCTCATAGTCCGGGTTCAGTTGGGGGAGAAAATGAGCTGTGAGGGCATCTTTTGCGCTTTGGTACGCATCTTGGCCATCGGCCACATCCAAGGAGATGAAAATGCGCAGTACCTCGTCACCCACACTGTGTAGTAGGTGCGCCTTCATCTTCCTAGCTGACGTCACATCTTTGCACTCCATCGCCATCTCGAATTTCTGGATCCACAGCTGCCATCTGGGTCCACTCGAAGATGGGTCGGTAAAGGGGTCAAAAGGCTGGACCAGTGTCGATGAGCAATTCTGGACGGCGTGGTGGGCCCAGGGGTGGATGTGCCGGCCGCCATGTCGTCGTGTACCTGTGCAGTGCTGGCGTGATCTCTTCAGGCAACCACTAGCGCAGTGAAATTGGGCCTTCCCTGGAGTTGCTGTGGTGTCCAAACGCTGTGGCGGAGAATTCAGGTGCTGGTGTTCCCCTGTGGTTCCGATGCCACGTCGTGTTGGGGCCCCTGGTGTGGGAGGCCAGATGTCAGATGGCTCCACACTGCCTAGCCATCACTTGCAGGGCTAGTGACGATAAGAAGATAGAATGAGAAAAAGTTTTTTTTGGGGTGGGGTGGGTCACGTGTGGCGCAGCTCCGGCAGGAGCTCCAATAAGCGACACGCACACGGGTGGATGGTATGCCCCGGAACTGCCTTCCGAGCGTGGGGGCGGGGCTTTTATTCAGCGCGCCCTGCGTCACCGCGTAGCGGGACGCAGGGCGGAACATAACAGTGTTCATGCCGTGGGTGGCTTGCTGTTGTGCCAGGGAGCCTCAACTTCTTTCCCTTTGGTACCTGTGGCAGTGGCTGTGGCTTTTCCACTTTACTGGTTCATATGGAAGGCCTGAAGTTGCAGTGAAGACGAGGTACCTATAGACAGGTATGGATGTTGGGTAGTGACTGTGTTTCAATATCAAGCGCCCGTGAATTTTGAGTGAGATCTGAGCAAGCCCTGTTCGTGTCATTTATTCTCCAATCTCTGAAGCGCTAATAAACCGTGGCATGCGCTGTTTTTCTTCGCACCATTCTATCCATACATTATCTGCAGTGATTATTACTTCGGAATTGTTAATATTGTATTTGCTTTTTTAGTTTTCGATTTTATCCTGCAAACTCGGGTAGAAGTGACAAGTTGCCCACGGCACATTTCAAGTGCATAACGCAGGAGCAGTCAACATCTTGTGTTTTATTGGACACAGAGCTCAAGGCATAGGAAGCAACAGAGGGGGGGTTGGGGGGGGGGGCGGACCGGGTGTTTGCTCCTTTGATTCCTCGACTCCGAGATCCACGGTATACAGGGGGTGGGGGTCTTTGGGCGTCTATTAAATAAAATGGGTGTGGCCTGCCCCGGTGCATGTTTTACGTGGAACATTGTCAATCTCTTTTCTTTTACAGATATACCCAATTAGAATCGACTACATATAAATAGATATAATAGCAATTAGGGGATATAATCCGTTTTTCTGTGGTTTGCACGTTTTGAATACTATTGCATATATTTTACGCCACTGCACATACGAGGCAAATATTGTATTGTGTCGCTGCTAATTGTTTTCAATATGCTCCACGTTTGTGTTTTTATTGCAATACAGAGGAATGTGCTTGTGACAACTAATTTGAATTTGTGCATTTAATATTTATGTACTTGGTATTTATCCAATCTCATTCTGTCCGTTGTTGAGGGGCCACAATGGGTGACTGCCACTGATTTGCAAGTGCAAGTGCAAGTGCAACGTAAACCGCCTTTTGAGTAATGTCTAAAAGGAGGGCCGTTTCTGATGCATCCCCTTGGACAGGCCCAAAACAACTTTCCAACCAATTAAATAAGTAGATGTGCCCAACACTGATATAATAGACCATCTGTGTGACATAGAAGGTGGTTGCTAAATTCGCGAGACAAGGTCCCCAAAGTCAAATTGTGTAGTAAACGAAACGTAATTTTATTCAAGGTAGGGAAAGATGAGCCTGGACCCAAAAATCGTCCATTAGCTAGCCGACTACTATGTGGCAAAACGGGTGGTTTATAGAAAGAGTCTTTGAACACTTTTGCAATTCACATGAGAGTGGGTCAAGAGGGGGGTAAAAACTATCCATTACCTGTTGGCAAGACGAGCGGAATAGGACGAAATGTCCGAGTTAAATTTACGGACCCCACCAAAATATCTAAAACACACACCACGAAAAGTTCTAACTACCAAAAGTTCTAACTTTTTGTGGTATATGTTTAGGTGTTTCGGTGGGGTCGGTATGGGGTTGGGGGGGGTGTCCCCCACAACACCCCGCTCACTATACTGCATAATACAGTGAGCAGCGGTTGCAGGGGACACGCCCCCAGGCCACCGCAAGAACAAAAACAAAAAAAAAGAGCTGGGGCCTGCGGGGGTGTCCCCCACAACACCCCGCTCACTATACTATGCAGGATAGTGAGCGGGGTGTTGCGGGGGACACCCCTGCAGCTCACCCGAGCAACAAAAAAAAAAAGAAAAAAGAAAAGCCAGGGGCTGCGGTGGTGTCTCCTGCAACACCCCGCTCACTGTATAATACAGTATAGAGGGCTGGGGTTGAGGGGGACATCCCCACAGTTCACCTGAGCAAAAGTAAAAAAAATAAAATAAATCAATTTTAAAAAAAGGGGGACCCTGAAGCGACGGTTCCCAATCACGGAAGTGAAAGGGAACTGGCGCTGCAGGAACACAACGCATCTAAAGGAAAGGTAAGTACGGGGTGGGAAGGGGGTGAGAGTGGGGGTATGAGTGAGGAAATCTGCGTGATTTGCAATGGAAATGTTCTTATGGGAAATGTACAAACATTTTGTAATGCGACAATTCCCATGCAAACATTTCCATCGAACATTTTGTAATGCGTACATTTCCCATGCAAACATTTCCGTCGCTGGAAAATAAACCGCGGCTACATCACGTAGAACCAGACGAGCCTGGTCAGCCCGGCCGTGCCATGTATTATTGAACATTCTGTTAGTACCTTTCCTGAGGAACCAATAGCAACAGCTCCCATAGTATTTTTAGCTTATAGACCCTGAAATTACATTGAATGATATAGTGATAATTTACCCCTCAATTCCAATTTCAAATAGATTTTCAGATCTAAATTAATTGGACCCGTCATAGTGGTGGTGTAGTAGGGTGGTAAGTGGAGGGGGCAATGTGGGTGTGGGGAGAAATAAATGGGTGCAAGGGCAGGAAAGAATCTGCCCCTAATAAAGATCCACTAAAAAATTGAAAGAAAAGGTTGCTGGCTACAAGGAAGAAGAGCAATGTCATATGTTCTAAAAAAAAATTAAAAAAAGATGCACTAACAAATTGGCTGACGGGTACAATACCACTAATTTGGCAACGGAAATAAAGAGCATAAAGGAAACAGTTTGCCAAATACTGGCTGCATTGGGTCACCTAACAGTAAAGTTAGATGAATTGTGTATTAACCAACTTGGAGGTCCCAGCTTGTCAGGGTCGGAAGAGGAAGTGAGGAGCCCTACCATGGGGAATCACACAACTATTCCTGCTAGGGATCTAAATCCAGGGACCAGGCAAACAAAAGGACCATTTTAACTGGGCTAGACCCATTACTGATGTGATTAGGAAACAAGCAGAAAAAGCCCCTAATGGGGCAAATAGTTTTTCTAGCCGAATGAATAGACCATTTCTTTCAACGCAAGCAACTCCTAATGGGAGGGCAAGCAAATCCTCCTAATCCCGATTGGCCAAAGGTTCAGGTTAGATTTAACTCCCATAGGGCGGTTAGTGGTGGGGGACAAAGGAGCACTTTGCAGAAATGCACAATGCCCCTAAAGTAGCAAAAGGGGAGTTATGAGAACTAGGAGGCAATTATCAACCAATCGGTCCATTGGATTTGCTAAAGCATGGGTTGGGTCTCCCTGATTCAAGAGAATATTGTCAGTTGTAAAAGATATAGTTTGCCAAGAAGATTTTATCCAGGTTTTTCTGAGGGATGAGTGACTCGTTCAGGGGCTGTTGGCAACAGAATTGAGATCATTTCCAACTCATGGCTCTAATAGAACTCTCAGGGTCAATCTACCCGAAGTTGGGTCTGCGCCTTTGTGCTTAATATCGGATGGTGTGGCAAAAGGGAATGCTGGCATGCCGCAAACTAGGCCGCTATGTGGTCAATTTCAAAGGAATGTAGAAAATCCTGCCCTGGTACAAGAAGACCTGGAAGGAGAGGACTGACAACCCCCGGCCACTGAAGGACCGACTATTACCCCAAATGCCTCCTATAAATTGTTATCTTGGAACATAGCTGGGGTTAACAAGCTCTTGTCAATTGTGACTGGGGGAAGTTTCTGGAGGGCTTTAATGTTATTTGCTTGCATGAAATATGGGCTATGGAAGAGGTTAATATTCAGGTGGAAGAGGTGATATTCAGGGGTACTTCTCATTTGACATTAAAGCCAAGAAAGAATCAAGGGGGAGATCCTCTGGGGGGGCTTGTGACATGAGTATATGATATGCTATGATAGGTTATTTGTAACGCGCTTAATACCTAGAGGTTTCGAAGCGCGGACCCTGGGATCGAACCTGTGACGCTGGTCTTAATTGGACTACTAAACAGGTTAGCACTGTTCACATGACCTGCAATAGTTGGCTATGAAAATGCCTGGTGACCATTTTATGCTATTGTTTAATGTCTATAATAGACCTAATGATATAAAGTGCCTAGCGTTATATCTATACTTCAAGAAAGTGTTTACAATTGGGAACATGACAATAGTAAAACTTATGGGATTGTTGTGATGGAGGATTTTAATATACAGCTGAAGCGGCTAAGAGTACTAGAAGACATATCGGAAGACCAAGATGAGGCCTGGGGCATTCCATGCTTAGAAGCAAGTCCACCTGCAAGGACCCATGGTACTGCAGTGGAAACTACCTGAACTCTATAAAAACTTGGATTCCGGGCCTGCAACAGACGTTTTTTCACTTATAAACCCGCTAAGGATACTTATCAGGGTCCAAATGGTAGATCCGGGATTGATTATGCCCTAGTTCTTGCTCGAGATTGGCAGCAAGTGGTCGGATTTCAAGTAATGGATCAATTTGAAAGCGACCACGAACCCATAATGCTTACGCTTAAGGATAGTCACGGCTCATACCTGTCGCTCAATTAAATGGGCATCACTGGTTCAGAAAGATTGGATTCCTAGCATCTATGGCACCATTATAGAGCACATACAGCTGTTATGCTCTTGGGAATGTACGGAAATGGAATGAATTCTGGAATTTGGGAAGTTGATTGAACACATACAACTTATGGTTACTGTTTTGAAGCCCCTTATTCTTAAAGGTGCCAGGAAAAATGAGACCTGGTACGATAAGGACTGTTGAGAAGCTGAAAAGATACTGGAATTCAAAGACATTGGAAAACCAACCTGGTGCTGAATGTACCTACAGGAATGTAGTAAAGGTAAAAAAGGGAGATTTCCTGACTAATAAATGGAATATTATATAAGAGACTGTCGAAAAGGGTGAGTCGGCTGGGTTCTGGAAGTGTGTAACCGATAGAGAGTAAGAGGGGGACACAACTCTTCAAGCCTGTATCACTCCCGATTTGTGGTATGAACATTTTAAGGGCCTGCATAAAATCTCACATCTATGTGAGATTGCAGAGTTGACAACTCTCCCAATGATAAACGGGAATGAAAGATCTAGGGGCCCGAGTCTTGAATTTACCCCGAGGGAGTTGGAGGAGACCATTAAGTCACAGGCCGGAGGGAAAGCAGCGGAGCCAGACAAAGTGCCAATGGATGTTCAAGGATGAGCCTATGGATTGGGCTATGTTGGTCATGAACAAAATCCCACAGTCATGGAACAACGCAGAGATAGTCCCAATCTTTAAAAAGGCTGAAAGGGACAAACCATCTAATTACCGCACAATTTCCCTTTTAGATGCCGTAGGGAAAATATTTGCTAAGACATTTTTAAAACACCTCAGAATTAGGTTGATACTAAAAGCCTATTGAGTGATCTACTAGCATGCTTTCAATCCAGCATGAGTACATTGGACCAGGGATTCCGGCTGTATTTGATCATACAAAAGAATATAATCCTTCCGAAGACCAAGCTGTACGTGGTAATTTGTTGACCTAAAGACAGCCTTCGACAGTGTCCCAAGAGGGCTACTGTGGGAGACACTTAGGGCCAAAAACATACCAGAAAATCTGTTAAACATGATACAGCTTCTTTATTCTATTTGGCAGTAGTGCATTGTGGCTCGGTGGGGGATGTTACTCAACCCTTGGAAGTAGCAAGGGGACTCAGGCAAGGCTGTGTTTTGGCCCCTCTATCATTTCGTTTCATTTTATATTTATATTAATACTATTATTGAACGGTATACATAGAAAATCTCAAAAATAAAAAACCGAGCAGGAAAAAATGCAGAATTCGGCACAGTAAAAAAAAAGGGAAAAAAAAAACAAAATGTAAAAAAAGGGGAGCCGAGTTGGAGGGGGAAGCCCTCCAGATAAGTTGCATATAAGGCCTTTTACGCACAGAAATCTTGTCAATACGGCCCTTTTAATTCTTCCTTGCGTATGTACCACTTACACAGGCTATTTATGGCAGCACCCCGATAAATCATGGGGCTCACTGGTGACAGCCTGGCAAGCAGCAGCTTGCAAATCCACTCTTTACTTCAGTAATCGACACAGTTCCTTGAAAGAAGCAACTGGGATGAGAGGGTGATTGTCAGAAGCGGCTGTGTGATTCATAGATTCCGTGCGGCTTGACAATCTACGTGTACGTCTATAGGTCCTTTCCTCAAATAGAACGAGACCATTCGGCAGTGCAGAGGCAAAGAAAGAGGAACAAGCAAGGAAAAGCAGCAAGGAGGCGTGTGAGCAAGTGAGTGAGCCGGCACTCCGACTGTGGCGTAGGAGTAGAGCTGCCTGGTCCCTGCAAATTTTGCGCAGACATGCTGCACCACTTTGGTTGGAGACTGGTCCCTGCCTTGCTGCATCGCAAAAAAACAGCTGGTGATGAGGCGGTGGGTGTGTGGGGAGTCCGGTTAACCACCGGCCGCCACAAGAGCTGTTGGAGCTCTGAGGAGCTCAGGAGTCTAAGAGCTCCTATTGGATAACACATTCCACAGGTAAAGACTAGTGGTGCTGGAAATTGGAAAGATTATCCTTGTTCGAGTGTGGGAGCGTTGGAGTGTTGGAACAACAAGTGTGATCACTCTTTGTTAGTGTGGGCCACTGAGAGGGGCAAGCACCGCTACCCTAACTTTGATAATTAGGGGGGTTCTGACGGCAACTGTGGGCTCAGAGAAGCCTTTGAGCCGATAGACCTTACCCCCAAATGGTAAAAAATATTCTGTGTGGCAGAATAGGTGTTTTGTGGTTTTGTGGTTCCAGAGTTCATTGAGGGACGACAATGCAGGAGCCTACACACCACCAACTGTATGCCGGGGGGAACAAAACACTTGTGAGTAGCAGAAAGGAAAGTACTCGTGGGAGAACGGCATGACACTTACCCTGTGTAGTGGTAGGGTAGCAATAACTGAAAAGGGCAAAGCGGCCCTGACGGCATATGAGGTAGGGGGGTTGTGTGACACGGGCAACAAGGCTGGGACCAGACCAACACTGACAAACTCTAGTATGGAGTAAGAACCCTCACATCATAAGAGGAAGAACACGCAACAAGGAGAGATGATGCAACATGAGGCGAGGCAGCAAAATGCAACCCACCTGTTACGCTCACCTGGTCTCTGCCGAGGCATTGGGGCACGGTTGCAGCCCTCCCAGGGGTGAGGTTGCTCGGGTCCGACGTTGCCCTCTGCGCTTATGTGGCGACTGGTGGTAATAGGTGATGCTGCTCGGAACTGCTCCTGCGTGGAGAATAGGGGGCTTGAGTATGTCAGCTTGTGCGCCTGATCCCCATCCAGACCCCTTCTCCCAAATGGTGATGCCCGTGGGATGCGAAGTCCCTGGAAAGCTCACCTGTTGATTAGTTTTGGTGAGCTCTCCGTCCTGCTGCTTCTGGCAGGGGCGCTTGTATGATCTGGACCGAGTTCCTTCACTGGTCCCTTGCACGTGGTAGTCCAGTCCTGCTGCGACTAAGCCACTATACTTCAGGTAAGTGTTCCTGTTTGCCTTTGTCTTTCCTCGTCTGTTTTTGTTATATTGTAAAGTTTGTTGTCTTGTATTGCTGTCCGTTCCGCTTTTGATGTTTGCTCTTTTGCTTTCTTCCCTTGCAGGTGATGTTGTAGGCCCGGCAGAAGCTGTGGAGCTCGAGGTGGCAGCCGGAGGGAACGAGGAACGAAGCTGCACTGGTACAGTAGCTGGTAAATTGTTAACTAGGGGGCGCACAGGGTTCAAATGCGGCTTGGCCCTAGGACGGATGTTCTAACCTTGTCTTTCTTCTTCTTCACAGGGTCCGAGTTCGTGGATGTGGAGCGTGGTGCTGCAGGGTCGGGATCAAGATCACTGGATGTCAGGAGATGAGTCTGCAGATGAAGCACCGGTTTCCTGGAGGCGAGTATGCAGGATAACGCCTGGTTTCAAAGGTAAGTAAACTGGTCAAAGCGGCGGTGAGCGTCAGGTTGAACGCGAGTGCAGAGTAACGCGAAGCACCGGCCTTAAGGATGGAGCAGCTTATATAGCTGAGCTCCTGAAGCCAAGCCCACCAGGTTCAGCCTACCTGCCACACCCTGCCACCCGATGAGTCAGCACATGAGGATGTTCTCTGGAATAAAGACTTTCAGCTCCTGGAAAGTTCTTGTAAAATAAAAGCACTCCTGCACTGAAATAAAGTGTTCCTGGTCACATCTCTATATGAGCCTGAGTCCAGCCAGGGGCTCTCTGTTTATGGGTCCCAAAGGGACATATGTGAGTCAAGTGACCCATTGCCCTCATCACTAGATGGTGTGGTTTTTGTGTTTGGGGCCTGTGGCCATGACAGCACCACAGTATGTATACGGAGGATTTGACCATAAAAGAGTTGAGGATCCCACTACATTCAGAAATAGTGGGGAGGTCAAACATAAACATAACAATGCCTCTTTGAGGCATCCAGAACCCAAACAACAAAGTCCATGTTACCTTCCAGGACTTAACATCAATGAGGGAGGTATGGGAACTGGTAGATGAGTCCAACAACCAAGAGGGGAGGGGCAATATGAAATAACAACCTACCTAGCCAAGACTAAAGCTGTATAACAAACACAAGAATTAAACATAAATGACGAGGTGATACTGGACCAATCCTTTGAGCAACTGTGTAGTGATATGTAAGGGACAATGGAACACACACATCGAGTGATTCCAAAAGGGGGAAATATCCCGACACATCTACCACAGGGGCCGGGAGGAAGCCAATCAACAAGTCCTCTGAACAGTACATTTCAACCTACTCGAAGGGAGTGTGGGATATATTGACCCACTCAGCAGTACTCCCATCCATAACAAAGCTGCACTTCAGCAGAAACAGCAAGATGGCTGTGCTGGCTCCTTTGAGCACCACTGCCTCACAGCAAATCTGTGTTTTGCAACTACAAAAAGATGGCTGCACCATCTTGCCAAGCACATATTGGGCAGGATGGAACAAGGGGGCACACTGAGAAAGCCTGCCATTGTTTTCTTACATGTACAAAAGAAGGGGAGTGAAAAAGCTGTGCTGCTTTGCTGCAAGCCCAAAGTTCCCATTGAAAAAGTGAAATATTTACATTTAAAAATTATGCTACTCTGATGCTCTTTTCCCTCTGTTCCTCATCACACTATTTTATTAATTAGACCTTGCCACGCTCATACGCATTCACATTGTGCTCCAGCAGACAAGAACAGTATCCCTGAATGCAGGCTGTTGTTCAGGTCTGAAGAAAGCAAAAGAAGCTTTACTCCAGCTACACGGGAAAAGCTTTACTTTTGGGGCTAAAAAATATGAAAGATCAATGCGTCAAAAAGGCCCTGGCTCTCTGGGCCTATGTCAATTTCAGTGCATCTGTGTTTAAACAAATTGCTGCATACAAGAAACTAGCTATGGCTACTAAACAATGGAAATTCAGAGGGAAGAGAAACACCGAATTTGCAAGGAAAATGTCAGCAGTCACTGCATGTTTAAATGTACTTTTACAAATAAAGAAAAATACTAGCTTAAAAGTGTATGGTAGATAAGGCCCTGCCCTTATCTAGCAATGTGAAGGGGGTTTTGTGCTGTGAAACTTAGATGGGCGATCTTATTCAACAGGCTTTCTTCTAATTTATAACAAAAATAAAGAAAATAAGGAATTAAATTGCACTGGCTTCCTGGGTGAAATCAGCCCCAAACAGGTTTCTGCTTGGGGGTTGCCAGCATCAGAAGGCCCCTCACAGTAGATGCTAAAACACACAAGTGATAATTGCTACCTTGGCAGACTTTTGTCTGGGCTGAGGCCTCTTACAATGGAACTTCTGGGACACCAGCCTGTGAAGTGGAGGGGGCCATAAACATTCAATCAAACTGGGAAACCACCTCCCCACACTGGGCTGAATTGACAGTTGGAGTTAGCTGAAGAGAAAAAAATGGTCCCAGGGAAGGACAAAGGATGCCAATTTGTTTCAAAAGACTATTTTATTAAGAAACTTTGAAGACAGTTATTTTTCCCACATAAATTCTCAGGAATGTAAAAAGTGGACAGTTTTAATGTAATTTTGTGGGTTTTGATTTAAGACGTTGTAGCCTTCACTGCCACCTTGGGAACAGAAATGGCAGAGAATTGGGTATTCCACGGAAAGTGTACCTGATGTCAATGTGAACATCAATACTGATATGCCCAACGATAATCCATACACATGTATAAAGTTATAGAATCTTATCTTATACCGAATATTTCACACTAAAAATTACAAAAAAATTATTAGAAGGGCAAAACAATGTCTTACAAACTGTAGAGTTGGACTGGCATGCTCTTCAGAAAATATGTAACCTATTTATGTGATTTGTTAAGATGCTCCAACTGTACAAATGTGCCATTTATGGCAAAACTGGATTTTAGCTAAAGTAACTGTGGGAGGTTCTGGACATTGTAAAACTCAAATGAATTTGTCTGCACTGGGTTTTCAATTTTAACTTGCTTTGAGAACTGTTTGCTTTTGTGATACTTTGCCTGATGGTTGTTAGTGATATATCATCCCTGATACTGTGATAAGACATATGCATATCATTATTTAAACACACATCATTAATTATTATTATTATTATTATCAAAATCCGAGTGTCATTTTCGGCCGTTGCAGAGGGTTTTTGTCTCTAATTTTATAAAGGAAAGGTCAGATTTTGATTCTGTTTGCTGCCTCTTATCCCCGACTACCTGCTGCTTCTTCCTATCCACTCAGAATTCAATTATTTGTGGGTTGAGGGAACATTGCAGGGGGGAACCTTAACTTGGGTGTTATCTATCCTAATTCAAAAAGTGCTCCTATTCATTTGTGCTTTGGATATGTTCTACTAGAAGGTTAACCAAGTGGATTGCTTTCATTTCCATTGTCATTATTACCCCATTGGTGATTGCTGCCCAATATTAAAATGTGTGTGATTTTTGTGAACTTTAAAAATAAATAAATATTGTATTTTCACCAAATGGCCTGGTTCATGGTCCATTTTGACCCGGGGTATTTGTAAAAGGGGGTGTGAGACTGGTCGGGTATCAGCTCAATTTGAATTCGTTGAAATTAAAGAAAAAGCATTCCTATTGAGCACCACATCCCAGGCTAAGACCAATGTGTCCTGGTCCAGTGTGTGACGCCCGATTGGAATCCTTAACTAATTGGGGGCTCGGGTCGGGTATCGAGTTTATTTATTTACCCGTGACAGCCTAACACAGCAGAAAAACCTTCAAAGTAGGAATACTTTGTGTGGCTGGAACACTGTGTTACGCTGTAGAAGCGCCTCCCCAAAACAAAAATCCAAAGTACCAGGCCTGTTTATAAAATTAAAGCTAAATCAACCCCAAAAATAGACAAAAAGCAATAGAATACAGATTACCCTACCAGAAATAAATTAACAAAGAAAAAACACTTTCCAAAATGGCCACAGTAGAGATCAACATAGCTAGGGAGCATCGTCTGCACAAATTATTTGGCTGGGGGGGAAATGGCCAGAACAAGATGAAAAAGTCTGGCTAGAAGAAATTACGCAATAGGTAACCGCCATAGACATGGACACATGGATACATGGCAGGACAGTGGCCTATTACACCAAGCTTTGATCGAGTTATACATGACTCCGAAAATTAAAGAGGCGCAGATTAAAATTGTCAGTATTGCGGCCTATATGCATCTTCATATGGGAGTGAAGCAGGAAAAGCATGAGGAAAATAGAACTCTTGCGCAAAATCAATCTGAACTTTTAGCTCAGATCAGACTTAACTAAAATTAGCAGAACAAAAATTGAAAAAGAGCCAAGAGTTTGAGGCAGAATCTGGAAATTACATTCAAAAGCTAAAAGAGGCCTTGGTTTTCTAACAGCAGAATAACGTACACCAAGAGACCCAATTAGATGCATTGAAAGAGGAGTGTAGGGAAAAGGTTGACTCTCTGCAAGAGAGTCAACAGAAGTTAAATCAACAAACTATAATAGAACCTGCGCAGAGCAGATAGTTACTCTACAAGATCAGATAAAAAAATTGGAAAAGGAAAATAATAAATTAATTATGAGAGACTCCCAAGCAGAATTTGATGAAGAGTGCCAGAAATTAGGTGCCATAACACAACAATGGGATGACCTGGTAGAACATAGAGGCCAGTAAAACCCTGATAGTCGAGCAAAAGGATCAGATCTTTGCCTACTATCAAGAGATAGGGGCTGAGAAGGAAAAACTAACAAGGTTGGAGAAATAATATTCTCGATTTAGTACAAACTGGAGGGAACCCGAACAGGGTGACAGGGCAACCCCTGATCATAGTATGATGACCTTGGTGTTAAGGGACTCAAATCCATTTAATACATTGAACACCGCTGACTTCCTGTCTACTGGTTCATATGGACCACAAACCATGAGGCCGACGGAATTAAATAGGTTTAGTATGATGGATCTGAAAGGTCAGTGCCCCCCAGAAAATGTTGGACAGGCGTCCCAGGATAGATATCAAAACATTAAAGCTGATGTCTGTGTCTCCTATGAGGGGAAATTCAGGGAATTAGAGCTACAGAAATATTACCTTCCAAGGGACCAGTTGGTTACATTTGTAGAAAAATTGAATGAAATGAGGCCCAAAAAGAGCATTTTGAAACATCCACCCAATCAGGGCAGTGGGGGGGATCCTCCGCCAACCCTGGCAGCAGGGAGGAGTCAGAAGACTACTCTCCTGTGCGCCACACGGGAGTAGAAACTAGGCCCCACCATTCTGTGATCCCCTCCCAAGATCAAAGAATCAGGAAGCGCCTAGAAGATCAGGAGGGGTCCTCCAAAAGTAGCACCTCCGAGCCTGAGGGCGAGTGGACTCGGGTGGCAAGGCCAAAGAAGGCAAATAAACTAAAGAGAGAGTTATGGCAAAAGACCCCATTAAGGAGATTAAGGCCATTAGGAATTTCATAAACCCATACCACAAAAACGCAAAATATTCTGTCTGGGAACACTTGGAACTCTACGAGCAAATGATGGACACTTTTCACCTTAAAGACAACCAGAACTGCATAAAGTACGCTAAGTGGACATTCTCTCCAGAGTACTCCAGCTTCTTTGCTGGACTGGAGGACCAGAACCGTTCAAGAAGGTCCACCTACCGGGCGACCATCTTGAAACACTTTTCCGCCCACAGAAACCCCCAAGCGGCTCGCAAAGCGGCCTACAATTTGCAGTGTGGGGAAGATCAGGCCCCACGAGAATTTGTGCAGGAGCTAAAACACGCCTTTGCACAAACAACTAGGAGGGTGCGCACGGATAGCAGGGAGTTTATAACTACCTTCTTTCATGCGCTCCCAAAATATATCATGACCCAGCTGGTGAGGGATTTCCATGATAAAAGATCTCTGTACAGGGTAATCGAGCTGGCGACCTGCATTTATGAAGTCCAAAAACCTGCAGAAAATAAAAATCAGACCAAAAACCCCAAACCAGCCAATGCCCCTGCTGCTGCTAAGGTAGCAGAGGTGAAGGTTGCCCCCATTTTAGACCTAGAAATTAGGAGCCTAAAAATGCACCAATCCCAAACCAGCAAAACCAGAGGCCAAGAAGACCTTCAGGCCAATCACAAATAGGTGGCAATCAGGGAAGTAATCCCACTAATGGGACCCCTAATTCTCCTGAGTATATCAGTCCCAGGTACAAGGGCAACCGGCCTATCTTGGGATATGTATGGACTCCTCCCGCCCAAGGGTGGGCCCGCCAGGTAAGTACTCTCCCAGGAAACTTCCCTTCTTACTTCCATCAGGAGGGCAGTAATCCCCCAAATGCTGGGTTACGTTTCTTTCCCAAGTACCCTCAAAGCCCCAACCTGCAGGGCAACCCTCCTTTCTTTCCCCGGTTTCAGGAGCCCAGACAACCCAATCCGGGACAGGGGAGGCCAAGTGGGAGGGCTACCAAAATCCACAATATCCGGGGTACTTCGGGAGAAGGGATAGTTACCTTTGCCACGATATGAACAGAGACCCCGCTACTAATCGGAACGGGTATCCCAACTGGAGCGACAGGTCCAGAACCTTACCCAGGGCCTGGGTCGCATGTTGAGGGCTAAACAAAACCCTCAGATGAACTTGGTGGCTCAGAACCCCACAAACCAAGGCACCCCAGAACAAGGGCGGGGAGATAACCCTGACAATTCACCGGTTCCAGAGGAGGAGGCACAGGGGAAGGGGGCTGTAAAGCCCTAGAGCAAGCTTCCTTCATCACCCATGAAAAGCCACTGGACATCCCGGAACCAGAACTAAAATCTCCTGCCCCTGAAAATCTGCAACCCAGGGAACAGAGGGTGGGTAGGAGAAATAAAGACCTCAAAAAGGCCCATTTTGGGGAGGAAGTTAATGTCCTCCAATTTTAAAGGGAAGAATCCTTAGAGGATTCTGGGAAAACAATCTTCTCCTTCAGGGACGGGGGAATTCCTCCCAAAGAAAAATGGGTCCCAAGAGATCTAAATCAAGACTGGGTGGGTGTGGGGACTGATGCATAGTCACCCATATCTGAAACCCAGAATTGTCATCCTTAGAAGAAAATAGTAATGGAGGGTCCTCCCAACAAATTGGTTGTAGTGACTGCCACCTGGTAAGCGGGGGCAGCACAGAGCAAAGGGAAAC
This sequence comes from Ambystoma mexicanum, assembly GCF_040938575.1. Classification (NCBI taxonomy): domain Eukaryota; kingdom Metazoa; phylum Chordata; class Amphibia; order Caudata; family Ambystomatidae; genus Ambystoma; species Ambystoma mexicanum. Next base: position 904,316,662 of record NC_090929.1, on the reverse strand, counting down.
AGGGATTCCAAAATACTCGACTGTTTCAGAATGTCACATTTTTATTACAGATCCCCAGACTCTGACACAGAAAACTGTCCAAAATGCCAACGTGTCAGAGTCCAGAATAAAGAAATTGACCACCCAGCTTGCCCAAAATGCACATTACATTTGCCCGCTTGAGGAGAAGGAGGGTAGATTTTATGACCCGGTCCAAGTGCAAGGGCAATGTACATTTTCCGCACCAGTGGACACTCGATACCAAGCCACTCTTCTGTCAAAAAGGGCCTTTGATCAGCTAAATTCAGGAAGCAGGGAGAGATACCAGATCCCTCTCACCCCTCTTCCTGGACAACTCCAAAACTTTGACAGGAAAGAAATTCCTGTCAAGGGGAGAGCGGATTTGGAAATAAAAAATTGGGCGACACAAGGTGAAACACCCGGTCATAGTCGTGACTCCAGAGGGCACACCCTATCTACTAGTGAAAGACATCCTGCACAGGTGGTCTCCCCCTAATAGTCTGTGTGAACAAGGTCCTCTGGACTCAGACTAACAGGCCAATAAAATTGAAACAGAGTGTCAACCATGTTTGTTTAAATGGCACATGCCACATGGTTGAACAAAAACCTGATCATATTGAGTTCATTTCCAGAACAATCAAATACCTGACGTGACAGTAATTGCTGTAGGACAACAAACTGGTGATGGGAACACCTCTCCATTCCTGAAAATCAACCTTCCTTCCAGTTTTAAGTGGCATTCCACACTGGAAGGAAATACTTTGAAATGTTATACTGATTCACAATTTGAAAACCCCAATCCTATAGTCAAAAGTGATGAGAAACCAGTTCAAAGTTTAGCTGATATTCAGAAAATTAGAGAACAGTTGTTCATCCCTATTCAGTTAAATGAGGGGACAGAGTCTATTCTCGCCCGAGTGTACATGAACAATGGTAAAACCTTCATCAGCGAAGCCACGTTCAAGCAGGTCCCAAAAGATCCAGCCATTCCCACATTTAAATGGATCAATAAGTGGGAAATTGGGTTGGAAACTCCCAATTCCAAACATCTCCTGCCTACTACAGGTGTACGCTCAAAATTTCTATAGGTAACCAAAGCATAGAACATTATTGTTGGGTCGCGCAAGATGCCCCTGCTGCATTCTATTAGGCAGTGACATTCTCAATTAATTTGCCATTAATTTGGACCTGATAAATTACAAAGCCTGGTCTCAACTAGGGGGGCAATCCCATGGACTTTGATGATTCAGAAAAAGCATTTCGGTCCGCCCAATTGCTGCCGTATGCAGTTGAAGTTCACATTAGAGAGGAAGTCACCATCCCAAGACGGACCAGACTATTCCCACTTGAATTAAAAAAAATTAAAGAGGACAGAAACTGCAAAATCCTGACGCATATGTACACCTCAATTGCCATCTCCAACAGCAGGAGTTGGGGTTAAACCCAACACCATTAGTCAATGTAGAACACAACACCATTCCAATATTGATGGATAACAGCGACCCTAGGAGTATCACTCTGGGCGCAGGCACCATGATTGGAATGGCGGTTGATGACCGACATTTTTCCATGGATCTAGGAAATGAACCGATAGGACCAATCCCCAATGACTGCTTTGACAATGACAGTGACAATACCGTACCACCAGACAGGATCTTCACCCGGCAAGGGGGGGGAATTTCCTGGTGTACTCTTCCTGCCCTTACAACTGCCGGACTTGTGACATCAGGCAGGATGAGTTGATATTCCAGGTCCACAATGACTGCCTCTCCTACCTGAAAGCCTCTCTCCAAGTCAACACTCTGTCCAGAGACCTCTCCACCCAGCTAGAGGAGGCCGCTGAGATAGCAAAACCCTTAGTCTTTCCAGGCTTCAGGCAAATGGTTGAAGAGCGGGTCAACCTAGCTGATGCCTGTGAAACTAGGGAGCAAAAGCAAAAGTTGAAACAGGTGATCTTAGATTTTCAAGATCTCTCTGCTGTGGACTCGTACGACTGTGGTCACACCAAAATCCATACAACAACAATTCCCATGGACCCTGGAATGACTCCAGTGTTTGTGAAGCAATATCGCTTGCCTCTCACATCCATGGAGTCCCTGACGGAATTCATTAAAAACCTTGAGGCCAGTGGGATAATTTGTCCAGTCCACAGCACCTTTAATAATCTGGTGCTGGGGATTTTAAAACCAAATGGCCAATGGAGACTCTGCGCAGACCTTAGGGAGCTAAATAAACGGGTCTACATGTCCCGATGGCCTCTCCCCTACATTGACAAGGGGCTGGCCCAGATCCAGGGGTCAAAGGTATACACTGCCATTAACCTGACAAATGGGTACTGGACCGTGCCCGCCAGTAGGGGGGACCAATACAAGCTGGCCTTTACCTTCTGGGGCAGCAGTACACGTGGACCCGGACTCCCTTCGGATACATAAACTCTGGCAACAAATTCAACATCTTCCTACATAAGGCCATGCCCGACTTGGGTAAAAGGGGTAACCTGGCCTATTTGGATGATGTCCTGATAAAAAGCTCAACTGTGGAGAAACATATAGCTGAAATCCGTTATGTTCTGACCCAGTTGAGGGTTGACGGAGCAAAGCTGTCCTTTCAAAAGGCGCAGTGGTGCAGAACCTGTGTCAACTTCTTGTGACATGAAATAATTCTTGATGGTCTTTGTCCCCAGGAGAAGAAAGTGGAAGCACTCCTAAAACTTAAAGACCCCCACAACTCTGCATGAGCTAAGAAACCTCCTTGGACTAAATAATTACAGTAGGAAGTTCATTGAGGATTACGCAGAGATCACAAGACCCCTGATCCATCTGTTGAAGGGGGGGGTCAAGTGGGAGTGGAGTCCAGAACAAGCCGAGGCAGTAAACCAACTCAAAAGAAGCCTCTCACAAGCGCCGTGTCTAGCTTACCCTGTCAAAAACAAGGAGTTCTTCTTGGCTACACGGTTCTCGAATACATGCTTGACAGCAGTATTATATCAAAAGCATGACAAGGTCAATAAAGTAATCTCCTATGCAAGCAAGACTTTATTCTCTGTGGAGGAAAAATGTAACGATTGTGAGAAGGCACTCCTGGCAACATTGTGGGCATTGAAGAATTACCGCCCGTTTATCCAGGGGGAACACATCGTAGTGGAGACTCCACACCAGCCTTTGCAATACCTCCAAAGTGACAGAATCGGGGCCGGAAATGTGAGTAATTCCAGAATTACTTCCTGGATTCTGTCAATGCAAGGCTTTCCTGTGGAGGTCAGATATGGCCAAAACAAGAAGAGTCCCCTCGCGCAAGGTCTGGCTGACTTGCATGATTGTGCCAGAGAAAACTGTCTCGAGGACGAAAGTCTTAAAATCCAGGACAACATGGAGGCATACCTGAATTCCCCGCAAAAAGTCTATGGAGAAGACAAGTGCGAGGGAATGCCCACAGTTTATGTGGACGGGTGCTCCTACCATGTTGACAACAATGGGGAAAAGGAACTGGTGGCCGGCATTGGGAATGCCTGGGTGAATGATGCCCCGGAACCGTCTGCCGAGTACAAAATCGGTCCCCGCACTAGTCAGGTGGCAGAGCTGATGGCAGTTCATCAGGCCATCCTCAATGCCGTCCAACACAAACTCCATGAACTGGTCATAATCACTAATTCACATTATGTTCGGAACGGGTTCGTGGAGCACCTGGTCAATTGGAAAACCAGAGGCATGCTATGTGCTAATAACAATCTTCTCAAACATGGCAAGCTAATCCAAAATATTGATGATTTGGTCACCTCTAGAGGGATGACCATCTATTGGAAGAAGATCGAGGGTCATTCCAGAATAGAGGGGCCAGACAAAACTGGTAACAACCTAGCTAATCAGCTGGGCAAAACCGGAGCCATCAAGGGGGATCTCCTCGAGATTGAGTCCCTGTTGGGGGAAATTCAGGTCACTGCTATCACTAGGTCCCAGACAAATGCTCATAATGAACTCTCAATTGCCCAGTGGAGTAAGGAGACCCCAGATGCCGATTTAATCACGGCACAAAAAGGGGATCGGATTATTGGAAAATGTTATCAACACATTGAGGACCCTGAGAACTTTCCCCTGACAGATACGGACTACATTGGGAAAGCTGACCTCAGGGTGTTGATGAAATGTCCAAAAATGTTCCGAATCCAAGACGGTTTGTTGGTAAGGAGATCCATATCTGGCTGTGACGAGTGGGTGGTCCCTACCTCATTCCGAAGCATGATGCTAAGTCACGCCCATGACGCCGCCACAGACGGTCATCGGGGGTTTCACACTACTTTAGAAATCTTGCGGGAGGTTGCATACAGGCCACACATGGGGCAGGACCTCGACCAATACTTGAAGGGGTGTCTTGTGTGTGCACAATTTCAGGCAACTTCTCTCACACACCAAGCTCCCCTCCTGAAGAGGGGGATGATACTGCCTTGGTCAGATTTCATCGGGCCCGTGATACGCTCCTCTAGGGGGAACAAGTACATGTTAACAGGAACATGCCCGTTTACCAAATGGGTGGAATGTCTCCCGGCCCCAAATTGTAAGGCAGAAACAGCAGCTGCCCTGATGATCAACCACATCTTCTCGCGTTTTGGCCTACCCCAAAGGATTGAGTCAGACCGAGGTAGTCAATTCAACAGCCAAGTGATGACAAAGATGTGGGAGATAATTGGGGTCAAAAGGAAACTTCACAGTGCATACTGCTGTCCTCTAGTGGGGGAGTTGAGAGGTACAATAAAACCATTGTGAGCATGCTAAAAAAGTTTGTGGCAGATTCTGGGCCAAGTTGGGACATCCGATTATCACTTGTCCTGATGGCCATCAGATCTACACCTTCTTCTGCGACCAAGATGTCTCCATTTGAGCTGATGACTGGGTGAAGGATGGTGTTACCTCAGCATCTGCTCTACAGAACACAAGAGCAGACACTGATAAACGCCTCCACAACACGGTTATGTTGAGAATCTAAGAAAACGCCTTCAACATGCTTTTGCGTACGCTCAGCGGAATCTGGAAAAATCTGCACAGGGGATAAAGACTCAATATGACTTAAAAACAACAAAAAAAGAATATCAAGTAGGAGACAGGGTCTACTTGTACAATTTCAAAAGGAACCAGAGCAAGGAGCGGAAATCTCTCCCCTGCTGGCGCGGACCTTTTGAAATTGTAGATAAAATTTCGACTGTCGCCTACAGAATCAGCATCCCCAAAGGAGAACTGACAGAAGAGAAATGGGTCCGTATTAATCAGTTAAAAAAGTTGTCACCCTAGGTACATTTTGCTGCGTAGACATCTGGAGAATGAGAACCAGACAAAGAAGAACCAGAAGGGAACAGGTAGGTTTAGAGGTATAATTATTTAACAGGGATTATTTTACTTCATGGTTAGGGCGAAAGGGATTCCCCAAAATTCTAGCCAAATCCATAGTTATCTGCGTCTTGGGAGTGATCAGTTACTTTTATTGTCTAAATACTGTCATTATTGAATGTATGTGTGTCCCACTGCGGTCAACCTTCTTGGAGGGCAGTCAGTGGGATAATGTAGTAACCGGTTCTGATTTATTTCATAGATTCGTACTGGTTCCGCCCATTCATCACCAAGGAGGACCTCCCCGGGGACCGGGAAAGGAAACAGCAAAGGAAAAGCCAGTGTGTCACTCCACACCATAAAGAAAGACCTAAGAGGAAGCTGCAGGGATCGCTCCACACTACCACGAGAGACCACAGGAGGATTGTGGAGTACCGCTCCCTGATGATGGAAGGACTCCACCTGATGAACCCCGTTTTAACCACCTGGTGAACCCCATTTTGCCCTACCGATGAATTCCACTTTGCTCTACTCTCCCTCGACACGGAATCTCAGAAGAGTCGGAGTGGGGGAATTTGTGGGACATATTGACCCACTCAGCAGTACTCCCATCCATAACAAAGCTGCACTTCAGCAGGAACAGCAAGATGGCTGTGCTGGCTCCTTTGAGCACCACTGCCTGACGGCAAAACTGCGTTTTGCAACTACAAAAAGATGGCTGCACCCTCTTGCCAAGCACATATTGGGTAGGATGGAACAAGGGGGCACACTGAGACAGCCTGCCAGTGTGTTCTTACATGTACAAAAGATGGGGAGTGAAAAAGCAGCCTTGCTTTGCTGCAAGCCCAAAGTTCGCATTGAAAAAGGGAAATATTTACATTTAAAACTTATGTTGCTCTGATGCTCTTTTTCCTCTGTTCCTCATCACACTATTTTATTAATGAGACCTTGCCATGCTCATACGCAGTCACATTGTGCTCCAGCAGACAAGAACATTATCCCTGAATGACAGGCTGCTGTTCTGGTCTGAAGAAATCAAAAGAAGCTTTACTTCAGCTACTGTTACGCTCACCTGGTATCCACGGGGACGCCACCCAGCCCTGGTTGGATGATTTGCACTCTCGAACCCTCTCCCGGTCCCTTGGTAAGGCCTCTGGTTAAAGATGGGTCTGCAATATAGGAGAGTTGGATTCAATACCAGATTGTCTTTATGTTTTCCCACCTCCCTTGGCCTCAACTCCTTCCTCCCCCTTGGGCCTTCTCCTCACTTTAGTTTTTTAAAAGTGGATTCTCCGTCCTGCTCCTCGTGGCAGGGACGCATAGATGTGGGGGGCGAGCAGCAACCAAGTTACTTCACTGGTGCAAGTCCCCCTGTGGGAACCCAGGCCTGATGCGACTCCGTAGGTTTGCTGCATTACAGTCTTTATATGTAGTTCTTATGTTCCTCTTAGTTCGAATAATAATGTCTTGCTTCTTTCCTTTTAGGTATGTAAAGGTATTTTGGTGTTATGCAGTTTGAAGATGAGCGTAGGCCGGTAGGCGAAAGCGCGGTGTGCGCGATGCTGTCAGGTGAGTAACGTGCAATGCGCTGCACTGTTTCGTCTTTTGTATTGCTAACCTGTATCTTTTCTCTCCTTGCAGGTCGCGATGTTCCTCGCCGAGTGCCCTAATGTTCCAGCGATGATGCTGACCAGGAGATGACAACCCAGGTAAGAATTGTGTGGCTTTCTTCGTTCGGGAGGAAACGTGAGTAAACCCTTACTAATGCTGTCTTTCTTTCTCCTCTTTCCAGGTTATGGTATTCCAGGATGCATGTGGTTCCGGATGATGGGAGTTCGCATCTTCAGGTGAGTGGAAGTGAAGTCGGCGATGGATTGAAGACAGGATACTCTTCCAGGTAAGTTTCATAGTGTTCTTTCTCTCTCTGCAGGTTCTTGGTTTCAGGTAAGCTGGCATCAAAGAACTGGACACAGTGAGCGTTACGCTGCCCACAGCAAATAACGCCAAGCATGTTCTGCTGTTTGAGTGTGGTTTAAATAGTCTCAGGTAAAGTAGTCCAGGTAAAATAGTCCCAGGTATGCCACACCCAAAGTAGTCCAGGTAAAGTAGTCCGAGGCCTGCCACACCCAAAAGACTAGACCGCATAGCTCAGTTCCTTGTAACTGAGTTGTGTGTGTGCCTCCATGTTGGTTGAATCCCCCCAAGTTAAATAGTCCCAAGTAAATCGTCCCATTCTGACGCGCCAGGACTGACTCCAAGAGAGTCTTGGATGAGGTTTTAAGGACTTTGACCTAGTCCTAACTGGAAGGCTGACTTGCCAGTGAGGGCTAGGGGTAAGGGTCATGACAGCTACACGGAAACACTTTACTTTTGGGGCTTCAAAATACAATGCCTCAAAAAGGCCCTGGCTCTCTGGGCCTATGTCAATTTCAGTGCATCTGTGTTTAAACAAATTGTTGCATACAAGAAACTAACTATGGCTACTAAAAAAGGTGGAAATTCAGAAGGAAGAGAAAAACCGAATTTGCAAGGAAAATGTCAGCAGTCACCGCATATTTAAATTTACTTTTGCAAATAAAGAAAAATAGTGGCTTAAAAGTGTATGATGGATAAGGCCCTGCCCTTATCTAGCAATGTGAATGGGTTTTGTGCTGTGAAACATAGATGGGAGATCTTATTCAACAGGTTTTATTCTGATTTATAACCAAAAAAAAGAAAGTAAGGAATTAAATTGCATTGGCTACCTGGGGGAAATCAGCCCCAAACAGGTTTTTGCTTGGGGGTTGCCAGCAAAAGACGCCCCCTCACAATATATGATAGAACACACAAGTGATCATTTCAACCTTAGCAGATTTTTGTCTAGGCTGAGGCCTCTTACAATGGAACTTCTGGGACACCAATCTGTGAAGTGAAGGGGGCCATAAACATTCAATCAAACTGGGAAACCCCCACCCCACACTGCACTGAATTGACAGTTGGAGGTAGCTGAAGAGAATAAAATGGTCCCAGGGAAGGACAAAGGATGCCCATTTGTTTCAAAAGACTATTTTATTAAGAAACTTTGAAGAAGGTTATTTTTGCCACAGAAATTCGCAGGAATGTGAAAAGTTAACAGTTTTAATGTAATTTTGTGGGTTTTAATTTAAGACGTTGCAGCCTTCACTGCCACCTTGGGAACAGAGATGGCAGAGAATTGGGTATTCCACAGAAAGTGTACCTGATGCCAATGTCAACACCAATACTGATATGCCTAACTATAATCCATACACATATATAAAGTCATAGAATCTTAGGCCGAATATTTCACACTAAAAATGATTAGAAGGGCAAAACAATGTCTTACAAACTATAGAGTTGGACTGGCATGCATACAGAAAATATGTAACCTATTTATGTAATTTGTTAAGATGCCACAACTGTACAAATGTGCCATTTATGGCAAAACTGGATTTTAGCTAAAGTAACTGTGGGAGGTTCTGGACAGTGTAAAACTTGCATCATAAATCTGACATCATGCCCTTGAAAGCCAACCAGCTGAGAAGAAGGCGGTAACTATCACCACTGACCAATCCAGTTAGCTTAGATAAGCCTGCCCTACTATATAATTCTATGATGTCACCATGCTCTATAAAAAGGGTGGCTGACAGAACTCTGGACACACTCTTCCTGAATTTCCTGTGCCTGCATTCCTGATCTTCCACATTCTTCTTGCCAGATTCCAGATCCCACTGCCAAGCCAAAGCATAGCTGATTCCAGATTTACTGGCAAGCCAAAGCATAGCTGATTCCAGATTCCACTGCAAGGCCAGAGCTTTGCTGACCATCCCAGCAAGGTCTCCATCCAGAAATCCCACTAAAAATCCCAATAGCCAAAGGGAAAAGCTGTGGTATTCTTTTGCGAAGCATCCTGAGACCAGCCTGGCTTTTTGCCCACTAACTGTATGGTTGCTGCAACCCTGCCTTCCAGCTGTCCTGATTATCCGGTGACCAGACAGGCCCAGCTGTTGTGCTGCTAGGAGAGTCCGCCGCTACAGGTGACCCGATCCCTGGAGTCCAGAACCCGGTTGACTGTTCCTAATCTCAAATTTAAGAGCAGACTGTGTATCCCCCATCCCATAACACATAGTCTACCCCATCTTGACTTTTGTCTTTGTGCCACTTTCTAAGCAACCCTATCAATCTCCTGATAACTTGTCTAGACTGTTCTAATTTTCTGTGCACCTCTTTCTTGTTTTTTAGTATTAGCGCAATGTGTTCCTTCATCTCATCTTGTAACTCATTACTAATATTTGGAGTAATTTAATTAATTCCAACATAGATCAGAACACAGCGGGAAAAGGTTGACGTTGCGAATCAATCTTTGAATGTACCGTGGCTTTCTTTAACAATATAGTCTAAATAATTTAGTTTAAGTAAAATTTGCCTTTCTTTTTAAAACAGATTTTCTCTTCTGAACTGCTTTATTTTCCTAAAAACGAACCGCCTTCTACCTTCCAAATCTTTCTCAATTCACCAGCTATAGCCCTCCTTTCACTTCTGCATTGTCCCTGTGCTGTGCATCTCTCACCATGCCAAAGAACCGCATTCCGAATCAGTGTTTTTCACAGTTTTTTTTAAAAAGAAACGTTTTGGCATTTGAAACTGCAAACTAGAAAAAATGCAACTTTTCCATGTGTGAATTCGGATGCACTGGGTTTTCAATTTTAACTAGCTTTGGGAACTGTACGCTTTTGTGATACTTTGCCTGATGGTTGTTAGTGATATAACATCCCTGATACTGTGATAAAACATATGCATCTCATTATTTAAACACATATATCATTAATTATTTATCAAAATCCGAGTGTCATTTTAGGCCGTTGCAAAGGGTTTCGCCTCTTATTTTGTGAGGGAAGGTCGGATTATGATTCTGTTTGCTGCCTCTTATCCGTGAATACCGGCTGCCTCTTTCTATCCAGAATCCGATTATTTGTGGGTTGAGGGAACATTGCAGGGGGAAACCTTAACTTGGGTGCTATCTATCCTAATTCAAAAAGTGCTCCTATTCATTTGTGCTTTGGATATGTTCTACTAGAAGGTTAACTAAGTGCATTGCTTTCATTTCCATTGTCATTATCACCCCATTGGTGAATGCTGCCCAATATTAAAATGTGTGTGATTTTTGTGAACTTTAAAAAATAAATAAATTTTGTATTTTCACCAACCGGCCTGGTTCATGGTCCATTGTGACCCAGGGTATTTGTAAAAGGGGGTGTGAGACGGGTCCGGAACCGGCTCAATTTGAATTAGTTGAAATTAAAGAAAAAGCATTCCTATTGAGCACCACATCCCTAAGACCAAGTGTCCTGGTCCAGGGTGTGACACCCGATTGGAATCCTTAACAGGAGTATCCAAAGACAACAACGGGGCAGAGGCAAGTAATCACCGAAAGTTGTTTTACACCCAAAAATCTCACGATGAGAAGAGACACCAACATAATGAAACAGATGGATATTGTTGGGTCCAGCATCCATATCGGCTTTGCATCTAGTGCTGGCGTCTCTGTTGCTCTTGTATGACAATATCAAAGAAACTCTCCAAGGAAATGCAGGAAAGTTAGATCTGTTAAAACAAGGAATGATAACACTGCTGGTAGATATTAAGCAGGCAACACACAAGGAGGCCTCCTTGCTCAAGCAATGGGAGGAGGTGCCCCATACTACTCATGAAGTACAAAGCACACATGTGGAACCCACAAATAACCCCCCTACAAGGAAGGGAAGAACTGGAGATAGCAAATCAAGAAGTAGATGGAGTGGGTAGACAGAATAAGCAAAAAAGAAAAACAAAAAAGAAAAAAAAGCAAAAGAAATCAAAGATTTTGCCGGCACCAAATCCCCCCAAAAAATAACAAATCAAAACAATTTGTGGGGCTTCTCTCACTGGTTGAAAAAGAAACAGGTAAAATCTAAATAAAAAGTGGAGTGGAGGAACAAGTTAAGTAAAAGGGACTGGGAAAAAGAAGAAACAGGCTAAAATCACAACCTATTTGGATTCAAAAGAAAAGGACCAAAGTCAGCAATGTAATATAGTCTCTGAGGAACACAAAAAGGCTACAGAGACTTCTACTGGAGAACAATCCCTACAGGGAGAACAATCCCTACAGGAGATAACGCTATCTAGAGAAATGGCAGAGAGGGAGCAAACATTGATGGCAGAGGTTCACCAGAAAAAAACGGACCGGAACACGAGGTAGACAGAAAGAAATCCACCAAGAACAGAGGAAAGATACCCCTGCAGAGGGAAGAGACGATAAAAGAAATATTACAAGGGACGGAGATGTGGTGGAGTACAGATAGAAATGAAAACATGAACAGGCGAAACACAATAAAAGGGTTTCAGGCAGTTCCACAATTAAGAGCATTGCGCTCAGAAGATATTCTGAAAGTGGCTTACCCCAAAAAAGGAGCGGAAGATCGGTATCTACTTTTGCCTCAAATGTTATTGCTCAGCTCATCTGGAGCAACCGAACAGCTCTTAAGACGCTGGGATTCACGTTGTAGGAACTGCTGACACAGGAGCAATAAACCCAATACAACAGATACAGAGCCTGCATCAACAAACGTAACCCAGGGATTACAAGGAATACCAGGAACTGGGAATGAATGGGCATGGCTGGAAGTGTCTATAGAAATGTTTAGGAAGGTAAAACAAAGTCAGCAGCATCTTTAAAACAGATGAAGTGAACATAACATTGTGGAACGTCTGTGGATACCTCAAGATAATGAATATCCCCACTAAGCCTTTCATAGATGAAAACATTGTGATCCTGCAAGAGACCATGGCATTGGAGGATTTTGAGTTGACAGGATTCAGAACATATTGTCAACACGCTATCCGGGGTATCCACGGAAGACCAAAAGGGGGCCTAGTAGTGGCGGTTGATCTAGGATGGGACTGTAGCCACTATGAAATCGCGATACCTTCGCCAGGCATTTTGGCTTACACATAGAAAGGTTGGCACCAACACCAAACCTCCTGATTGTAAACATTTACGTAAACCCAACAAATAGCCACATTGGGCAGTTGCAGACAAAGCTAGCCAAACTCTTTGAGGGATGGCTAAGAAAAGCTAGAAATACAAATCTGCTAGTAGCTGGAGATTTTAATGCAGAGTGTGGGCGGAAGAGGGGAAAAAACACACACTGCAAGGAGGAAACATCAGACTAAGCTTTTGGAACTCGTTTATGGCAGACTGGGAACTGTGGCCATGCACTCCAGGAGATCAAGAACAAATGGATTTCCACACATGAAAAAGGGGAGAACCAACCTCATGGATTGACCATATCTTCACCACTACAGAAATAAGTGGAAACAACTTAACACTGGGGGAGGGGTGGGGAAGTGATCACGTGCCTGTTAAGTACTCAATACATATGCAAATGGAAAAGTACCACATGGAACCCTTGTTGGCTTACACTGAGTTAGCTAAAGGAGAACAATAATTAAATGGAATACAAGAATAAAAATGTTGTTTACAGAAATCTGGGCCGAAGAATTAGCACGAATGAAGAACAGGGACGTGAAGCTTACAGTGAAGAACTATAACATTAAGCTTAAAATATATTTGGAAACACTATCTTTGAAAGGGAAATGGTACTCGATTAAGTTACATAAAAATCCCTTTGATATTAGAATAAGGGAACTAAAAAGAATAAAAATAAGTTTTGCTCAGATATGCTTTACATTAAAGAAAAGAGAAAGGTTATGATATGATATTTTATTTCTATCGCGCTCGTACACAATTGTTTCAGAGCGTGACAAGGCAAGGGAGGGGAACAAGAGAGAACAAAACAACAATCTTACTAGGCCCAGTGACACTGCGAAAGCACTAGTGCATGGGGAAGGGGAAGAAGTGCATGGAAGCGGGAGAGTGGAAAATGCGGAGCAGAGGAGAACAGATAAATAATAATAAATCAAAATAAATAATAGAGGCAATAAACAGTAGTAGTGCAGCCGGCAAGTAGAAAGTGCTGTGTTTACGGCAGCAGACTGGGTAAGTCTGATAAGTGCAGCAAAGAAGAAAATGGGGTGGGGGGACTGTATGGGTAGAAATACAGTCCCCAGTGCAAAGGGTGGCCAGCAGGCAGTGCAGGGTGGCAGGGTGAGCAGGTACCTGGACCCAGGGGACAGAGGGTGGCCAGGTGCATGGTGCCAAGAGAGAGCAGATCAGTAGGGGAGAGGGAGTGCGAAAGCAGAAGCAAAGAGGAAGGTCTTGAGGTGCTTCCGGAATTGGAGATGGTGCTCTTCAAGTTTAGAGTGGCAAAGGTTGTTGCTCATATAAAAGAGAACTAAAGTTAATCAAAAGAGCAACTAAGATCAGGAGAAATCAAGAATTAGTGGAGACACTGGTTCAAAAAGACGCAGGCAAATTCTGGTCCATTATCGGAGGAGCAACAAAAAAAACAGTAGCTCCCTAGAAGAGTTCCAAATACCAGCATTAGCATGGGAAAAATTCCTAAAAGAAAAGTATCTGCCCCCAAAAAAAGAACTCCCAATAGACTGAGGCAGTAAGGGGGAAGATATAAGAATAGAGTTTGCATGGGACCGGGTTGATGTGATATGGGCAATAAAAATAGCTAATGCCTCTAGAGCCCCAGGCCCTGACAACACCCCTCTAATGGTCATCAAAGAGAATGTGGAGATATGGGTGACTCCTTGTGCTCCCCCGTACCCGAAGGCTTAAAGGAGCAGACAAAAAGAAAATAACACAACAAAAAGACACATAGCCTAAAAGATCTGATATGTACTAAAGGGGACTGACTTAGAGAAATCTAGGAGAAAAAAAAAGTCTTCAATTTCTTCTTAAACTCTTCCATGGAGATAATATTTCGAAGGACAGAGTCAAGGTATTCCATGCTGGCTTCGACACATCTATTCACAGGGAGATATCCCAGAGACATGGAAACAATCAACAATTGTTCCGATTTATAAGAAAGGGGATACATTGAACCCAAAAAACTTCAGGCCCATCGCACTATTAGACTCCATGAGTAAGATCTTTGGAACCCTACTGTTAAGGGACCTTAAAAGAAAGATAAGCAAACTACATCTCTTAGTGGATTCCCAAATAGGTTTCCGAGCAGGAATGGGAACCCCTCTAAATGCATTTACTTTGGCCCATATGAGAGCAGCAGTAAAAAAAAAGTCCATGGGTACAGTATATATGGCCTCAGTCGACATGACCAGTGCTTTTGACACTGTTAGTCGAGGCCGATTGGGGGCAAAGCTCCATCAAGCAGGGTTCTCTTTTACACTGATAAAAATGCTGGCCTTGTTACATACAAACATCTTGGTGACAGTGAGGCTCAACCAGGAGGGGGCCACGACAGACTTTGTTCGGACACATGTGGGTTTGAGACAGGGATGTGTCGTGGTTCCTACCTTGTATAATTTGTGCATGGCAGATGTAGCAAAGATTTTGGTGCGGGGAGGCACAAACCCAGTCAGATTAGGATCGGCAATACTTGACTGGATAGCGTTTGCCGAGGACGTAGTGCTGTTTGATCTTACCTCGCTAAGATTACAAAGGAAACTGTCACTATTTTTTTTTTATTGTAACATGTAGTTTATATAAACTTTTATTACACATTCACCTTTCACTTTATGCCTCTTGGCTTCAACCTAAAACATCTTCAAAACTATTTTTTTTAAAAGAAAAAGAAAATAAAGAAAATAAATCCTATAAATGACATCATCAACATCATCATGATCGTGTTCATCGTCAGCAGGTCCCCGACATCTGATACAAAACTTACATGCTGCTCCTGGTCTACGCTACACGGGAGCCATTACTGCATCCATAAAATCAACCACAGGACAGGTTAATTTGATGTTTTTTCCCACCAACCTCAAGAACCACCAATCCTTCATATTACCAGTTTGGGGGACACATTTGCTGAGATGAATTAGTCGTTTGGAATTTAATTCTACGCATTCCTTAAGCAAGTGCTTTGATGATTCAACTGAGACAAGACAAAATCTACAAAGATTGTTAGAGGTTTCTTTGCCATGCTTTAGGAACAACATTTCCTTGGTCTTATAAGCATTTAGCCTTAGTTTCAGGAACTGATCTTTATGATGCTGCAATGAAAACGTTAACTACTGCGGGAAGTGATCTACTCCACATGCAGCTGTTCCAAGATAAAGCGACAAAGCAAATTTATCAGGTGTTTCATTGTTTTGAATCCAGTTCCATCTCTAACTTTTTCTTTGCTGCCTGTGGAGTATAAAGAACTGTCTCCATATCGACATCAGCAAAGTTCAGGATCATGTCAATTTTGTCAGCCCAAATCTTCAATAACTCGGAGTGTGGAGATTTATTAGAAGCAGCTAAAATTCTATAGGGCGCAGCCGGATTTGAAAGGCGCATTTTCCTCAGCACTGCTACCGATTTCCACAGTACAGTTCCATGCAGGGAGTCCAGACATAGCTCATGCCGGATAGCTGTCATGGAGATGTTGGCCAGTAGTTTTAGAATTTTTCGCGAGAAAAGACCCTATAAATATTTCCAGAAGCCTTGAGTTATGTTCCAGCCTGCTTCACTTCCAAAGGTAATTGTTCAAACGACCTTGGGCAAGTAGAACATCAGTATTGGTGTCATTGTAAATTTTCCATAAGCTGCGTGCAGCTTCGCTCCCTGTAAAGCACATTTTCTCATATGGAGTGACAGATCGCATGACCAATTGACTGATTGATTGATTGATTTATTCATAGAGCGCTTTATGCCACAGCGCTGTACATTGTAACAACAAATACAGAGAAATAACAACAATTAACATTGTGAGCAAGAATTACAGCATGAATCATTGCACAAAACAGTGCAAAGAGCAATTAACTGAGGGTGGGGGAGTGAAGTGAGAATTGGTGAGTTGAGGGGAACCAGGAGAAGGATTGAATACATGTAGAAGGAAGGGGTAGAGAGTGAAGGGAGAGGGGAGAGAGGAATTAAAGGGAGGGGACAATCAAGGGGGGAGGAGTTGAGAAGGCAGGGAGGGCTTCACGGAGGGGAATGAAGGAGAAGGGATTTAAGGGAAGTGCGAAATGAGGTGAGGGTAGTGGAGGAGCGGATTGGGAGGGGGCGAGAGTGCCAGTGTAGAGGAGCAAGAAGATTAAAAGAGCGGATGCGGGAGGAAGCACAGGGGGAAGGGGGCACAGTGAGAAGGAAGTGGTCAGCGGAGCGAAGAGAGCGAGAGGGGGACTAGAAGGAGAGGAGGGAGGAGAGATAAGGAGGAGCAAGACCATGGAGGGATTTGAAAACGAGGCAGAGAAAGTGGAATTTTAGTTGTAGGTGGAAAGGTAGCCAGCCGAGATGAGAGAGCAAAGAGGAGCTAGAATCACAGGGGTTTAGGAGACAAAGGGTACGAATAGCAGAGTGGTATATGGATTTGAGAGGGGTAAGCTGAGAAGAGGGAAGTCCAAAGAGTAAAGAGGAGCAGTAGAAAAAGACAGGAAAAGAAGTTAAGAGAGGAGTCAAATAGAACGCCTAGGTTGCGAGCATGGGTGGAGATAGGAAGATCAGTGGGAGGAAAATGGATAAAAGGGGGGGGGGAGGTAGGGGGAAGAGTATTAGAGGGGAAGAAAAGGACTTCGGTTTTATCGGTGTTGAGAGAGAGAAAGCGGGAAGACATCCAGTTCTTAATGGCTGTGAGGCAGGAGGAGAGTTTAAGATGGATGTCAGGTGTGAAGGAGGAGAAAGAGAGAAAGAGTTGAGTATCATCCGCATAGAAATGATGGGAGATACCAAAGGAGGAGATAACAGGGGCAATGAGGGAGGTGTAGAGAGAGAAGAGGAAAGGGCCAAGTACAGAGCCTTGAGGAACACCGTAAATTAACATGAAGGAAGGAGAGGTCTGGCCACCTCATGAAACAGCAAAGTAACGGTTGGAAAGATAAGAGGATAGCCATTTTAAAACGGGGCCTCTGAACCCGAAGGAGGAGAGGGTATGGAGCAAGAGTGGGTGATCAGCAGTGTCGAAAGCAGCAGAGAAATCAAGGAGTTTAAGAATAGAGGATTGCTTAGAATGACGAGCAGAGAGGAGTGAATTGAGAATAGAGATGAGAGCAGTTTCAGTGGAGTGTTTGGGACGGAAGCCAGATTGAAAAGGAGGAAGAAGAGAGGAAATAGAGACAAAGGAAGAGAGTTGGGAGTAGGCAAGGTGTTCAAGGAGTTTGCAAAGGAAAGGTAGGAGAGAGATAGGTCTGTAGTTAGCAGTGAGCAGTGGATCAGCATAGGGTTTCTTGAGAATAGGAATTATCGTTGCATGTTTGAAAGCAGAGGGAAAGGTAGATGAGAAAAGAGACAGGAGTTGAAGAAAGAGGAGAGGTAATGGATAATAAGATGACACACCTTAGGGATGAGAACAGAGGGGAGAGGGTCAGAGGGGGCAGACGTGGGGTGGGCTTTGGATAGAAGGGAGGAGATATCAGAAGAGGAAACTGATGAGAAGACAGACATGGTGGAAGATGGAGGAGAGGGGTGGGGAGGAGAGAGGGAGTCAGAGAGGGAGTTAAGTTTTTGCCTAAGTGTGAAGATTTTGGAGGAAAAGTAGTTGGCAAAATCAGAGGGAGAAAGTGTGGAATTGGATGAGGGATCGGGAGTGGGAGGAGAGAGAAGACGGGAAAGAGTTTGAAAAATCCAACGGGGATGGGAGGCTTGAGACTGAAGAAGGTTAGAGTAGTAGGCGGATTTGGCCGCAGTAGGACAAGAATTGTAAAGTGTATGGTAAGAGAAGTAAGAGGTTTGATTAGGAAGCGAGGGAGTTTTGAGCCAGAGTCTCTCAAGACGTCTGAGAAAGTGCTGCATAGAGTGGAGATGGGAAGTAAGCCAGGGTTGAGAAGGTTTTTGAGTAGGGCGGAAGAGAGAAAGGGGGTAGAGTTGATCTAGGGCAGTGGTGATTGCAGATGAGAGGGAGGAGAGAGCATCATCGGGAGAGAGTAGTGCAAAGTCTTGGAGAGTAGGAAGAGAAGAAGAGCAAGTTTGGTAGAAGAGGGTAGTATCAAAATCACGTAGGTCACGACGTGAGTAGATTGGTAGGGAGGGATTAGTGTTAGAGGGTGGTGAGAGAGGAGAAAGTGAGAACAAGAGTAAGGCATGGTCAGAGAGATAAACAGGAAGAGAAGAGACAGGAGAGGAGAGGAGAGGAGGGATAGGAGGAGTTAAAGATGAGGTCAAGAGTGGAACCAGAGGAGTGCGTAGGGGATGAAGGAAGGGGGGAGAGGAGGTAGGAATCAAGGATGGAGAGGAGGGGAGAAGATTGGGGGGGAGAAGGAAGATGAATATTAAAGTCACCAAGTACAGTTAGAGGAAAGGGGGAGGGAGAAATAAGTGAGAGGAGTTGATCTAGGTCTTCAAAGAAGGAGGAGTTAGGGCCAGGAGGCCGATAGATGATCAGGAAGGAAATAGGAATGGGAGAGGAGAAGGACTTGTAGAGGAATTCAAAGGAAGAGAAAGAGGGGAGAGTTGGGGAAGAAGAGGAGGAGATGTATTTGGAGTGGTACAGGAGACCGACGCCACCACCACGACCGGAGGGGTGGGGGATATGAAGAAAAGAGGAAGAGGAGGTCGTGAAGTAGGGGGGGACAGAGGTGTTATGAGGAGGAATCCAGGTTTCAGTAAGACAGAGGAAATGGAGGTTAAGATGGAAGAATAGATCAAGGGTAACAGCGGCTTTGTTACAGACGGATCTGGCATTCCAGAGAGCAATGTTCATAAGGGCAGCGTGTTTGGCAGTGGGGGGGTAGAGAAGGTGAGGACGGTGAGAGGGGAAAAGGGGGTGATTGGGGGAGTGGGGGAGAGGATGGTAAAGGGGTCTATTCATAAGGAGGAAAGAGGAGAGTAGAAGGGGAGGAGGAGGGGGAAGGGATGGGAGAGGGGGGGAAGGTAAAATGAGAGGGAGATATGGCGGATCGCATATGATCAGTTGGAGCAGGTAGTGGAATTCAATTTGGGGGTAATAAGGGATGGCGTTAAGGTGTAGATGATGAGGGTCCAGACACAGTGTGAAGAAGAGGGGTTCAAGGGCTGTGCAGAATACGTTGGTCAAGAGAGCTCGCAAAGCTGGACAGTAATTGGTTACGAGGATGGCTGCGGTACTCAAACCCACGTCCAAAGGGAGGGGCAGCTGGAGGTAAATCAGATATATGAAGGTTCCAGGGGTTGCTTCCGATTCGCAGTGTGGAGTGGTAGGAGGGGATGACTGCTGCCCAAGATGAGTACAAGGCGGGAGGCTCCCGCAGTGCCAACCCGATTTCCGAAGTCAGTCAGTGCTAAACAAATCGGAACTGGCCCTCAGGACTTATCAGGACCCTATGTGTAGAAGAAGAGGACCAGATCTGGTGCAATGAGGGCAGGCAAACACGGGCCTCACAGGGTCAGGTAGCAAGAGACTCGGAGGCTGGTCCAACAAAGGCTCAGTGGACTGTCGTAGATATGCCCAGGCCCGGAACCAGGAGAGGGAGTCCCGGGATGTACTGTGCGGGTGGAGGAATCAGGGGCCGCCGGGAGTGAAGTGCCAGCAGGGAGGACCAGCGCCTCAGATAGCCGGCAGGCAGGCAGGATCCCGCAGGGTTGGACCGCAGGCAGAGCGGGAGGAGGCCGACTCTGAGGCCCGAACCGATGTTGAGTGTGACAGACCCAGCTCACAGCACTCACCGGGACCCCGCAGTCAGCAGAGGAGATCAGGATCCAGAGCAATGAAGGGATTCGGCGGGCCTCACAGGGTCCGATGGCAGAAGAGACACAGAGTACAATTGTATACAATATGTAGACTCAAGCGACTCTCCATCAACTGTCCACTTAAATGAACTGTCTCTTTTACAGACTTTCGGACCAAAGTCCATTATTTTTGATTTTGTAGCATTTATTTTGAGATCGTTTTGGTGGAAATAAACTTGCAGATCATTTAAGAGTCTTTGGAGACCGATATGAGTGGTATCCATCAGCACCAGGCCAAAGGCATAAATGGCCGAGCTGTTTGGTGGCCATTTATTCGAGATGGAAAAGATTTTCTGTCTTTCAAGGCACTCGGTAGGTCCGCGATGAACAGTTTGAAAAGTAAGGCCGCCAATGGGCAACCCTGTTTTACGCCTTTTTTTTGTCAGGATTTCCTCCGTTAAGTCGCCATTTATATTAAGACTAACTCTGATTGAGGTTTTTTAATGAAGGGCCATCACTGGATGTAGAAGGTCGGCAGGGCATGAACAATTCTGTAACTTTCGCCATAGCAGAGCTCTATTTATGCTCTCAAAAGCTTGCTTTAGATCTATAAAAGCAGAAATAGCTTTTTCGCCCCTTTCAAAGCTTCCAACTTTAAGATGTTTAATAAAACTACGTTTACTTCAGTGCTGACTCGCTTTGTGAATCCAGTTTGCCGATGATCGATAATTCCAGCAACTATTGCCCATGATGACAATTTTCTTTGGAGAAAGGCTGCAAACAACTTACCGATAGTATCAAGAAGGGCAATCGGGTGATAGTTCGAAGGATCGTCCCGAATGCCCTTCTTGAAAATGGGCACCACCACTGCGAGCACCACGACACAGGAAGCTCTTTCGCTAAGGCAATCCTTTCAAATAGTGCCTTTATAAATGGTGCCCGGGGGCGTGGCCTGACGCGCATGGAGTGAGGACGGTGCTTCCTTGAGCTCTGGCCAGGCCGCGCAGTCAGATCCTGTTTTTCGGGCGTTACGAGCGTAGCTGCACCACCCACTCTATGGTGCAGTTACACATAAAGCGATTATCTGTGTATCGCACCTTTTTGCGACAAAAATCGGAGACCGGGCACTTGCTGAGTCGATCCGGCCCGGCTCCCCCTGCCACCCGAGGGAAGCTCCCAAGATGGCGGCTGCATTGCGCCAATGACTCCGGAGCGATCAGAGAGGTCGGGATCCAACAGCACCTCTGCCCGGCTGATCATGCGCTCCTCTTGCTGACCGCCGCCACCCAGGGGTCCACGCCGTTCCTCGGAGCGGACTCGCGAGGTCCAACGAAACTTCTGCTGGGACCGAAGGACAACATGGCGGAAGCTCCCGCCTCGCGCCCAGAGTCGGTGCTCCCATGCCAGACAGTGCGGGAGCGCAACTAGCACTACTGGCGCGGAGCGGACACTGCCGGCTCCACAGACCCTGGGGACCACTTGCTGAAGCCCCGGCCTGAGGCACATCCGACTCACTCTCCACCAGCCAGGGAGCACGGCCGCCCACTCACGTGGACTTCTTCACCGCGACCTGTGGTTTTCTACGCGGGATCGACTGGAGGACACCTCGCCTGGAGTGAGTGAATCGCAGGCCCCTTCCCGACCCCGTCACCCTACACGCTCCCTGATAGCTGCCCCAGCTGATCCTTCTCCGGAGCGCCTACCGGATTTGCTGCGGGAGCCGCTCACTCCGTCTGAAGGCCGACCCCATTAACTTTGTGGGCCTTAGCCCAGTAGCCCATTAGCCGGACTACAGGGCCTAGCCGCCTCCCCCAACTAGCATTCACAGGCCACACTGGGGTGCCCCTCTCAACCTACCTGCCCCGCAGCAACCAGCATCGACTCTTCCACCATTACCCCACCTAAGGGGCAGGCCCGCAGAGCGGATCTTGGCGACATCCTAAAAGACTCGGGCCGCAACGATCCGTGTGCCCTCACCACGGGACAGCTACAGCTCCTGCACACTCGACACAGGGGGTGCACTAAGACTGGCGGCACAACACACTTAAATGATACGCAGTGGCGAGCTGTGAAAAGTTGCACGCTTACCCACCCTGCGATAGGACATCGGACCCCTTGCGTCACCCACTAAGGCCAAGACACTCCACTATGGCGGCCGCAAGAAATAAGGACAAAAGTGCTACCATGGACCCTTTTGTCACATCTAAGTCTCAGCCCGCCTCCCAGACCACACCGATAGGCTCAGCAACGCGAGACAGCTCCGAGGAAGACACCAGACACAACCAGGTATTGGATGCGATCGCAGCCCTAAGATCATCCATAGAATCGAAGATAGGCGAAGTCAAAGCCGATATTCAACTAATAAGACAGGATGCCCGCAACTTGACGGAACGTGTCACCGCTATTGAATCTTCCCAGAAGGACAGGTCTGATGACACGGCGGCCCTAAAGTCGGAGGTTGCAGTCCTCAAAAACAAGGTGTCCCTCCTGGAAGCTAGGTCTGAAGAGGCGGAAGGTCACGCTAGGCGCAATAACATTAGGATATTGGGTGTACCAGAGGGGACAGAGACTATGGACCCGACGGCCTTTGTGGAATCCTTAATACAACAGGAGATCGGGGTGGCAAACCTCTCCCAGGGCTTCGCCATAGAGAGGGCTCACAGGTCGCTCCAGAAGAAACCCCCCCCAGGCTCCTACCCTCGCCCCATCATTGCGAAGGTCCTCAACTTCCGGGACCGGGAGGTAATCATGAAATTCTCGAGAGAAGGTGGAGAAATAGAGCGGGGCAACTCTAAAATCACTATATACCCCGATTACACTCAGTCGGTTCAGAAAGCTAGGAACTCCTTCGTCCCAATCAAGGCTAGATTGAGGAAACTAAATCTGAAATATATGCTACTTTACCCCTCCAGACTGAAAGTGATTTATAAGGGAAGGGCAGTATTTCTGGAGACACCAGCGGCGGCCACTATGTGGATGGAACGTAACAACCTGGCCGAGGTCCCCCACCGACTCTTCCCACGGAAAACATAATGAAGACAGCCAGGGATGACACACGGATACCCTGACTAGGGCACCCACGCCCTCCTCAATGTACCTGAAACGATAAAAGAGCCCCGATCTATCTGAAGCAAAACTACAAAAAGAGAATGCTTAACGACTGCGTGGCCCACCGGATCTCCCATGCATGGACACAGACCACGTTCCCGCGAGGGACCAGTGCAGGCCAGTTGCCAGCACATACCTACTCGCGCTAGACACCCGGACGGGGATAGGCAGCGCGAGAGCACCTGAGCACTGCACCGTTGTGACAGGAGCTGGGTGCACCAGTTATAATTGTTTCTTTCAAGTTATTGTTTTAACTCTCCTACCTCTGAGAATTCTTAACTGTACCGAAACGAACCCAAAATCGAATATCGAAACAGATCGCCCCTCACAGTCTGAACGGGTCATGGCTTGCGACAACATACGATCAAGCAGCAATAAAGAGGGGGCATCCCTGTCGATAACTGATGTAAACATACAATGGCATCAAAACCCAAGGTGATCACGTGGAATGTCAGAGGGATGGGATCCTACCTCCGAAGGAACCGGATACACTCCTACCTGAAGAGGAAGAAGATATAATTCTCCCTACTGCAGGAAACGCACCTCTCCACAGACTCTGCGGATAAATTGACGAAATACTGGGGCGGCCAGGGGAATGGCTCGTCCCATTCGAGATATGCACGAGGGGTGTACACGTGGGTAAGCCCGGACACCCCATTTCATCAACTGGGTGTAGAAAAAGACAACGAAGGAAGATACCTGATAATATGGGGTACGCTGGAGAACACTCGGCTATGCATAGTGAACTCATATTTCCCCCAATACGGTATACCCTCCCACCTCAAGAAGCTATGCGCCAAAATTATGCTCCATAGAGACCACACTCTAATATGGGGAGGAGATTTCAATTGTGTCATGAACGCTGAATTGGACAGATCTACCACACCACGCACACCCAACAACCTTTCCTCCCAAGCCCTCCGCAGAGCTGTGGAGGATTTACACATGACCGACATCTGGCGGGACCTGCACCCAGTCGACAGATCCTACTCATTTTACTCGGCCCCCCCACAACCTCTACACCAGGATAGACTATTTCTTCATAGATAACGAGCTAACCCCACAGGTTGAATCTGCAAACTACCTGGGTAGATCAATATCGGATCACTCCCCACGGATACTGCAACTCTGTCTGAGAGGCCCTAGACCTCCTATCCCGATGTGGCGCATGCCAACAGAGGCCTTGACCGATCCCGCATTCAAAGAAACCCTAGCTGAGAAGCTTGAGGAATACATAGAGTTTAATAAGGGTTCAATCGACAAATGGAGTACATTTTGGGAAGCAATTAAGTTGGCAACGAGGAGAGAGGTAATCGCCGAGGCAGGTGGGATCAGGAGGCAATTGAGACAGGAACTAGAGTCTGAGGAGGAAAAGATCAAGCACCTCGAAAACAATCTCCCCCCAACGATTGAGACGGAAACCAGGCTGAAGGAGATCTGAGAAGACTGTAAAATTGCATGGGAGAGGCTCTCGAAGTTCGACTTCTCTGCACGAACTGCGAAGGCACACAAAGAAGCGGACAAACCAGGTAGGATACTAGCCTGGCTATGCAGGAAAGAACACCCGAGGATGGCACTAAATCTGATTAAGGACAGCAAGGGCACAGCCCACAGGACACAGCAAGCAATAAACAACACTTTTTCTTACTACTATGCCGATTTATACTACTATGCCCAAATTGAACCAGGAGCAGAGAAACATGCTGGGAGAGCCCATCACGCCCGAGGACATATCCGAGGCGATCAGATCCCTCTCCACAAGCAAAACCCCTGGAACAGACGGCCTCACCCCGGAGTTCTACAAGGCGTATGAGGAGATCTTATCCCCCATACTGAAAGAAGTTTATGCGGAGGCATATGAAACTGGAATATTACCGAGTAGCATGAGAGAGACCCTTATAGTCCCAATGCTTAAGCCTGGCAAACCACCCGAAAACTGTGACTCATACCGCCCACTAGCGCTCCTGAATTACGACAGCAAAATACTAACGACCATACTGGCAAAAAGGCTTTCGAGAGTAATAGGAACCCTGGTACATGAAGACCAAACTGGCTTCGTCCCAGGACGCAACACCACGGCCAACTTGAGAAGACTCCAGCATGTAATAGCACAGACGGCCGAATCCACCGAAGACCTGGCTGTACTGTCGCTAGATGCCATCAAGGCTTTCGATTCGATTTTCTGGGAGTGGCTGATCGAGACCCTGAGGGAATTTGGACTTGGCGAACAATTTGTTCGATGGATCGAGGTGCTCTACAACAACCCAGTTGCGAGAGTGAAGACTGGGGGCATGATATCAGAGGCTTGGGCCATCCAAAGAGGAACTAGGCAGGGATGCCCCCTCTCCCCAATGCTGTACATCCTGGGTCTGGAACCGGTGGCAATCTACTTCAGGAAACAGCTTTTCGATGCAGGTATCAGCCTGGGTGGAACGGACAATATCATCTCCCTACACGCCGATGATGTCCTCTTGTATCTACGGGACCCCCAAAGAAACGCCCCTACAGCCCTGGATATCCTAGACAATTTTGCGAAATACTCTGGGATAAAATTCAGCCGCCAGAAATCATGTTCCTTCCCTTTGGCTGGACTCAGAGGCAGGAACACAGACGAACTCCCTGAGATCGGGATCCAATGGCAAGTGGAGGCGTTTCGCTACCTGGGCCTCACCATCAAGCACACGCCGGTCTCCACCCACGAATGCAACACGGAGGTGGCCATGTCCGGAGTACGCAGATCCATCAAATTCTGGTCGAAATTGCCGCTTTCTATGATGGGTAGAGTAGCAATATCCAAAATGATAATATTGCCTAGATTTCTCTACTATTTCACTAACATAACATACTATATTCCACCACCCTTCTTCAGGAACTTGGAATCCCTGCTCAGGGACTTTCTTTGGGGTCGAGCCAGGCACAAGCTCACGCTGAGCATCCTCACACTTCCCTACGCCGAGGGTGGCGTCCAGCTGCCCGATTTCCAGAGGTATTACCTGGCGGCACAACTGACTCATATCGCAAAATGGTTATGTGATGACCCTTCAGCAGAGACGAATTTCCTGCGCCAACTAACCTCACCCATGCACCCTAAGTAACTGATATGGAACAAGCAAGTTGGGCCCTCTGACCCACCCATGATAGCACGGTTGGGGCGACAAGTATGGACAAAAGTCACCTCTATGCTTGGGCTACGGCACTCATACGCACCTGAGATTCCCATGCTGGCAGACATATGCAAAACCCCCAGCGACTTATCGGCAATGAGGAGATGGGAGCACTTTGGCCTCTACACATGGGGAGACATGTTTACCGAAGGGCTGTTTAGGGAATTTGAATCGCTGCAACAGATAGACGGACTCGCCCCAGGACAATTCTTATGGTACCAGAAGGTGAGACATGTTGCCAAAGAGAAATGGAATGTATGGCCCGAGGAGCCGAACACACACCCCCTTGTGCAGGAGATGTATGGTGTCAGTGACGGCTGGAAACCGACGTCGAGGTTATACATCCAAATAAATGACAGGTCCAACCCGAGAATTGCACGTCTGAAAGAGAGATGGGAGTCAGAGTTAGGGACTGAAATCACAGAGGGAGAATGGTCGAGGGCCCTATCATACCCCAAGGAGATATCCCGGAATGCGAGGTTCAGGCTAATTCAGCTCAATATCCTCTATAGGACCTACATGACCCCGCACAGGATAGCCACATTCTCCGACAAGGTTGCCCCGACCTGCCCATGGTGCACTTCCGATCATGCCGACATGATCCACATGTTCTGGACCTGTCCTAAAGCACAGAAACTTTGGTCCGCCGCTGAACAGACCTGCAGGAGGGCCGGGCTGGAGATATACGAATGGACACCTAAGGAATGCCTCCTGGGCACCCATCCGAGGCTGAGCAAAATCAAACACTCGGTGAAGTTTATGGACATTGCATGTGTGCTCACGAAGAGAACAATTGCCATGGCCTGGAAATCCCCGACTGGTCCCAGGTATGAACCCTGGATTAAGGAGATGCTAAGATGGACGGCAGCCGAAACCAGAGCGTGGGAGGAAGGGAATAGCCGAGGCGGAGAAGACTCGAGCACCGCACTGGAGGCCTGGAAGACCCTTCTGAGAGACCTGATTTTTTCAACGAGCCACAAGCCCCCTTGAATCTACCCCCCTGAATCTCTATGTAAGTTCGACCGAGAAACTGCAATATCAAGCTCATACTCCCCCTCCACATCACGCCCCACCAAGATCAGCCAGACCCCATCAGACCCGAGACGAGGTTTCGAATAGGAAACGAGGAGCCCACAACTCAGAGGACATACGGACAGTTAGTGTTACTATTGTTGTTTGTTAGTTGTTTAATCTTACCAATGCTTTAAATTGCATATATGTTATGTACTAGGTGACTCAATCCTCACCATGCTCATGATGGTTTAATGCACATATATATATAAATGCCAATAAAAACATTTAAAAATAAATGGTGCCCAGTGGTTTTTATTCGCCTTTAGCATGATGTTTGTTAAGCCAAAGGGCCCAGCAACACCTACATTTTTTAATTTTTCAATTGCCAAAAGGATGTCCACACTTCTCACACACGTGCCATCTTGTCACTATTCCATGTACATGCAGTAGAGAACAGCCTTAAGGTAAATGGAACGAAATCGAGAGTGTGTATATTTTCAACAAGGAGAAATCCCAAAACAATGAAATGGCAAGTGGGAGATGAGCCATTGGAGCGAGTATCCCACATAACCTATTTGGGATATGAAGTTGTTAACTCCAGATCCCTAGAGGGAGGTAAAGTACTGTGAAGTGTGGAATTATAGTCGGAGACAGGCAAATGCTAAAACAATATTTATTCACTGGTTAAGGGCAGCAAATGCTGAAAGAATAACTATCAAGTCCTCCCGGTTAGCTTCACCGGTGTCTTGGCCTCCCGTAGTACAGCGGCGTTAGTCCTGGCTTGGTCCTATTTCGAGCCGGTGTCCGGATAGGCCCACCACTCTGGTTCTCTCTCCTCTCTCTTCTCCGTGTCCTGTGGAATGAGAGCAACCCATTAGTCTCGTTTGGCACGCTTTTAACACACCTGGAGGTTTCAAGCCCCCTCCAATCACTGAGGGTCTGGGTTAACCCCCTTCTCATTGGTTCCTGGGACGTGGTCCCGCCCCTCTTAAGGGTTGCCGTCCCGGGGTGTCGCCATTCCCGTTCACCTTGTGGTGGTGGGCGGTTGCGTTGGCCATGCGGTTGTGGCCGCGCCGTGTAGGGACGCATCCGGATGCTGGGCGTCCCTCCCCAGAAATGCGCAGCTCCGGCACCGTCAGGAGGAGCACGGGGGCGGCAAGCCGGGTGCCGTTCTCCCGCATCTCGGTGCCGTCGTGGGCACTGCTCCCCCTCCCCCGGACCGGGGTGATCAGGTGAGGACATGGCGGCCCCGCCGCGGCTGTACACAGCGGCTCCTTCTGCGGCCCCGCCGCGGATACCCGCAGCGTGTTTCCCTTCCGTTGCCGCAAGGGAAAGGGCGGACATGGCAGCGCCTCCCGACTCGTGCGGGCCGGCTACACGCCGCGGCACCAGCCGAGGCGCAGCTTCACAAGTACTTAAACAGCAAACTTGGGCCGCTGCTTGCAAAAATGAGGCGTGTATACGCTCAGTTATGTGAATTTTTGCCGACTCCCCCAATAAGGTTTTAACTAATGCAAGTGGAGCCAACGATCTTGTATGGGCTGGATATCAATCTAAGCGACCTTGGAAAATACCTACATACAATTCAAGGTAGACTCTGGAAAGAGACCTTGAGGTTGGCAAAATGAGTACCAAATGTGGTGATAAGGCATGAGTTTGGGTTGATCTCTCTTGCAACCAGGGCAACATGGAGGAAAATAATTAATAAATTACGCAAAACTCCTAAATCCTCCCCACCCCCCTTGGATTCCCTGGATGAAAAATGGGGCGAAGAACCAATTTGTACCTCGGGAACCTCAATCAATAGACTGAAGCTTGAGATGAGCCAACTATTAAGTGAAATTGGCTCATCAAAAGAGGAGCTGGTAATCAACCAAGCCAAAGTAAAGAGAAAGCTGTTTCAATACGATTGGGGGAAAACATCAGAGGAACTGGCAAATTACAGCCTGTACAGGGAATATTCAAAATTGGTGCATAAAAGGGAACAGGTCCCGAAATATCTACTTATCTTCCCGTGTCCAAGAGGAAGATTATTATATCTCAGTTTTCGATCAAATCAAATGCCAACTCTTGAGAGTTGGAAATTGGAAAGGGGGCACGGAAAAAAGAAGCTGCAGGCTATGTGGCATTCTTGATCTAAAAGAAACCACAAAACATCTGGTGATGTGTTGTGATGCCCTAAGGGAAGAAAGGCTAAAGTGTTTAGATACATCCCAAGAGAGTGAGGCCCTATGTGTGAGACTGATGGGTGGACAGGCACAGAGTCTCATATTCTCATACTAGCACTGTGTGATCTCCTATATAAAATCTTGGAGAAGTTAGAAAAGGCAGTAAGGAAAGAAGAACTACCTAAATTGACTTAGTTCACAATGGTCTAAGTGGAGCTGTATGTTGCTATCCTCCTTAACAGTGTTTTCTCTGCTTCACTGTCTTTTGTTTTTTTGTATGCCTCCTGTCTATCCGCTTCTTTTTAGAACATATATTTTACAATGTATAACAACATTTTATTTTTTAATTACTTATGTACTTTACATATTTTTGCTATTTTGTATAATTGTGAAAGAATCTCCAGTTTTCAACTATTTATTTTTTGTTATGTAAACAGTTGGCATTCAAAACACAAATAAAGAAAGAAAAAAATGAAAAGCAACTGGGATGAGACCTGGTCTGTTTAATTTTTTTAACACTCTCCTCTGTTAACGATTCTATGACGATAATACGCTGAGTAATGTAAAAGGGAATTTGTGTTTTGTCCACTGGGTTCAACTGCCTGCATTGTGTAATGTTATTAAAGCATCTTCAATCATGAACATGCTTTTCACTTTGCTTTAGGACACAGGTAGTAAGGTCTTAAACAAGGACTGCATTTCTGGTTACTTGGCTTTAATAGGGACAGTGCAGTTGCAGCAGCATGGGCATTTCATACTTTGTTTTCTTTTCATCACACAAGCACACCAATTGCATAGCTAGTCATGTGGTCTGAACTTTAACTCCCTTTCTGACCACCCAACGCAAGTAGGTATAATGGATACAGGTAGAAGCAGCGCTGTATATATTTTCAGTGGCACAGATTGTACCTGTACCTCTCAACAGGACTGCTATATATACAGGCAAAGTAGCCTAATTTATCAACAGAGCTTCCATACCGTACGGATGTCATGGCACAATGCCAAATATTCAAAGCATGGCTGATTGCATCATGCCCACATTTCTTAGCAGGACTGCTAGGTTTTAAAACAGTGCCTGAATGTCTTAACAGAGCTGCTGCTAAGAAAGCACAAACATGTATTGGCATTTTCTTCAGCGAGCTAAAGTACACAGCAAGAACAGTGTCGGAGCTCTTCCCACCAACCTCCGACAGTGTGAGAAGATGGCATTGCTGTCATATACCTCAATCCCTTTTACTCGGTCTTGCGCTTTTCAAAACCTCTGCTTCTCCCCTTTCCGATTTCTGAGTCCCACTGCCAAAAATCTAGCACATTTCAAAGCCTCATTATGAATCTCCTGACTAATGCAGGATAGTCCAAACAGGATTAGAGCTTTTGACAAGCCATTTATGTCAGGCAAGCGTCACATGGAACTGCCAGTGTCCTAACCCTATGTGCCTTTGAGTGTCAACAGCCTGTTGGTAAAGGCAGCTCAGTGGGTCAATAACCCTGCTGCAGAGATTATTGTGTAACCTGTTAGTTCAAATCCTGTTAATAGGTGAGTTAATGAGCCTGCATCAGAGATATGCATTTAAGAAGCAGGTAACATTCAATTTTAACAGTTGATTTAACCTTC
The DNA here is from genome assembly GCF_040938575.1 of Ambystoma mexicanum. Taxonomy (NCBI): domain Eukaryota; kingdom Metazoa; phylum Chordata; class Amphibia; order Caudata; family Ambystomatidae; genus Ambystoma; species Ambystoma mexicanum. The sequence goes on along the minus strand of NC_090929.1, from coordinate 904,285,580 downwards.
GACTTATCAAAAGGACTACTAAATGTTCAGTTATTCAGAACACACACATTTCATCCAGGATGCTCTACTTCTAATGGCGCATAACACACAACTCATCAGGGCTGCTATACCTGGGATTGCTCAGGACAGACACTCATCTGGGCTGCTATACCTGTGATGGCTCAGAACACACAACTCTTCAGGGCTGCTATACTTATAATGGCTCTGAATACACACCTCATCGAGGCTGCTATACCTGTAATGACTCCGAACGTATCTCATATGGGCACTTTTAATGGCATACAGTGTTGGTAAAGCATCTTCACTCATACAAACAAGTGCTGCATCTGGTCAGACAAACCTCTAACTCTATAATTCCCAGCCTACTGGCCAAAATAAGGTCTGCCCACATCTAAAGAGCATCACCCAATGGTAAAGCTGCACTATGTTTATAAATAGAAAAGGCATTTACACTTTTTGGGATATTTATTGGTGCTATGCTAAAACACAAACAGAAAAACAGGAGAGGAAGAGGAACTCTGAACATAACCAATACAGAATAACAAAGGTGTGGCGGGGAGGGGCAAGAAGGGAGAAAGAACATACTAGACAATAATTCGAGCAACAGGAAGAGAGCAATGTACTACATGATGTGGCAACAAAGAAAGTGAGAAGGGAAACAGAGTTAATAATAGGACAAACACACAATAGGAGTGAGGGATAGAAGCAAAGCAAAAGCGACATTTGGAGACAGTAAAATGAAACACAGATCAACAGCAGGTGGGAAGAGATGGAAATAGAAAAGCAAGACTAGAGAAGGGCAGGCCAATAACATGAGACAGTGCAAAAAAGATAATCAAAAGAAGTAGCAACCCCAACTGAGAAAATGAAAAAACAGATATAGCCAGGGTAATGATATGCGAGAGGAAGAGGAGTTATATCAACCGATACAGTGAGAAATAAAGGGAAAAAGCAACAATAGAATGCAGAGATGGGAGAGGCAGAGTGTCAGAGAAACAGACCACAAAATATGGCATTGCGACACTTAAGGGTGAGAGGCAGAGCATCAGAAAGTGAGAGACAGGGAAAACAAAGTAGCAAAGAGAAGGAGAGATAAAGCAAAACACGGGAGTGGCTGTCAAGAAAGTAGTGCCAGGTAGCAACAGTAGGCTGGAGAGGCGAAGAAGTGATGCTTGTAGAGTGATTATGAATCACCCAATCTAACTAGCTGGCATATGTAGTAACTCAACAGAGTTTGTGCCCAAGTATCATATGATGATATGATAGGTTATTTATAATGCACTTAACACCCAGAGGTTTCTAAGCGTGGACCCGGGGATCGAACCTGCGTTGCTCCGTGTCGTCTTGCTTCCAAGGCAAGCATGTTGCCCCTGAGCTATCCTCCCGAAGCTCAGAGGCTTCATCATGAAGATGAAGCTGGGTAGTACGCATCTACATGGTTCTTGCGTGGGGAAAATATTTTCCACAGGTGCAATAAATCATTTAGAACCACTTTGAAATACAGCTGTTTTGTCACTTATATTTTGGAACAAAGTTTTAATTTTACGCACAAATTGGATAGTTGGCAGACCCTTTTTACTCTTTTCCGAAGGAGGAAAATAATTTTTACTCACTTCAAATTGGATTTACTCCCGAATTCTAAAAATTGGGAGTACAATACTCTCACCACAAAATCCTATCTGGGGTACTGAGTGGGGTGTCCCCCGCTCCACTTGATCGACATTAGGGGAATTCAGGGGTGTCCCCTGTTTCCATAAAAAAGAAACAGGGTACAAAGAAAGATTTGCTTTCTTTTTGTTTTTATAAACTGACCCTTCGACGAAAGTTCTGCCCCGCAATGGGGAGGCGGAACTCGTGTCGCAGGGAAAGAGCGTGGAGAGGAATAAAAGTTACTCACTGTAGTGACTACCTTACTCTGAGTCCATAGTCCCCTTTCCTCCATACCTTTGGGACATTCCGTCCTGCGGGACGAGACCAGAATACTTTTGAAGCATCAACAAATTTGTGTCCTTTTATTTTACGCAGGGTCACTGTGCGTGGCTGTAGCCCCGCCTTCCTGAAACCCGCCCAGGGCATCGTCCTTCAGTCCTTTTCTATCGGCAAAGTTGAAGGACAAATTAGGAAAAAGAGGAAACTTTTCAGAGGGGAAGGCGGGCGGGAGTATGGAGGAAAGGGGACTAAGAGCAAGGTAGTCACTACGGTGAGTAACTTTGTTATACTCCTACGTCTCGTCCCCTTTCCTCCATACTTTTGGGAGATTCCCAAGCATTGACCTATGAAAAGGGTGGATGGAAATTGTTTACAGAAAAAGGTTCTTGAGCACTGCATGGCTAAACTGGGCATCAGCCCGGGAACTGAGATCCAGGAAATAGTGCTTACAGAAAGCCGAAGTTAAGGACCATGTAGCTGCTTTGGCAATGGTCTACCATGGAACATACTTCTGGAAAACACGACAGCCTCTGCTTTCCCTAGCACTAGATGTGGTTGGATGCCCTTTGGAGCTTGGAGGCCTTGTACCTTGTAAGCCTCTGAGATAAACGAAGAAATCTAACGCGAGATGGAAGTCTTGGAGCAGGGGTTCCTTTCGGATTCCCAAAGGTAATAAAGAGTGGAGAAAAGCCTGAGGTCGCGTGTTCTTTCTAAGTAAAACATCAGTGCCTTTAACGTCCAGGTTATGGAGGACTCTTTCTGTATCTGAAGCCGGGTTTGGAAAGAAGATTGGCAAGGAAATTGATTGGTTGATATGAAACTCTGAAACAATCTTTGGAAGGAAGGATGTGTGCGGAGCACCACTATGTCCTTATGAAAAACCAAGAAGGGATGCTTAGAACAGAGGGCTTGGAGCTCACTTATTCTTCGAGCTTATGTCACCACAATCAGAAAGACAACTTTCCAGGTGAGGAACATGAGTTCGACAGTGGCCAGTGACTCAAAAAGTTTATGATAGAGAGCAGAGAGGACCACATTGAGAACCCAATTAGGATGAGGTGGCTTGACCGGAGGAAAAAGATGAAGAAGCCCAGCGAAATGTCGCTTTATGACCGGGTTGGTTAGAGTGAAAGAGCAATTATCTGTGCTAATTAGAGGTCCACCAGCATGGATTACGGGATTGCCATCAATTGGGATTCCGGGTCTGAAGCTTGAAACCAATTTCTCTGCAGGGTTAGTTGTCTGTGCCTCATCTTTAGCCTCGCCAGAGGAAGAGCCAGAACACATGAGGCCCAGAAGCCTTTGGCACCAGGCTGACCTGAGGGACGAGTTGAGAAACAGACGGCAAGTGATTGATCAGTCCGTAATCCTGTCCTCTGTAAGAAAGATCTTGGCTTTGATTGTATCCCAGTGAAAACCTAAAAAGATTAGGTCCTGAGAAACCGTCATGGAGGATTGCCACCAGTTTGCCAACAGTCCAAGTTGGAACAGTAGCTGGAGAAGGGTCTGGGTCTGGCTGCAGTGTGCGGCCAGTGACTCCGAAGGAGCCAGTCGTCCAAATATGGATAGACGTAGACTTCTTGGAGCCTGAGGAATGCCTAAATGACCGCCATCATTTTCGTATAGAACTGTGGTGCTCAACTAAGACCAAAGGGGAGGACTTGATATTGGAAATGTTCTGTTCCAACTGAGAAGAGAGGATCTGATCTGGTTGGGCGTGGTCATCTTGAAATTTTCTTGGGGAAGTGAAAGGTTGAAGTTGGACAGGTCTGGTTGGGTTTCGGCACTGTGAACAGATGGGAATAAAATCCATCCCCATGTTCTGAAGGAGGGACATGCTCAACCGCCCTCAGGTCTAGGAGCTTTTCCACCTGTCCCATGAGAGAAGGAGCCCCCTGTCTGCTGTAAAGGGGGATGAGAATGTGGGTTATCTGGAAGGGGTAGGCGACAGCCCAAACGGGCAAGGGATAAACCACACCAGTCTTCTGTTATGATCCTTCATGGCCCCAGATGAGACCAAATCCGTCCTCCCACTGGAGACTCGTGGGACCGATGAGAAACATAATTTTGCTGATTTGTCGGAAGCAAGGACACCTTCAATTCAAGAGGAGGCTGAGGATCAGGAGCAAAAGCGTGTGTCTTGTCTCTATTGTTTGCGCCGAGGAGCGATCTGCTTGGTGCGCTCTTTGGTCCTGAAAACCTCTGAAACCCAAGAAGGATCTTGATTGGGATTCCAATTTTTGAGTGTAAGATATTTTGGACAGGGCAGGTTTTGATAAGACAGATAAAGATTTGGCCGTCAGCATACTCGCCTTTGTTTTGTTAAGTTCTTCATCAGTGGCAGAGTGAAAAAGATCTTTACCCTCAAAGGGAAGGTCAAGTACCTTTTCTTTGACCTCCGTTGTAAACTTTGTAGCTTGGAGCCACGCCTGATAGGAAACATCAACCCCGATTATAAGATACCAGGCTGAAGTGATGGGCTGCGGCCTCAAGAAGATCTTCAGCCAACACCTTGTCACCAGACAGGCCTTCCTTGAAGTCCTCCAGCCTCTCCTGAGGGATACAGTCTTGGAATTCTGACAATTCCTTCCATATCTTGAGGTTGGTTGCCGCAAGTATGACCTCTGTGTTAGCCTGGCGCAGCTGAAGCCCTGCATTTAGACAGTACCTGTGAAGCGTTGGTGGAGGGGGAGGTGGAAAAAGGCTTTGACTGCAGAGTAGCCGCCGCCAAAACTGTAGAGGAAGGAAGTGGACAGTGCAAGGAAGACATGGTATCAACAGTAAGACAGACACAAGTGACCACAGTTCAAGGGTATTTACTGAACTCTCACAAGGGTGTGATAAACCTAAATCTACAGATGGAAGCAAGCTACAACAGTCAAATAATAATAATGCAGTCCTAGTGGAGTCTTGTCAAAATATAACGGCCTATGCTGAAAAACAAAAATATTGCCAATCCTTAGCACTAATTTACAAACAGTGTGGGGTAGTGTTCATGGAAAAAAAATAATTGTTCACAAAATGATGTCAGGATGTTCGTTCCGCTAGCCTCCCTTCCGCACGTTTTCAGCAAGGGGCAAGTCGGTTCACTCGAGCAAAGCACACACACTGGCTGCTGCGGCACAAGGATACAGTTCTATTACCAGCATCAGGACCATCTGTGTCTAAGTCTCTCTACTTCTTAAAAGTCTCTTGATTCAGAGGGCCTGATGTACAAAACAAGATACAAAAGTTATTTTCTTCTTACAAGTATTCAATTTGGGTGGTTCACCCTGGATCCCCCTGAGCCGGGCTCAGATCTCTTTCTTTAATCCAATTAGCCTCCCTCAGCCGGGCTCGGTCCAATTGCCGTTTACATTAAACTATCTTAGACTTTTGAATGTGCACAGGGTTTAGCTTGACCCGTTGCAGGACCACTTCGATCTGAAGATTCCCTTCTCTCACACTTAGCATCAGTTGGATACCTAACAGCGACTTTCAAATGAGCACCCACGTGGCGCGGGACAACTCTGTCTATGGTATCTTTTCTTGGCCTCCCAAAGTTCAGTCACTCCTTTGGTTTCCAATTATATTTGCGTCGCTCGTCACATACTTCTCACACACTGTTCTCTTTAGATTTCTTCATACAATGTTGCCGCTTCCAACCTTGGTTTAAACACAGGCTTGTTTGGCATCAGTCTCTCCGACTAACCAGCTGTGCTGTCTTTACTGGTGCTGCTTTGTTGTAGGAGCCAAGGACAGTACCACAGCGGCAATCGCTCCTCCCCGCCTTAGTTATCGATGCAGGAGTGCCTCAGGTTCCTCTGACACAGTGCAGGTTTGCTCAGCTGTAGTTTCTGGTCTTAGGTTTCTTACTTTCCAAGGTTCACAAAAGTAACGGTTTGAAAAGGTCGAGGGCACTTCCCTCTTTGCAACCCTTTCTGGTCTCGCCGTTTTTCTCCTCGTATTAAACTGCCATCTTGGAACTGCTGCGTCTTCACGTGCTTTGCCTCTCTCAGAGTGTGCTTTCATGCTCCGCCTTTTATCCGCGTGGGGAAGTGTGATTGAAGTTAGGTGTGTAATTGCCTGACCATTGTTATTGGGACATGTCATGTATAGGGCTCAAGTGTTAGTCTGTTGTCGCTTGCAGTGAACCGTCCGTTAGAAAGTGTTTGTGTCGGGAAACGGAGGGGGGGGGGGGCTTGAATTTCTAGGTATCCTACCTGATAGGATAGGAAAAAGGTGTTACAGGGGAGGGGATACCGCGCCTAACCATCTGGTGTCCTACTTCCACTCTCCGAAGACCCCTCATCCAGGTGATCCTCCCGCACTGGACCACCCCCAAGAACTGGATCCAAATGCGATGGCCATGTCCTGGCCACCTGGATGACAGATCCCCAGGGACTAGTGGGTGAGAAACCTTCAGGTTTCTCACAACAGGAAGCTAAAAGGTATTTCCTCAGATGATGAGAGCTTACAGCGAACGTCAATTTTCTTGTTAATGTGATGCTTAGCATGGGGTTCTTTCCAAATTCAGCGGGACTCTGCGAGCACGTCTTTTTGCAAAAATAGACAAGCGTTCTTGTGACGTTAAGGTCAGGGCCCCTGCGAGAGCTCCCTCCGGCAAGGCTGGGGGATCTGTGGTTGGAATTTCCAGCAACGCCGTTAAATCCAGCATCTTGTCATGAAACGTTCTGATAGAATGGGGCAGGTCTTCATTATCTCCGTCGAACTGCCCACATTTTGCTCAGGTGGCTGAACAACAGGAGTTGGGTGCACCAGAGAAAGTGGAGGCAGGGGAGGCACTGGCAGAGGAGGACCTGCTGGCAGGGGATGAGTTCGTTCTGGAGCCTGCTGGGGCAATGGAGGAGCGGGCTGAGGTTCGGGAGGGTTAGGGTACATATCTTTGAAGAGGTCCCTAAAATACGCCTTCATCAAGTCCGAGTGCATGAGGGTCTGGAATTTGACCAATAACGCGTCCTCCGGGATGGCCTAAGCTGAGGAGTGTGTAAAGGCAATCCAAAGGACCGTATCCCCATGACCCCATTGAAACAAGCTGCCACGATGGTCGCCCCTTGCTGGATCGACATAATGCAGAGGAGCAGACGTTGGGGAAAGCGCAACTGTGTGCGGAAGATGAAATGTCGAGTATCAGTCAATTGCCAGCCAAAAAGGATTTCTGCTATCCAGGCTTAGCAACAAAAAAGGTGGCTAGTCTCCCATACCAGGTCCCCCTGACACTTATCGATTTGGAGGGAACCGACAAAATGGCCGCCTGTGACCGTGTAGGTTGGGTCACCATTTTGTCACTCGGAGGAGATCTGCATCACAGGCTTATGTGAAGCCATTGACACCACATGATAGGAGCTTTAGAGTCAATTTTAGCGCTCTGTGAGGGAACCTCGGCAGACCTGAGACGTGTGTCTGCCTTTTTAGCCTCGAGGTCTACTTTAGCCCTCTGAGGGAACCTTGGCAGGGCCGGTACTGGAAGATTGTGGCTTTTGCCTGCCTTTTTTGCCGCCTCAGCACAACTGGTAATGTGTTTAGCCACCTTGAGGGGAACCTCAGGCTGGAGCCTGGTGTTAACATCCCCAAAATGAGGACCCTCAGTTCGGCTGGTTCTCTTTGAGGATCCTCGGGAGCAGCCCCGGTACCTTTGGTCCCTTTACGGGGGAACCTCAAGAAGGATCTCGGTACGTTTAGCCCCTTACTGGGAATCCTCTGGAGTGACCTCGGAAGAACTATCCCTGGAACGGGTAACTTATGGAGGGATCCCGGTACCCTTAGCCCCTTGACAGGGAACCTCAGAGACTACTCTGGTATCCAGGTTAGATCTCTTTCGGGATACCTCAGGTGATCCCTGGTAAGGTTGGAGTCGCTAATGCTCCTCCCAGCACTGGACAACCCTGGGAAGGAGTGACCGGGCCGGGGTGCCCTAAACCGTAAAGTACTTTCTGGATGATTCCTCTTCTCGTTGATGAACTGTTGAAGGTGAGTCAGAGGTAGCCGCTGGAACACATCCTCCCACCTGACGAGCCTGCACTGAAGTGCCCGAACGGATAGAGGGACGCAGTAAAGACAGGAATCCTGATGATGTTCTAGGCACAAATACTCCAGACAAAGTGAATGAGGATCCACCCTCGTGAAGCGAAGCTCGTAAGAACAGGACACAAAACCCTGATGCTCCGGCATATACGGAGATGAAGACGATTGCGGAACCGGAGCAGGAACAGATGAAGGACAAGAGGGAAAAAAACAAAACCCCCACAATGCAAGTGCGTCTGACCCCGACCGCATGGAGAAAAGGACAGAAGGGCGATGCGTTGGGCGGGGCACACGAAGGCGGTGCTACAGCCACGCGCGGTGGCCCAGCGTAAAAATAAAAGCGGAACAAAAATATTTTTGGATGCTTCAAAAGTGCTCTAATCGCAGGACGAAATGTCCCGGAATTATGGAGGAAAGGTGACAGGACCTAGGAGTACAGAAGTTAAGTGCACTGTGGGAGGTACGTTTTAAGGGTAGAGGAGTGGAGGGTATGGGGATAGCGGGCACGGACGATATATGTGATTATTTCGTGACAGGCATTTCGAATTGGAAATTTTCGTCAACTAAATAATCACATACATCCTTATTCAACAGCTAATTATAACCAATTCTTCTTTGTGGATGACGCAGTATTGTTGTCAACAACTCAGTCAGGGTTGTGTGTAGCACTGTCGTGCTTTGCAAAGAAGTTGAATGATCTGGGGCTGGCAATTAATGTCAATAAAACCAAGTCATGGTTTTCAGTCCCAGAAACTCTAAATGCAAAGCACTGCATTTTAGTATAGGGGACTTCGACTTGCAAGAGGGGCCTGGTAGGATTACCTGGGCATACGGTTTGCAAGTAACCTTGGATGTAGTTACAAGTTGCTTAAGGCTAAGACTACTATGGAAAAGAACAGTGGCGCATTGAGATCATTTAACTTTAAACACTGCCACCAAACCAGTTTTAGAAATGTATCAGATGCAGGCGAAGGTAGCAGCCCTGTATGGATCAGACACCTGGGGCTATGTGAATACTGGTTCATTGGCAAATAAGTTTCTAAAGAGCATCCTCTTGTTGCCCCCAAAGCGTGCCAAGCTGTACAGTACTCATGGAATGTGATGAGTCCTATCGACGAGGAGGTAGGGCTGAGACCAATGTATTACTGGACACAAATAGGTAGTGCAAAAACGGAGCTCATGTCATGATCCTTTCACAGATCCTGAAGCACAGTGGTTTGGGGTAGACCGAGTGAGGCTGAGCACACCCACAGGCGTGGGAAGCGATTCCCCAGCTCCTGGGAGCAATGTGGGCTAAAATCGGAATGTTCGGAGGGAGAAACAGCGGCTGAAAGAACAAGTCCCTGCTGACCAAAGATGGCGGACGACGCCACGGCTCGGAGATGAAGAGGAGGAGGGGCCAAAAATAGCAGTGCAACCCGCCTTGCCCATAACCGCAACGTGCACTGTGCCTTGGAGCCCTCTTGGACAGTGACTCCCCAAACTGCAGGAGAAGGCAGTAAGGAGCAGATGCAGACTGGCGCTAGTGAGGTTTGGGCACCTGCGTGCAGCCTTGTTGGAGAGTGTGGCTAATGTGAGCTGGCGGTGGTCCTCAACACATGGCAGAGGGCTGAACCGGATCCGTGGAGGACGTGGATGCTTGCATGTAGCAACGGAAGGGTCCAGATTGGACTGTGAAGAGAGCGAGCGTACGACAACGAAGGAGAATATAAGGTGGAGCAGGAGAGAGGAGGAACAGTTGCTGTTGCGCCGCTGGACCTGGTGTCTGGCGGCGAGCACAGCGGGCAGTGTGAGGTGGCACGAGAGCTTTCCGGAAACCAGATATAGCATGCAGTGAGCAACAGGAGGAGCCGCAGCTGTCGAGTGGAACGGGGCATGTGAATGCTTCAAAAAGGAATGTGAAAGTGGCTCTCCAACGTTGTGCATACACGTGTGAGGGGCACAGGCCAAGAAGTTTGGAAGCTGCAAATCTCAGCAATGTACTTGGGGGCACGCAGGACCCTGAGCATTTGTTGACAACGCGAGCGCTGGGAGTACTGTGCTGGTGCCGACTGATACCTTAACCTGGGAACACTGCTACAAGACATGGACTGCACAGGAAGTAGAGGCTGAGCTGGGGACGTGGAGGATGAGTGGTCTGCAGTGAGACCCACTGAACAGCAGAAAAGAGCGGTAAGAGCCTGAGTTGGGGCACTGCTGCTGGACTCGGTCAGGACTAACTTTCAGGGGCTCTGCTATAGGTCTAGGGGTGCAGCTCAGTGTAGTCTGTATGAACAGCAGGGGGGCCTGCCTCCCAGTTAACAGGGCTGTGATTCAGGCATGGAGGATAGCTATAGCAGCCCCAATGGTAGTTGGTGCCTAGGTGGACATATGGCTGATCAACACCTACGAATACGCACTGGAACTATCTGCGTGAACTGTGGGGAGGGTGGCCTGGTGGCGCTGATGGTACTGCCAAACAACACAAAGCTCGCAGTGGCGCATAGCAAGAGGAGAACACTTGATGCTTGAAATATTAGCAGGAAACTGAGTGGGGGAGTGAAAGGTGGACGCGACTACGAGGGGGTCTGAAGCTAAGGTGAGCAATTGGAAGTGAAGAAAGTACGCAGCCACTAGCTGTACAGTCAAAGAGCAACGCTGCAGGCCTGGGTGCTTGCCTCACGGAAGAGGGGTTTCCAAGGGGGTCACTGGACAGCACAGCTGCACGGGTCTGTGCAACGAAGGCGGAATAGGTTGGCAATTGACCTGCACCTCAGACACGAAACACTAAGAAATACAAGGCACTGAAATAAACCTGGCCGAGGGCCAGTGTGCTAGCTGGCACAGACGATGGGTTAATCTGAAAGGGTACCGCGCATAGGTGACCCGGTACAGCGCTGCTAACACTGGTTATAAGTAGCCCCATATCCCGAAAAGATTTCCCCAACTAAAGGGAAAAATAAAACAACGGTCATGGACTCATTCAATGGCACCAGTAGGCGCAGTGACTCATCACAAAGCTGCGCCACTGCGCAAAAGGAATTGGAGACGGCGGACTCTGGCGGAAAAGAAGATCTGGTATTGGCGGCAATAGCTGCGCTGAGGTCGTCCTTGGAAATAAAAATAGATGAAGTAAAAGTGGATGTGCAGCTGCTGCGCCAAGGTGTCTGCAGCCTGGCGGAGAGAGTGACAACGGCTGAAACAAGCCTAAAGGAAACTCAGGAGACTACGAGGGATCTCGAAATCAGAGTGAAAGAACTTGAGAGGAGGAACACTGTACTGGAAATGAGGTCAGAGGATGCGGAGGGGAGTGCCCGATGAAAAAACGTTTGACTGCTGGGATTCCCCGAAGGTATAGAGGGCCCGAACTCCACTAGATATGTGGAGAACTTACCATTACAGGAAATTGGTGCAGGTAATCTGTCACAGGGATTTGTGGTGGAGCAGGCCCACAGGTGCCTACAAAAGAGGCCCCCCCGGGGTCGCACCCTCACCCAATGATTACAAAAATCTTAAATTTTGAAGACAGCAAAGTAATATTGAAGTTTTCCAGGGAAGGGGGAGAAACTCAATGTGACAGTTCCAAAATAGCCATTTACCCGGACTATACGCCTAATGTTCAGAGGGCAAGGAACTTGTTTGTAACGATTAAAGCCAGACTCTGACACCTAAATGTTAAATATATGCTCATGTATCCGGCGAGGCTTAAAATTATTAATAAGGGCAGAGCACTCTTCCTTGAAACCCCGGCTGCGGCCAACATGTGGTTGGAGCACAATAACTTAGGAGGCGGGGAAGAACCGGTCGCATGAGATGCTGGATAGCGTCAAGGGGAGGGGTCGCATGGGCTGCGAAAAGGGGAAGCGACGAGATTTGGCGGTATTACTACAAGTGCCCTGTGGGTGTGTGCAGGATGTGAATGCTACCAAGCTGGCTGTTGACCAATTATGACGCTGGCAATGTTTGACCGCCTGCCTTGGGTTCCAAGGTCTATCACAAGCAGAGGTTGGTGTTGGCCTGTTGCTAGCACCCATTACTCTGCAACCAATGGGCCGGATGGGCTCCAAAAGGTGCGGGTATGCCGGAGCGCTGCTTGCAAGATGCAGTCGCTGGGCGAATGTTTATGGTTTTGTTTGTTGTGTTGTTGTTTATAAGGTCCTCATGCGAATGGTCACACATGAGTAACTATTCTACTGACAGGAGAATTGGGGTTAGCGGGACGGGGCGGCGAGGGGAGCATGGTGGTACAGAGATGGCCACGGTGCACAGTCGGGTGGAGGTCAGGGGTGAGATGAGAGCAAGAACTTGGCACACACATGGCATCCAGCATTAAGCTACTGATGTGGAATAAGCAGGCGCTAGGCACATACCAAGACAAGAATTGTGTGAAGTCCTTTTTAGACAGAAAAAAAGGTGTCCATTGCATTACTGCAAGAGACCCACCTCGCAGCAGAGGAACTTGCAAAGGTCAAGGAAAGATGGGGTGGGCAAGGGTATGAGGTGGCATACTCTAAATATGCTAGGGGGGTGTTCACATGGTTTAATGCCAACGTGCCGTTCAAATGATGGGGATGGAAGCAGACAGCGATGGGAGGCACCCAATATTATGGGGTCACATAGACCAGGTTGAAGTATGCTTAATCAACTCCTATTTTCCTAACCACGGTATCCCATCACACATTAATATGATTAGTGCTAAAATATCACACCACAGGGAGTGTTTTGCCATATGGGTGGTGGGGGGATTTTAATTGCGCTAGGGTCCCACTTCTGGACCGGTCAACCGCTCCTAAAAGTAAGATGGGACCAGCACCCTTAGCACTCAATACGGCACTAACTAACTTAGACCTGGTAGATCTGTGGAGAGAAACTCACCCGAGGATAGGAGCTATTCCTACTATTCTTCGCCTCACGGCCTCTACACCAGGATAGACAATTTTTTTGTGGGCATGAACCAAATGGCTGAAGTGAGCGCAGTCAACTACCTGGGCAGATCAATCTCTGTTCACTCCCCGCTAATGATGGAGTGGACCATAAGATGCCCCTGGCCCCCCCATTCTATTGTAGCGTATGCCCACTGATGCCTTGACAGACCAAATCTTTAAAGATGGGCTGAAAGTGAAATTAGAGGAGCTCTTAGTGCATAATGTGGGCAGTGTGAACAGTGTGGGAGACATCGAAAATGGTTGTTAGAGGAGAGTTAATGGTTAGTGCGGGAGGTATTCGGAAGACCCTGAGGGTAGACTTGGAAAAGTTGGAGGAAGAAATCAATTTTTGCTATTTTGTCAACTATATTGGACATGAAACCTAATGATACAAAAAGACACAATATCATTTTTCCACAAACTCAATTTTACCCATTTTCCATGAAAACGTCATGATTACACAAATTCAATAGTAATATTTGACATGAAAAAGAGGAAAAAACAAAGAAAAACAACAAAAATGTAGAGACTCCATAAGAGTCAAAAATGCTCATGCAAGGGGATAAATACCCAATACTTATTGCAAATCTATTTATGTATAAGCAAAGAAACAAATAAGTTATTTTGTGAAAAATATCACTCTAATCTTACAAGAACACCCTAGGCACCTAACTACAGAGTTGAGGGACGATGACGACAACGTATGCAGAACACAGCTGGGAATAAATAACATATCTGCAGACTTTTACTCACAGCTGTATAGGCATGAGAGTTTGGTTCCTCAGGAGGAGGTTATGGGCACCCTTGAAGAGATTGGGCTGCCTAGGCTAGGAACGGCGCAGCAAGCAGCGTTAGATCTAGACATCACAGTGGACGAAGTGAATGAGGCAATCAGGTCCTTGGCTGCCAGCAAAACCCCAGGCAGTGATGGTCTGTCGCCCAGAATTCTATAAAACATATGCGGCAGTGGTGGCCCCAGTGCTGCACAAGGTGTTTGCAGAGGCCTACGCAAAGGGTGAGATCCTGACGAGCAATAGAGAGACATTAGTGATCCAGATCCCCAATCCTGAGAAACCCACTGATAGATGCGACTCTTACCGGCCACTAGCCATGCTCAATTACGACATGAAATCCTGATGACAATATTAGCGGGGCGCCTTCGCTGGGTGATCGGGGGATTGATACATGGGGATCAAAATGGCTTCATCCCGGGCTGCAGCACTGCCTTAAATCTGTGTCGACTACATCATATTGTGGCACAGACCGCCGACTGCTACGAAGTAGTACGCAGTTGTGTCATTGAATGCGATTAAAGCCTTTGATTCGTTGTACTGGGAGTGGTTGTTCAAAGTATTGAGGGAATAGGGAATTTGGGGAGTAATTCATCAACTGGGTGAAAATACTGCACGCTTTGCCGGTGGCACAAGTTAAAACAGGTAGGCAGGTGTCAGCAGCTTGGGACATACAGAGAGGTACGAGGCAGGGGTGTCTGCTGTCACCCATGCTATATGTGCTGGCACTGGAACCAATAGCAATTTATCTCTGCAAGGAGTTTCTGGATGCCGGCATATGGGTGGGAGGAGTTGGTCACCTGAACTCATTATATGCGGGTGATGTTCTGCTCTATCTTCAGAACCTGTAACATAACCTGCCTCTAGTCCTGGAAGTGCTTGATAACTTTGCTAGAGTGTCTGGGATTCCCTTCAGCAGGGAGAAGTCCTGTCTGTTCCCGTTAGCTGGTCTACAGGGAGTGGCAATAAATGATTTACTGGAAATGGGGCTCCGTTGGTGTTTGGAATCATTTAGCTATTTGGGGGTACATATCATGCACACGTCTGAGGGAATGCACAGGGGTGTAATACTGGGGGTGTGGTAAGGGGTCTGAGAAGGTCTATGACATTCTGGTTGAAACTACCATTGTCACTAATGGGCAGGGTTGCCATAGCAAAAATGACAGTCTTACCAAGGTTTTTGTATTTTTTCCAGAATGTCCATCACTACATTAGACGCCCTTTTTTTCATGTACTCGAAGCATTGCTCAGGGAATTCCTTTGGGGCACCTTGCTACATCAATTTGCCCTAATAACACTGTCTGCCCTGCAGGGAAGGTGGCGTGCAAATGCCAGAACTAGAAAGGTACTACCTAGCAGCACAGCTCAGCTTTGTCACCAAATGGCTTTTGGATGAAGTCACATTAGCAACGGTCCTGCTGCAAGCAGCTGGTGGCACCGGCATATCTGAAAGAAATGTTATGGCTGCCGTCAAGTTGCTTGGGCATTGAGCCTGCACTAGTCACACTGGGCAGACAGGTGTGGCATAGAACCCAGAAATTGTTAAAAATAGAGAACCCATATTCGCCAGAGGTCCCAATAGCAGTAGGCGTTTGCAGGAATAGAAATGAACTAATGGTGGCAAGGCTGTGGGAGGGCTGGGGTCTCTCAGGTTGGAGGGGACATGTATGAGAATGGTACATTCAGGGAAATGGAGTCCTTAACTGAGCAGGCGGAACTACCTAGAGGTCAGTTCTTGTGCTATTTGCAAGTGAGGGCGGTGGCTAAGCAGAAATTGACAAAATGGCCAGAGGAACCAGGGGCAACTTAACTGTGGACCCCGATACATACCTTAGAAGATGGTTGGAAACCAGTGTCTACGCTATATAGCAACTTGGTAGACAGGCCCAATCCTAGGAGTGTTGAATTGAAGGCGCGGTGGGAGTTAGATCTCAGGGTAGAACTTGGAGAAAAAGAATGGGAACGCATGCTGGGTTTCCCTCGGGAGGTGTCCAGAAATCCACGCTTCAGACTAATCCAGCTGAATGTGATGTACTACACCTACATGACACAAAGTAGGTGGCCAGATTCAGCAGCAAGGTCCAACCAATATGTCCTTGGTGTGGTTTTATGGGGGCGGCCTTAATGCATATGTTTTGGGGCTGTGTGAAAGTACAAAGTTTCTGGGCACAAATTGAACAGGCTTGCATGAGAGCCGGAGTCACTAGGTATGACTGGACCTCGAATGAGTGCTTGTTGGGTGCTTACCCAAGAAACAGCAAATATAAGCATGTCGTAAAATTCATGGGCATGGCCTGCATTCTAGGTAAAAGGTGCATCACCATGGATTGCAAGTCAGCTGGGGCCCGCAATACACATGCCGGTACAGGGAGTTCGAGTTCTGGGCAGAGGTAGAAACTGAAGTGTGGGTTGGTGCAGTAAACGGATTGGAGGTGCTTGCTAGTGCTACATACCGAGTCCTGGAAAGTGTTGGTTTGGGACATGTTCCATCCCTCTGATGACAAGCCCCTGTGAAAGCTGTGAAATACCATGTACTGAAGTACTAATACCTTCGCTGGATGAAAGTAAGAGCCCAAAGAGACACCCATCGATTGGCAATTCATAAACATTGCTGTATGTGCTACACTTGAAGGGGGTGAAATACCACTTAGGATGTTACCCTTTGAACTTATCATGAGCAGAAGAGAATTTTATGTGCGATCAGGCCCACTGTGTGAGGAATGTTTTTATTGTTGTTGTTATGTTAAAGTTGTCTTTCTGTATTGGAACTGCTGAATGCATAAACACGCTGTAATGATGGTAATGATAATCTAAAGTGAGCAAAATGTATGTCAATAAATGCCAATAAAAAGACATTAAAATAAATAATAAGCTAATTGTCTCTAGATCTAAGGGCAACAAGTCATTGTTGGAGGATTGGAGCAGGAGATTACAGTGCGAGATTACAACAGAGCGATGGATGACTATGGGTAGGAATATTTGCCTGTGTTCAATCAGTCTGGGCGAAAAGATCAAGTCAGATCAAAATTCTAAATGGAGTATTTTGGACTCCTGAACGATTACACAAGAGAGGACTGCTTGATACGAATGACTGTTGGGGTTGTGTTCATAGGAGTGGAATATTGGAACACATGCTGTGGGAGTGTGTGGAGTGTGTGGTTTTTGGAGGGAGATATGTGACCTTTTTGGAAATGTGTTAAGTCAAGTTCTAAATTATGATTTCAAAACCCTGATTCTAGGGGATGATGAACTCCTGGAGGATTTAAGAACTTCACAACGGCAATGGTTGTTTACGGGGGCATCAATTGCAAAGAAACTGATACTAAGAGGCTGGAAGTCAAGGTTGTCACCAGAAGTAGAGGTTTGGACAGATGAAATGTTGAAATTGGCAGAGAAGGAAAGAGTGATTTATGGTCGAGGAATAAAAGCAATTCTTATTTAGGAAGATTTGGGGGAAATTCCTGGATATGTATTAGCCCTGAAGTTTTAGTAATTAATTTTAGGATGGGTGGGGGTAGGAGGGAAAAAGGGTGTGGGGAAATTGTTGGTTGTAATATTTATAGTGGGATAGTTGTAGGGATTACTTGTTTATTGTTGAAATATGGTTTATTGATTCATGATTTAAGAATCAGATTTTAAATATTGTGATTATATAGGAATTCATTGATAATGGTATACTGATATAGGTTTAAGAAAACGAAAATAAATAAATTAAATTGAAAACATGTCGTCAGGCCTAGTAGGATAGTTTTTTGTTTGTTCGTCTTATCCTTCTCCTCCCCCTTCCCTTCCTTCTCTCCTCTCTCTATTTTTAGCTCTTGTATTTTGAATCGACCATTACGCACGAACAATAATTATGTCATATGTTGTTTACAGTTGTTTTCCTCTTTGTTCTATGTTGTATTTTTTTCTTTTCCACCTGTAAAAGGCCAATAGCATTAAAAATCTCCTCCCCCGTTATAGGAGCGTTCATACATGCCACGTCATCAGACTTCAATACAAGAGGAGAGACCCCATTTAAGTAAGCCTCCAGAGTCCACACCTGTGCCTCTCCCTCATACAATCCCCCGTCGAAGGAGACAAATCTATCCACAATCCCTTCAGAAGTCATTTTAACTCGCCCATCAGTTCCCTGTACTGCTGTGATCCATCTTTCAGCATGCTGTATGCAAAGGTGGACTGGCAAATACGTGTCCGCCTTATCCCCCTTTCCATAGTATTTTTGGCACAAGAACTGGACAATCTTACCCTCTTCCAACAATCTCAGCTCCTTCCTTTTACCCCTAACCTCTTCTATCCGTTCCCCCACTCCTGGATGCCAATATCTGTGTGCAACCTATTCTACAGTAAAGTTCCCTCTCTTCTTCCGGGCACCTTCCCTAATCAACAGTCCCCCTCCCTGTCGCTTTAGCGGCATGCCAGACCGTGAACAAATCCACCTCACCTGTGTCATTAAGCAGAAAATATTCCTTAATGGCTCCTTCAAATTACCCTGTGAACACCTTCCAGAGCAAATCATTACATCTCCACAAGGAGTGGCGAGCGCTCAACCCTAACCACGACAAATTCATTAACACTTTGTTGTGATCTGACCAGCTAATCGGGAGACACTCACATTCCAGCAAACTGTCCCACAACTCCCTTGGAATGCACCCAATCAATGCGATTCTAGGTCCCAAGAGGAGTATAGTTAAAAGTGAAACCTCTGTCCTGAGGATGTAATCGCTGCCACACATCTTGCATGTTGCGTGAATCCAGACAGGTCTGAAAGCCTGCAGACCCCACCGGAGATACCCCTCCATCAACCTCTCCTGGGGCCCGTCTCTCCAGCGTTGTTCAGCCCACATGTTAAGGCACACCCCCCGCCCACTATCAAGGGCCCCCTGCATTCTCTCACCACTTTCGTAATTCTGGCCCTCAAAAATCTCAATATGCCCTTGGTTAGGGGAATATGTCATCGCAAACGTAAGCCGTACTCTCTTAACGATTCCTGACACTGCCACTGCCCTACAATCGTTGCTTTCCACGTCATCACCTCTTCCATCTTCAATTGCTTATGGAAAAGGATGCTCATCCCACCCCTCTTGTTGTTACTAGATGCACAATACACCTGTCCGAGAAGACCACATGGGACACTCCTTTCCTCCTCCTGTGTAAACCTCGTCTCCTGCAGGAAAAGAACATCCAATCCCACCCTCCGAAACTCGAGAGACCAATGATCGTTTGATCGTGCATTTACCCCCTCCCATACAAAGTCCAAAACCTTCAGGCGGTCCGCCCTCCCACCCTCAATCACATCTGTCATTGCCATAAAGTCATTAAATCATGTCCACAAAATACTGCACCAGCAAAAGTAACAGCTATCCAGGTCATAGAACCCCCCCTGAAACCACTTCACTATACCAGCGCCCGCCAGGTCCCGTTCCTCCTCCGACCCCTTAACCCCCAACCTATGCTCACTCCACCCCGCTCTCCCCACCCCCACCACAACAACAACATCCAGCCCCGTCCAGTTAACATCACTGGTCTAGGACCGGACAACAGGGAAAATTCAAAATGTCCCTCTCATATAAGAGTCCCCGTTACCCCCACAACCAAACCGCCCATAACACCCCTCATTAAACATTTGCCCCCACCTCCAACCCTTGCTCAGATTCAACACAACTATTCTCACTCCCCTCCAACATACATACGCCCCCAAATCTGCATGCCTCCGCTGAAAGAAACTCACCCATTAGAAAAACAGTAGCAAAGAATTCACTACATTACATGAGGCCTTAACAGCGGTTCAGAGGGGTAATGAAAAGGTGCAACACGTCTTTCACCCAACTATCAAGGTTGTTTCTTATACTTCCACGAGCCTGGCACTCAACGTCCTCTGCCCCCTTTCACCCTGTAGTACCCATCACTCTCCCAGGCCTACTTCTCTGATGGCTAACTCCGCCGGATTACCACCTTTTCAAGTAGAGAGTTGGACTTGAGTGATCCCTGCAGGGTGAGCACAGGGGCTAATCCCAGCTCCGGGCGCAGTGCAAACCAGGCTGCCATCGGCTGTGCGCCTCCTTTTGGTCTCCGTAAAATATTTTTTAATCATTTGCCTGGGGTACTCCAGAATCTGTAAAAACATCTTAAAGCACTGTCTAAATAACTATGGTATAAGAAAATAAGACAGTGTTGAGATTTTCTACAGGACTTTGTATCAAAGGGATGTGGTATTCACTGTGTCAAATTACCTGCTCAGGGCTTGGTGAAGAAAAGCTAAACTCAACCTTTCTGATTAACAGAGCTTTTAAGGTCTTTTATACCAATTATAAATTCATATTCCTTTAAAAAAAAGTTCAAATCGCATGTGTGCTGGGCTTTTTAATGTATGTATGTTGTAAGGGTGCAGAAGGAGGAGAATGGCACAGGTGGTATAGTGGTTGCTATAGACTTCTTTGCAATGAAAGTAAAAGAGAAAACCTACTGCTCCCTATATCAATGAGGGGTTTCCCTGTCGATACTAAAATGCTAATGAAACTGTCAGGATGTCTCATCGACTTAAAAAAGTCCAACGTCCTGTGTCAAAATGTCCCTTTCTCTGTCCTTTACACTTGTAAATAAACTGAACAGTTGTACCAAAGTTCTTGGCCCAGGAGAACGACTCAGTTTTCCTCGACTGAGTGGCACAGTTCAGCTGAAAGCTCTCCAGCTGGGGGAATAGCTCCCTTACCCTGACTACAATACTATACAAACAAAAAGGATGCAGATCCTTCCATACTCTGCGTCGCAAACCTCAGGACTTTATATCCCAGGAGAAACGACTGCCTTCCACTGGGTTCCTGTTATAATCCTCCTTGTGGGATGGTTTTCCAGAAGAATGACTCCCTTCTCCTGGGTCCTTGTTAGTTTTGTTTTCCCAGTGCACAACACTAGGGGGAATTACTCTCTTCCCCTGGCCTTTCTTAAGCTCTGTTTCACAGTTCACAACTCCAGGGGGAATGACTCACTTCCCCTGGCCTTTCTTAGCAAACAAAGACCCAACTGTAATGAGATCCTCCTGCTGAGGGGTTACTATCGGGTAGCAGCCTCACCTGCCTGGCCTCATGAGAATGGGCTCCTCCTCAGGGAGAAGTGAGGACATCCAAGGATTTGTCACAATATTTTTTAATGTGGTTTTACTTTTATGCTCGTGTGCCAGAATAAAGTACTTTGGACTGTCTGAAAAAGTGTTCTAAATGTGCTTTATTCTCAACTAACGGAAACATGAAAGCAAAATGTTTATTCCTCATGAAGGGTGTGGTTGCTCTTCTGAGGATCAAAATGGTAGAGTGGTCTTCCAGTCCTCTGCTCAAAGCCCTCTCGGGCAGCCAGATGTTTGCGCTGTCCACATCTTGTTACCTCTGAGGCGGTTTTGGTGAAGCAGTCCACTCAAGAACCAGCAATGATTTCCAGCCAGGCGGGGGCTGTGGTTGGTGCCTTTGCAAAATTCTATTGCGCTCTAGATGCGTGGGGGGTGTGTAGAAGCATGTACCTACTCTCAGCTTTCATCCACTGCTATTTTGGGGTTCAAGGTAGGCCCTGGTCCTGCAAAGTCTACTCTTGTGCCATCTTTCCTGGCCATCGGCATTGTCTTGTTCCCCCACCCGCCTTTCACTCTTGGCCGATTCAACATGGTCCTCCTGGACCTTTGTGGATTCTTTGTCTCAGTAGTGGTCTCTTCTTATCCATATTCTCTTTGAAGGTCTACATTTCCCTCTCTCTCTAGGGCTTTTAACCTTTACGTGCCTCTCTTGACTGTACCAGTCTTTCAGCTTCCAACTCTCTCAACATACTGCATTCTCTTTCCTTCCCCTCACAACACTTCGCATCTCCTACTTTCTTTGCCTTCCTTGTTCTATGTTTTATACTCCCATCCAGTCTCTCTGCTACTTTCTAACTGTAGTTCTCATCTATAGTTCACTTCTCAGTCTAATCTTCAACACAGTCATACTTTCTCCTACTAGCTTTCACCTTCCCCTTTATCACTCTGTCCATTTCTTTCTCCCCATTATTCGTTTCTCCCTTCTTTAGTATCTCTCACCTCCCAGATGATACCACTTGCCTAACTCTGGCAGGTGTTTCTGGACTAATATCATATATTACCCCATCTGAATAATGTAACTTTCTTTCCAACCAGATCTGTTCTCGTCTGTCCAAGACGTTCCTCCTCCTCAAACGTCAATTTTTCTTAACCCTTTCTATTTCCCCGATAGGTCTTCCTACTGAAACCTGTCTCGCAATGTGCCTGACTCCTCCAAACAATCTTTTGCTCGAATGTGCCTTTTTGATCCACTTAAATATCTTTCTTATTTAAACCTGTTCCTTATGAGACACAACTTGCCGCCTCTTCAAAGGGTAATCCACTTCTATTCTGGGTCATACATTTCCCCATGCCTCTCTTCCCTCACCAATGGCTCCACCTCTGGCCTCTCTTCTGGAAGGTACTCTTCAGTAACTTCTCTGGGTCTCCTCAAAACTGCAAACTTTCTGCCCACAGCTCTCCCACAAAACGACAATTCCTGCTTGTGATGGCAGCTTTTGAAAGGCCAGTTCTCCTCTCTGTCGCTGTTGTCTGTCGGCATGTATGGCGCATGGGCTGCAGGGACTGGTCCGTTTACCGATCAGACAATGTGGGTTTTTAGTGGGTTGGCCCAAGGGGCTGGCAGCCATAATGAAATCTCCTTTGGCTTGTATATTACCAGAAGCTGGCTGCTGTCTGGCTGCCTACACTGCTTGATGCTGTGTTGGTAATAAGGAATACAGAATTAGTTTCATTCTGTTCAAATGGATGTGTACTTGTTTGTAAATGTTCCTGTGTCTTTGTGGATTTGCAGACTGTCATGAAGATCGGTAAACACATAGAACAATTAATAATTTGCACTGCAGGTGTTAAGTGGCTGGAGAAACCAACGGGGGACCTGGGTGGAACCCTGCGACATTCACAGGTCTTATTAACAGGGAACTCCCCACAGATATCTCTACAAAACAAAAACTTCAAAACGGTCAAAACAAGCACTCTCGCGAAATGCTCCAAGAATGGAACAGCATACAACATCATCAGACTTGCCCAAACCCTGCTGCACTTCGAAAAGACACAAGGATCCTGCTCTTCAAACACAACCTGACCGTATACTAACTTTGGATGATCAGATTTTTTCCCCCACCCTTCTTATCCTTCTGTTATATCACTGTATTTTGTTATTCCTTTCTGTGCAGCACTCTGATTCTTCCGAGACATGTTTGTGTCTTACGAATACGCAACATCACAAAATACTTCCTTAGTGCAGGTATCTGTGAAGGCAGGATATCCTCAGGCTCACAGGATACTTTCAGCTACAAGCTCTGAAATTACTCTCAGAAAATGTCCATTTAATGTGTCAGCTTTTACACAGGTAGCCAAATTACATCTCCCCACCCCACTATTCTGATTCACTATGTTCTGGTCCTGTCTTCCTTCAACTGCACTCTCGAACACTACTCTACAGTCAGCCTTGCCTGCCTAACATTTCTTTGGGACACAAAAAGAAAACAATTAAAATCCTCAACATCTCACAACCTTCTAAGTGGAAAAAGGTACAATAAGTACAAGAGACAATAATAGATGCTCATGCGGAATGGGTGTTAAACAAAAATCGTACTAAACATATCAGTCTCTCAGAAAGAACCTGATATTTGACTATTAAGGATGATTTTATTCAACAAAGTTATATGTCATATCAAACTCTTTTTTTTAGATGTCTCCATATAAGAATGAGAATTCTACCTCTAGCGTCTTTGCAATCATGTTGGGATACAGCAATTTCTAGTTGCTGCTCTTTTTGCCACAGATCTTGGACTCTTTACAACATTTACTCGTCATCTGTCCCATTTATGATCATATTAGACACAAAAATCTTAAACAATGCTTGATTAATTATGGAGTTTGGACCTTGAAGTCAGCTGGAGACCTATGTACAAATGTAAATCATTTATTTGTTGTTTTTTCGGTATGAAGTAATGTTGGGAAACCTTGGTCTTTGAGGAGTAGATCTCTAAAACTATTGTGATGCATGGCTTTTAAAATATCCCTATTTGGACGGCGAGTGCTGTGGCCTGGGAGGCACAGTGGAACAAACTACCTGGCGCTTTCCCTGTGCGGCTGGTGGGACTGTGGTGCCTGTCGGGGTGCTCTCTTCGCGGACAACGGAGTGGAGGCGAGCCGTGGAGAGGCGTAGCGGCTCCGCGCCGGCGAGGTAGGGGCCGTGTTGGCCGCAGAGCTGTGAGCCCCGAGAGATCGCTGACGGTGAGGCCACGGGGAGCTCGCCCGCTCTGAGGCACCCGGGGCTGCGGGTGTCGTCGCAGCGAGGCGGCAGTGATTGGAGGTCGGGACAGTGAGGAGGGGCGGCCCACCTGCATCTTCTGGAGCTGGGCGAGGTGGGGTTGTGCACCCAGTGCATTGGGGCGCCCGCTGGCCATAGGGGGGGCGGCCCTCCCCGGAGACTGCCGCAGGCTGCTCTCGCTGAGAATCCGGATCGCTGTGTCTAGAACACCCGACGCAGCGGAGGGGAGGCTCTGGAGCACCTGCCCCAGTGTGGAAGCTGGCCAACCTCAGGCGCAAGGCGGACCCGCATCAGCCCGTGAAATACAGGGCGTTGTTGTGCAGCTAGCTGGACCTGCATCGCGACAGCTGTGGAACTTACGGCAGGAGCGGGCACAGACCTCTGCAACCGCGGAAGGTAGGACAAGCGTTGTAGTGCTGCGCGAAGGCCCGCTGCCCTGTAACCCTGTGGGGTGCCTTCCCCCTCCTCCCCATGCTGGATCTGGAGGCCCGGGCGATCTCCCTCCTCCCCCCCTCCTCCTGACGTACCGAAAGCCGGGGAGCAACGGGAGAACCACAACAAGCTGTTCCAGCCTATGTAACGGCCGGACTCCCCCCCAGGGCTGTCAACTTGGGAGCGCGGCACGGAAACAGAGGGTGCTGGACACCGGGGCATTGCAAAGTGCCCGGATTGCTGTGAATGACACCCCCGGCGGGGCCCCCCTCACCTGAGGATCATACCACCTGCATCAGGGCCGCCAGGGGTGATGGGCTGCTGTGGAACCTGGCGCCAACCTAGTACTGCGCCTCTGAGGCAATTCTCCATTGAAACTGCATGTGCACTGAGGAGCGGCATAATCCTGCTGTCCAATTCTGAGGGCCTACAAACTTGCCGTGGCCCTGAAGTAACTTGATGCTACACTCCTGAGAGGGGTCGAGACCTGCCACGGTGCACATGTGCTCCGCGCCCCCACGCACTTGAGACCCTAGAGGTGCACTACACACCTACCGAGCAGGAGATAGCAAGCATAATCCAGAGCAGAAATTGTCAAACGTACGGCACAGCCATAACTAGATGTCCCGTATCAGACAGGGGAAAGTACAAGGCCCTGTCACCCAATACCCAGCCGTCGTGGCACACATTGGCGCCTGGACACTCAACAGACTGGCCGAAAGGAGCAGTGACTACCACCAGCCATACACAAGGAGCGAGCAGGGAACAGGTCAGGAGACTGCCCTACCCCTGCCCCAGAACTCCCCCCACAAGAAGATCACGCGGACCAGAGGGGCCCTCGCGGAGCGGACAGCCCTCCACCACGGAGCCTGACTGGGAGGGGGCGCCTCCCCTTGCCCCCACCCCCCGAAAGGCCCAGGAGGACACAGGGCCTACATAAACAGTACTGACAGACAGAGGGGCAGTGGTATATTACCCCAAAAAGTGGGTGGTGGCCCCTGGGTTCACCCCCAGGGCGTGTGCCCGCCTAAAACAACCAGGAGTGAGCGGCAGGTGGGGACTCACCAGAAACGACGCTATTATTGCTGTCCGAACCACCTGTCCCCATTGCCACAACGGAGCAGTACACCTAACAACGTACACCACAGGATCTGGCTAGGAGGGTTTGCCGCCGATCCCCGAAAACGGCTTGGCACAAGGCAACAACAAAAGCAGATGGACTTGGGATAGTGAGATCATCCACGATAATAAACCTGATTAACCCCCTACTGCATCGACACGACAAGGGCAACACAAGAAATAAAACTCGCCGAGGCAAGGTACACAACGGCGGAGGGCAAGCCCCGTGTTCTGGATAAGTGGGAGGACACAGCCCATTCCAGCAATATACAGTTATAGGAGCGAGGTACTGGGCAGGAGCAACATCCATGCAGAGCAACTCAGATGCCGGGCGCCAGATCCAAAACGGGCACATCCAGAGCAAAAACTCCAGTGATACCCCAGGAAGGGCAAATAGAAAAGTGCTGGCGGCAGAGGCGACAAACACACGCAGAATCACCATCCCCTCCCCCGGGACCGACACCTGCAGCAAAGGACCTCCCAGCTAGCATAATGGCAACAGACAAGGATGAACTCTTAAATTGCTTGAAAGGCATGGAGGCCAGAATGACCAAAGCTTTCCAGAATCAAATGGAACAATTAAGGGAGGACCTGAAATCATCCCTCCAGGAGGTCAATAAAGAAATGGCGGAGATGGGTGAAAGAGTGGACATAGTCGAAAGGGGCCTCTCGAATGTCACGGAAGAAACAAACCAAAATAGCCTACTACAGGACCAGTTGACGACCGCAACAAACAACTTAGAACTCCAGGCGGAGGATTTGGAAAATCGTGCAAGGAGATCCAATATTAGGGTCAAGGGCCTGGCGGAATCGGTACAGGACAAGGATCTGAAAGATACCATGCAACTCTGCTTCAGCAGCCTGCTAGCAGATGTCCAACCAGAGACGATCGGCTTCGACAGGATACACCGTGTGGGTCCAATACGCAATGAACCAGGGTCCAGACCCAGAGATGTCTTGATAGCAATGACATCGTATGGTCTGAAAGAGGAGGTGGTACGATCGGCAAGAACAAACGGAGACCTTACGATTAATGGGTCCCGTATACAGTTGTACCAGGACCTGGCCCTGATTACTCTCCACAAAAGAAGGCTAATGCAACCTGTTACAAAGGCCCTTCAAACACAGCAAATCCGTTATAGATGGACGTACCCGTTTGGCCTGTCGTTTACATGGGAAGGAAAACAGAGGAGAATCGGGAATTGCGCAGAGGGCCTGGCGTTGCTGCACCTGGAGGATGAGCAGCCGGAGGCATCTGTGCGCCCACGCTCAAACATGAATGGCCCATCTAGCAAACCATGGGAATGGTCAAAGGAGCGAAAGCAAAGACGAGGGAGGAGAGGAAGACCCGGAAGCTCACAGCCGGCTCATGACAGGGAACGGAGAGGTCCAAAAGATCCAGACTCGGCCCATCACACGGACAACAAGTAAAGTGTTAACCAAATGTGAGAAAACAGCACGGCTGAATGGAACCGCCTGCATGGAGGTAGGAGGTCATAACTCTTGGAAACAGGGTCAGGTAATACAATTCCTGACTATTGTGAACTGGGGAAGGGTCGGAGGCCCTAAGCCCGCGGTGACCAGCGGGGGGGCCCCTTGGGATCCCAGGACTCATGCACCCCCAGGATTGGGAGGGGGCAGGGGGTGGGTAAGGGAGGGAACTGGAACGAAAGTCAGGAAAGCAGGGAACCAAAAGTCCAGGAAGGAAAAGGAGCCAGCTCCACGAGTGTATGAAATGGAAGCAAGAACAGGCAGAGTAAGCTATAGCGAACGAGAACATAGGGACCCACAGGCAGACAATCCCCACCTAGGGAGTAATGGAAGAAGTGAACATTGTCTCGATTAATGTCCAGGGGTTAACCTCCCCCGCTAAAAGGCGTTCGATTTTAGATAGATTGGAAGCCATGCAATCAAAGATAGCGATCCTACAGGAGACGCATCTGCTCCAGAAAGATGAAAAAAGGATGCGGAGCAGAACATACCCTCTTCAGTTTTTCGCCTCAAGCCAAACAAAAACAAAAGGGGTGGCAATCCTATGTAGCAGAGACTTAGACTTTCGCAAACAACAAACACTGAAGGATCAGGAAGGTAGATAACTGGGGGTGAAGGGTACTGTTAATGGTCAATTGTATACAATACTAGCACTCTACGCCCCCAATGAAAAACAGGACCAGTACATCCCTAAATTACTCCAGAAGGTGGGAGGATGGTGCGAAGGCCGAGTGATAATAGGAGGGGATTTTAATTGTGTAATGGACCCACAATTGGACAAAACCGTCCCCCCAACCACAGCAGATCAGCGAAACAGACAGGCCCCTTGGAAAGCTTTTCAGAGATTTGGATGTGATAGAAACGTGGCAATTTTTCCACCCGGACACCCGAGGATACACACACTACTCAGCAGTGCACAGGGGTTACTCTAGAATAGACATGATCCTGGTGTCCTCTACATTGATCCCCTATGTCAAAAAAATAGAAATCGGAGTCCAATACCTCTCCGACCACGCCCCAGTCGTGACCTGCATAGAACTGCAAAGGACAATACATAGACCCCGACCACAATGGAGGCTAAATGAAACAATCCTAAGGGATATTGCACTTAGGGCACATATGGAAGAAGCCATAGGGAACTATTTCCTGGAAAATGACAATGGAGAGGTGGACTGGAGGGTGGTGTGGGATGCGGGGAAAGCAGTAATTAGGGGGGGAATTCATAGCACAAGCAACGCAATACTATAGGGAGCGAGCCCTTATAACGCGCAAATTAGAAGAAGAGGTTAGAAACGCTGAAAAGCTCCATAAGAACCGTCAGACGCCCAGAGCCTGGCGAGACCTTAAAAAGGCTAGAGCCAAACTAGAAAACCATACCGCAGATAGAACGGCGCAAATACTGCTAAACACGAAACAATCATATTGCATACACGGGGGGAAAGCGAGCAAATTCTTGGCAGCTAAACTACGCAAACAGAAGGCGTGAAATTATATCACCAGGCTAACAAATAGTAGAGGGGAACTGCAGACGGGAGAAGAGGATAAACTAGAAACGATGGTCCACTTTCATAAAAAAAACTGATTAGCGAAAACCTGAATGCAGCAGAACAGGAGTCATATTTGTCAGCCGTAAAACTGCCACAGATATCGGAACAACAAAAAGGAAAATTGGGGGAACCCATCACAATACAGGAAGTGTGTGATGCGATAGCAGCACTACCCAGGGGAAAGGTACCAGGCCCCGACGGACTAGGGAATGGGTTTTACAAAATATTCCAGACACAATTGGCAACTCCCCTCACTCGCCTTTTCAATCTAATCAGGGATAGGGGAGCAGTTTCAAAGGATATGGGACACTCGACCACGATATTACCCCTAAAACCTGGGAGAGACCCAGTAGAATGCACCAGTTACCGCCCCACAGCTCTCCTCAACACAGATGCAAAACTGTACGCGAAAATACTGGCGAATCGATTGGCAGCAGTACTGCCCGAGATAATACACGCAGACCAGGCAGGCTTCGTAAGGGGGAGACATACTCAGGATAATGTCCGGCGCGTAATTGACATAATAGACTGGGAGGCCAGGGGGGCCCAAAAATTCTCGATCGCCGCATTAGATGCCACACGAGCATTCGACAGCATAGATTGGAGGTACCTAAAACTGATATTGGAGGGTTTTGGCTGTGGACTGATATTCACCAAAATGGTTCTGGCAAATTACCAGCACCCATCTACGCAACTAGTGGTGAATGGCTACACCTCAGAAAGAATCAATATTCGGAGGGGTACTCGACAGGGGTGCCTGTCTATCCCCGCTCATATTTGCCATGGCAATGGAACCATTTGCCTGCAGAATAAGGTAAGACCCGAGAATTAGAGGGGTGCGCACCGGGGAGATTCAAAACAAGATAGCCCTCTACCAGATGATATCATGCTCTATATGGCAGACTCAAGACACACATTACCCAGAATAATCATAGAACTGCAGAAGTTCGAAAAGACATCAGGGTTCACAATAAATTATTCAAAATCCAAAGCGCTGAATATAACCGAAGGTAGTGGGGACGTAGCTTTCCTGAAGGAACATTATCCCCTGAAATGGGGTAAACAGTCCCTCGAATACCTAGGAATCCATATCACTAGAACCGTCAAGAATCTGCTCAAGGCAAACATTACACCCCTATGGAAGCGCCTGCAGGAAGACCTGCAGAGATGGGATGCCCAGGAATTGTCCTGGTTTGCTAGAATAGCGGCGATAAAGATGACCCTGCTACCCAAAGTACTGTATGTAGTAAGCTCAACCCCAGTGGTCATCCCCCCAAAACAGATCCTCGAACTCCAAAAGGCGGTGTTTAAATTCATCTGGGGAAATAAGAAGCTGAGGATCCAAAAAAGGATCCTGATACGGCCCACACTACTTGGGGGGCTGGGAGTCCCGGATATGGGGAGATACGTGTTAGCAGCCCAATTAGCACCAGTATTGAAATGGCGGGTAAAGACCCTCTTCCAGGCTGGGGGAAAATAGAACAGACTGCCACAGATATCCCTTTGGGTAAGCTACCATTCCTAAAAACAAAAGCAAGAGATACAGGAGGTATGCTATTAGCAGCCACTAAAACGACCCTACACAGCTGGGTTAAGGCTATCCCTAACAGGGGGGTCAAATTAGGTCTGGGCCCACTATCCCCTACCACGCATAATCCAGATTTCTCTCCTGGCCTTCACAAAAGATTCTGGGAAGGCTGGAACGAAGCAGACACATTGTCCCTACAAGATATGTATCAGGACGACGCCCCACTCACCTTCGAAGGATGTAAACATAGATTCGGCCTCGTTGAAAACCACAGATTTAAATATATTCAATTACGCCACTGGATCTCACACCCAGAGGTTAAAAGAGCAGGGTTACGACCCCCAGTGGGCCTAGAACTAACAATCCGGGAGGGGACACATGAAAAAGGGATCACTAGACTATACAAGCTACTAGATGAGGCGCAAACAGACGACTCCCTCCAGTACATGAAAGATTGGGAGCGGGACATAGGAGAGTAGATTACGCAGGAAGAATGGAGTCAAATCTGGAGGCAGGCGCACAAATTATCTAAATCCACGGCAATCAAAGAATCGGCATACAAACTATGTTACCGCTGGTATTTACCCCCCCCCCCCCCCCCCCAAGTAGAATACACAGAATGATCCCCACGGACCCCCCAGAATGCTGGCGACAGTGGGGAGAAAGAGGAGACATGTTCCATATGTGGTGGTCGTGCCCAAGGATAAAAATATACTGGAAAGAAATACTAAGCCTGATCAGGGACATAACGGGCGCAGACCTAGCATGGTCCCCGAAAGTCATTCTGCTGGGGGCAGTGGCAGAAGGGAACTATGCAGCCTCAGGGAACAGAGCAGCCCTCATAACCCACCTTCTGGCTGCAGCAAGGATGACAGTGGCCCAACGATGGAAGACAGCGGAGGGCCCTACAACTCCATGGTGGTGGGTGAAAGTGTGGGGAGTTATGGCAATGGAAAACATTTGGCCACAAAATCAGGGTCATATCTGAAATTCTTAGCCATATGGGACCCACTCCAGGACTATGTGGGGGAGCGGGAGAATCAATACTTTAAACCCCGGGCTCTTAGAAACATCCATATCAGATAAAGGCAGCAGAAGATATGGCGAGGGACTACCTCTTGGAACTGTTCTGGTTACAACCATGGTTTTGATTGGTTCAATTAATAAAAGGAAGGGGGGGCAGGTGGGGAGGAGAGGGGGGGTGGGGAAAAGTATGAAATCAATACTAGACTCTACAAGAAAGTTCAAGGGAGTTGAATAAAAGGTTCATGTTGATAACAATGTTCTTAACATAAGTTGTGAAGGAAGCTCAACTATTGTCTTAAATTAAAAAATGAAAATAAAGTTGGTTAAAAAAAAAAAAATATTTATTTTGGCTCTAACCAATTAATATGTGAATTTCCCGGTTAAACTTGTACTATTGGGTTAATTAATTAACAATGTTTGGAGTCTGGGAGAAAGAATAATGAAGTGTATTACATGAAATTGTAAATACTGTTTATGATATTTTATTTGTTTGACTTGTATGGCCTCATAAGCCAAAATAAAGGTAAAGTTACTGACAATAATTTGTTCCACACACACAAACTAGAACATTCTTTCAATGAAAATCCTTCAAATCAATGTGAAGAAAAATATCTACATTTCTGATAACATAATTAAGTTAATTAACACAACCAAATGTACTGAACCCTGGGTAACTAAACTTGAATGCCCATTTCGGATATTTGACATGCTCTGTATGGCTACAGCATCCTACTTCAATTCAACTAAAGATAAAAAGAGTAGCAGATTACCTTTAATTCATAAATCCTCAGAGCCAGAACCTAACGCAGCTACCGCACAACCATTCTCATCCCAACTTATGTCAATTTCTTTGACAATAGTTTCCGGCCACTCTTTCTCTTTCATGTCATTTATCATAAATCATAGTCTGACAACTCCTTCAAGAATATATTTGCAGAACTAATAGCAAAGAAGAAAATAAACATGAATAAAATAATTATCTGAAAGCACCATGATCGTTCACAATACTGCAACCCCCCCCCCCCCTCTTAAGCCTCCCCATTTGCTCCCAAAGTACAGCCGTAAGGAAATCATCTTTAAAGGGTCATACCCACTTGGGCATTCCGTTCATGAAAACTAGACACATTCTACCTACATTAATAAATACATCTAAGAGCAAAATTAGCTCTATTCAACACTTCATTGCAGAAATTGTAGAGGAACTTGATCCTAGAAAACTGAACACGCACAAATCATTCACAAACCATCAAACTACTTTGACCATAAAAACCTAGAAGAGTGATTAACTCGTAAGGCCTAGAAAATGTAGTGCCTCTGCCAACATTTGAAAGACTAAAGTAAGCGAAAGACAAAAAAAACAATATCAGGCCTGAAACACTAAACAGCTATACTTCAGATCTATCAAGAAACCCAATTGCCTCACTTCCGCCCTCAATTTAACAGCCACACACTATGTTATATCCTTAAATTATCTAATTTGAAATTCATAATCAAAAACAATATCCAGAAACCCAATTTTCATTTGAAATGCTTTTCTCATCCATATTAATTCGAAATTGCAAAATACTGAAGTGTTCATCTTTCAAAGAAACTGGTGACATTACATTCTTTCACTTTCTTTCCTCCACCAAGCATTTTCTATTGCTTGTGACGGTATGCCTGTACGGCTGTGAAAGACTGTGCATTATTGTCATCACACATCATTTTGAATTTAAGTACTTCCTTATTCCATAGATAATGCTCATCCCCCATTAAACCTGGTCAAACCTCTCTCAAAGAATACAAATATCATCTTGGGGCCTAGAGGGGTTTTGAATTATCTATCAAGATTCACAAATGTGCGAACCTTGAAATGTACTGTCATGTGACGCATGTTATCTGAACATAATCAACCCGTCTTTATAAAGAGGGGACAATACGTTTCTTCAAAACGTCATAGCTAGTTGAAAGGGAACACAATAGCTTTACAAAATCATATTGCTAGCCCTGCACCAAAAGCAAACATGCTGGACATGTTAATCTAATGTGCTTATTTCAATACATTTTTAGAGTTTGTACCATTGTGAGGACTAAAGACAAGTGAAGGTCAAGTCCATAACACAATCACCACATTCAAAGCTTGATCTATGCAAATGTGACAACTCAGTGAGATGTCGTCACAAATTGAACTAGGAGATACACCACCAAAGTGTACAACTCATTTTAAAATGCCACAAGACCTAAAAACAGACAGGTCCTTTGGAAGGCCTGGCCTTTCCAAAGTCACAGAAAACATTCAGCAAACAATGTGATGCAGGTTGTAAAATCCTGTATTAACAAAAGCAAAGCCTCACCCTAGCAGACATTAACATCCACTTTAAGATGTGGTGCAATGTGAATCCTATCAAATTCAACGGATCACACTAACAACACGCTGCACTTTGGCCCTGCATTGCACCAGCAGCATCACATATATAGAAAGCAAACAAACTCACCCAGCCACCCCTTCTTCCCACTCATACACTCATATACCAGACAATGGGCAACAAAACCAATTTGATACACATTTCAGTTTCCACTCTGGCAAATCAAACGCACATTAAGCCAGAAACGCTCACCAAGTCAACCCACACACCATTGTACTTCACAGTGGACTGCAAGCATGCCAGGTGGACTTCCAGCTCATCGAAGCAGATCTACACCCATCAAAACTTAAGATTTTTGGACACCCATTATGGGATACAATATGCATCATGCAGACTTCAAAAACCAACTGCTCTTCACACGTACAGCTTCAAACCCTTGTCATCAGGACTCCAATCTGTATGAAAAGAGGGTTGAGCAGAAAGACAAGCTGCAGAACGACAAGTGCCAAAATGTCATACCAGTGGCAGAAGCGCATTCATAACAACCTTAAATTAACATTCAAAACAATTAGTTCATTAAAAAAAAACAAGCAGGACGTCCGTGTTTGAACATGAGGAAAGAACTTGTGCAATTACCTTTTTTCCTCTTGTTTGAAAGGTTTCCGGCGAAAATTGTCTTTTGTTGTGTGGTAGATCTTCCCATACTGTTTTGAATACTGTTTTGAAGGTGAGTCTACATCAACCGCTGTTCTCTCCCTTTTCTGACTATCAACTCCCATCTCCGTTTTCATTGCTGAGCACTTTCCATGAGATGGGGCGCTTTCTCCTGCATCTTCAGATTTTGTTAGTGAAATCTTTGAATAGGTATTGTCGACATTGAAACACTCACTGACTTCTATGCTATCATGAAAAGAGTTGGAGTCTTCACCAATCTCAAAGCCAGCCCAGCTGTTCTTAGAATTGTCCACCTCCATTGAGGACTCAGGGTCACTCTCTTTCTCATGAGAAAAAGACTCCAATGGTTTGTTAGGTTTGATGGCACCTTCCTCTGCACTTTGTGAGCTACCATCACGTTCTTCACAACCAATATCAGAGGTAGGGCTCTCTGGAATCACAATGATCTCATCATTCTCAGTGCCCTTAGAAATATGGCATGAATCTGTTGGATCACTCTCAGGATTCTCAGAACTGCACTCAGCCTCCTTTTTTTCCATCCGCTGCTTTCCACAAGACTCGACAAACCTCTCTGAAGTCCCTGCGTTATGACTTCCATCACTGATTTCTTGAAGTGGATCATCATTAACTAGGGTCTGATCTAACGAATGGGTACCTATTGGAGACTCAATCTTGGACAGCATCTTGACACATGCCCCATCCATACCAGATGAAGAGGTCATCTTAGAGAGTGAGGAAGGAGCGTTATCTAGTTCTGTTTGCAGTATTCGCCCAGGCTTTTCACTGGTATTTTCCACCTGGATCTGCTCCTCATCTTTACATAAACTATCTTGTCCAATCGTGCTCATCTTCCTTCCCAGTTGAAAATCAGCAGTGTCTTTGCGTTGCGAACTACATAAGGAAAAGAGAAGTCAACTGTATGGTTCATTGGCTTTATTCTTTATCTTTGGCACACACGTATACAGGTTTTACATTTTTGATATACTTTCTTTGCAGCACTTAGGGCAGCTGTCAGTGGTCGAAGTGTATGAAAAGAAGTAGTGTAACTATATTCTCTTCTGGCCCGCCCCCCTACAAACCACATCACCACACCCCCTCCCACGTGCAATACAATCCCCATACATGGGACCCGCCTTTCCTTCTTTCAACCCCCCACCACTATGTAAAGGCTAAAAGAAAGTCAGAGAAAATGAATTTTAAACGTCTCTATATATATATATCAATTAATTGTCCCCCATTGCATGCAGCTTCACGCTCCCTCCCCTTTCTAATCACCAACCATTCGCACCTCTTACGGGGCATATTATGATTAAAGTTACCCCTCCCCCCTACCCATTTACTGCACGTAAAACTGTATCAGCAGTATTTTCACATTAAGTTAGTTAAAGGCAAAAATAAATTCTGATTACTGCGGAAGCAGGACTATGATGGTGCTTGGGAATGGGCTTTGTCCCAAGTAAGCCACTAAAATAATAATAGCAACCCAGCAATTCTACAATAGCTCACAATGATGTGAGGTCCCAGGCTCGAATCCACAGCAGGCGAATGCAAAAAACAAACACGCCTGCAGTTTCAGGGAAGTGCACTTAATGGCATGTTCCAACTTCTTCATCCCTTTTATTTGAAAAAAAAGCCATTACCGAACAAATTCTTTTAAAAATAAAAGTATAGGAACAGTAAAACTTAATATATTTTAAAAAAATGAAGAAATAAAAACAAAAAAAAGCACTGCTCCCGCCCACTTCGACCACTAGCAACGGTTACAAATTACAAGTGAAATGATGAACCAAATTAGTTTCTTTGAGCTGCAAAAAGTCAGGTAAGGCAGTGATCTCTTTTTGTCCACTGCTGTACCTTATAGTAAACCTTTTCCTCATACCATTTTCCCCAAGAAGATCTTCTAAATACCCCTTTGTGCTTTTGAGAGCCGTAAAACACACCTATCACGCAACATGAGCATCTCAGATGAATGCAAGGCGTTATCGAAAGATATTATACTAATGCCGTCCATTTGTTTAATGATCCCTAAATTCAAGCATATAACATCAGACATCCATGCAAACATAACAAAGTTCTTCACTTTAGCCAAAGCAGCACATATTCCAACATCATTCATGTGTCTTTTAAAGTCCTTCTTTTTGGACTACATGCGGCTCCCACCACCTTTCAAAGGTTGATCGATAAGGTATTGAGATTCTTTTACCATTTTTGCAGCACAAACTTAAATGACATTCTGATCCTCAGCCAGACCTGCAAAGAACATATTTTCCATTAATATGAAATTGTAAGGGCAAAAAAGAATGCTGGTGTGACTGCCAAACCCAAGAAATGCCATCAGGGGCAGTACCTTGTTATTTTTTTAGGAATGGTTTGGTGCAGTCCCAACTGGAAAAAGTAAAAGCCGTCCAGGAAACATCTCTCCCTAAAACCAAAAGTGAACTTAGAGCATTTCTGGGGCTCATTGTGTACTACCGCAGATTAATCCCTAGATATTCTACTCTAACCGCATGTCTAACGGATAAATTTAAGAATGCAAAACCCCAGAAACTGAGGTGGGGAAAATCAGTGGTTAAAGGATATGTTAAAGCATATACTCTGCAGTGAACCTGTCCACAAGGTCCCTAATTTCAACAGGGACTTGATCCTGCAAACCAATGCGTCCAAAGTAGGTCTTGGCACGGTTCTTTCACAAGAGTATGAGGGAGTAGAGCGCCCCATCCTGTATATTAGCAGGATACTCTTTCCTCAGGAGAATAACTATGCCACTATTGAGTAAGAGGCTCAAGCCATCAAATGGGCCAAAACATACTCCCCGAGCTGCTGGAGAGGATGCCCCACGGAGGGATCACTCTTCCATCTCCTCTGGGAATGCCCGGAAGCAACAAGCTACTGGATAGGCGTGCTGAACCATATCCACTCGATTACCGGACTCTATATCCCTTGGGACCCTGGGATCGTTCTGCTGGGGGACACAGGGGACAGGGATCTACCATTATCGGGCCATATGGCCCGCCTATGTACTCACCTACTAACAGCTGCCAAGATAGCCCTCGCAAGACTTTGGAAGCGACCAGAGGGACCCTCCATACCACTGTGGTGGTCCAAGTGCTGGGATAATGTAGCAGCGGAAAAGATTACAGCACTTCGTCTGGGTGACATAAACCTCTTCCGAAATGTCTGGGCCCCTTTCACGGACCATGCGGAACACTTCCCCGAACTCACGCATAAGCCACCGCTAACCCGCTGGCTGGAATGATCCGCGTGGCTGAGAACTACCCCCACACAGGGGCTACATCTCCCTTCGGAAAGTGAGACCCCCATCCCTAGCCTCTGAACGGACTGAGGGCCACATGCAGATAATGTGTTGTCTCGTATTATGATATCCAAATGCTGATGTCTGATGTTTATTTTGTTCAAAACCTAATAAAATATCTAGTTGAAAAAAAACTACTACCTCACAGGTCTCAAATTCCGATGAGTGACTGACCATTCCTCTTCGATTTGGCCAAGTCTGAGGAAAGACACTAATCCCTGTATTGTGCGTTGGCTTTTAGATCTCCAACCACATTGCTTTTCTATTGAGCACAGAAAAGGAAGGGAGGGAACATAGGTTTCCTATCTAAATTTCCCCTGTGTGAAGATGGGGGAGGTAATCTCGTTAGCGGAAGGGTATGTGATGATTCATGGGATCACATCACTTCTCCCAAGGGGGATTCCGTCCCGGTGTGGCTAGGGATGTGAGCCCCCTATGCAACATCCCCCCTAAGGGTGCCGGAAAGCGGCAACTCACAGGGAGAGACTCCCCTTGTGGGACAAGGAATCTGTTCCGTGATGTAACTCTGTAACCCTCTTGACCTTAAGACCATAAAACCCATAAGGTCTTCAAACAACCAATCTGAAAGTTCGACTCTATGTTATTGCACTACTCCTTTGTTTCTTCCTGCAAGAATGAATACCAGCAAGACAAGGAAGAGTGAAACAAACATACAGGTGGATCATAAATCATTTCCCAAAAGTACTGAGAAGAAGATGATTTATACAAACGACTCCTTTATCAGGTCTAGGCGGTACTGGGAGGAGGTGACCACGAAGAGACATAAAGAATACACTATTGACACAAACGAAATACTATGGCACTCTGCTGGAGAGGATCCAGCTACAGGACATACAAACCAAGCAAGGACTCAATGAAGAAAGAAGCCAGTGTCAGCCCCGGGAAGTTCAAACTTGGGAACGAGGAAGTAAGCAGAGGAAGCAAGTCCTCAGTCTTGAGAACGCAGTGGACAGATCTAAGGAGTCCTCTTCAGGAAGACGGAGACCTGACTTGAGCCGGCACTGGGAAGCGGCTGACGGTGCCGTGACCTCGATAAGGTTGACCGCGTGGTCCTTCAACAGCGCTGATACCAGTAGGCAGGGGCCCCACAGAGAAGAAGCAGTGCAGAGGAGTCAAGTCAGCGTTCATCGGAAACACATCACAGAAAGAACCAGTGACGTGCCCCCACCATAAAGGTCAACACGGGAGGTAGGGATTGGGCAAGAGTGAGGAGTTCATCAGGAGTGAGGAGTGCATGGGGAGTGATCTCCCTCGTCTCAGTGGTTGCGCCAAAGGTGCCAAGAGTGAAGAGTACATCAGAGTAATCTCCCTCGTCTCAGTTGTTGGGCCAAAGATATCAAGAGTGAAGAGTAATCTCCTTCAACAGCCTAATAACAAGAGAGTTAATTCAGTCGAAAGGGTGCTACGGGAGCCATCTCCCCCACCACAGTGTTACTGAAAGAAACAGAAGACATCAAGGGCATTTGTGTGAGTAGCCTCCCTTGTTGTAGTAGACAAGAAGATGATAAATAAGTCAAAGAATATATGTGTTATTGAGAAAGAGGAATTGTGGGACATTTAATGAAGCCCTAGGAGAGGCCTGGGAAGAATTACAAGGGCTTATAAGAACTGCTCTAAGAAACTACCTGCAGACAGCCAGAGGCTGAACCAGTTGGACCAGGAGAAGGGAGTCATTCTCCTTTCGTTATTGATGCAAATACCTTTTGATTAGTGGTAGGGCTAGAGTAGGATAGCGGCTCCTGGTGACGGAAAGGGGCTTGTCGCACAGCTTTATAGGACAATTCTGCTGGCGGGAAACCGAGGGACCTGCTCGCAGTTAGAACTAGGTGGGGGGGGAAGACCTGGGGAAGGACACTGACAATGCTTTATGGGCCTTGATGTGTAGAAAAGCCACCGTGCATCAATCCCTGAAACTACTGCATAGATGCCACTATCACACGGTGGTACTGGCAAAGATGGGAAGGGGACAAGATCCGCAGTGCTGAAAGTGTAACCGGGCTAGAGAGGACTATGGCCATATGTGGTGTGGCTGTCGGAAGGTCCAAGAATACCAGAGGGATGTTTTGTCCTGGGTTCAAGGAGTGGACGGGATACACAGGAGGATCTCGCCATGGTTCCTCCTTTTAGGGGTTCAACATGGGGAAGAGGAAGAAGAGATGGGATATGGGCACATGGTGCAGGTACTGCTGGTAGTGGCTGGATGCTGCCTGGCCCAGGTGTGGAAAAGCCACCAACTGCCGACGGAGAAGTAATGGGTGAGGAAGGTCTGTGCTACATACGATATGGACTTTGACACATTTGTTGGACAAATCCCGGTCCAATATCGAAACCCAGTGGTTCCTCCTCTTTGAGAAGTATGGCCGGTGAAAGCTGGTAAGAAGGGGAGGTGCCCAATGGGGTGAGGACGGTGGGCCGGGTGGAAGGGAGGGAGAAAGCCTCGGCTGGAGCCTAGGTGGGCCGTGTGAAGGAGACAAACCTAGGTGTCGCTGCTGGGAAGTGATCCCTGTGAACTGGCAGAAGTGTTGAACCCCAGGGGGGAGTGTGAGCTCAAGGAGTGTGTGTGTAGGTGGAATGTACACCATCTGCTGCATGGGAGGGGTAAAGGCAGAATGTTAAGGGAGGAGGGTAAGGGGGTTGGTGGAGGGATAGGGGGGTGGTTAGGGAGGAAGGGGTAAGGTGGGTTCAAGGGGAAATGTGTTAATTGTCGACAATATACTTTCTGAAATGACAAAGTTCAATTTTGAGAAACAAAAGGCTAGTATTACAGTATTTAACGCACCCCGAAAACCAAAGTGATCTCTCGTAGCACAGAGAATGAATGGGATAGAGTTCCATAATTTGGCTGCTGCCACAGAGATAGATCGATCGCCCACCAACCCACTCAAACCGGTAGCGAGGCACTGGGAGAAGGCATGCGTCCTCAGAACGAAGCACACGGGATGGTTGATAGGGGTGGAATTTTTTACTGCAGAGGCTCTGTGCTGTGGCCATAAAAAGACTGGTGAACCATGCAGAGAGATTCAAACTGCACCCGTTGTTGTACAGGTAGCCAGTGAACGGAACCAGAGATCCAGCAAAATATCAGAACCATTTGGGGTCCCTGTACAAATCTGGGTGGCAAAGTTCTGGAGTAGCTGCTAACGACGAAATAAGTAAAGAGGCTGAGCGAGAAATAATGAATTATGGTAGTCTAGCTAGAAAAACCAGGGAAGCTGTCACCAAAGGACGAAAGTGAGCCGGAAGAAATGGCAGAACTTTGCGTAAGATTCCGAGTTGGAAAAATCCGGCCTTGCAGATAGCACCCACCTGGCCCAAGGTGGATTGAGAAGAGGAGAATTTAAAACCTAAATTCCTCACCTCAAGCACAGGTATAGGGCAAGGGCCAAGTTGAGGGGGCCTGAAGGCCGAAGCGCAAACTGAAGCATAAGAGGACAGAATAGAGTGAGGAAAGAGAAAAGGGTTAACCACCAGTACCTCAGTCTTGTCCCAGTTAAGTTTCAGCCAATTGCGGCCCATCCACGTTCCCACTGCCGCCAGGCAACTCCTAAACTGAGACGCTGTGTCCGGCTGAGCAGATTCCAGCCGGACGATAATTTGAGTGTCATCAGCATAGGAGTAGGACCTGAAGCCGTGGGAGCGGATGAGCAAAGCAAGGATGAGCAGAACAAGAGGCTGAATATAGATATTAAACAGCACAGGAGACAAGGCAGAGCCCTGGGCAACCCCACATAGAAGGGAAAAAGAGGAAGAAGAAAAGGAAGAAAGTGTTAGTGTCGGGCTTATGTCAGTCAGGAAGGATGCGAACCAGGAGAGGACCTGTCCAGAGAGACTGGCCAGGGCAAGGCGATCCAGCAGCACAGGGTGGCCCACTGTGTCAAATGCCTCTGAGAGATATAACAGTATCAGAGCACCAAATCCCCCCCTGGTCTGCCAGCCGGGCCAGGTCGTCGAAGACTGAAGCAAGCACACACTCTGTACCCCGACCATTGCGGAAGCCAGATTGGAAAGGGTTGAGGAATAAAGAATGTTCTTGAAAACTTGTGAGAAGGAAAGAGACCAAAGATTCCAATAGCTTCATGAAAAAAGGAATAAGTGATACAGGATGAAAATTAGCGGCTACAAAGGGGTCAAGAGAAGGATTTTCAAGAGTGGAATGACCACTGATTGCTTTAGCTGGTTTATAGTCATTCCATCGACAGCCAAAGCATCTAACACCATACCATCTATAAAAAAAAAGCATCTAAAAAAAAAGCATCTAATGCATTTATTTTTCTTTAATGGAGGGGTCCCTCTCCCCAAACCCCCTTTTTTAACCTTTAACCCCCATTTCTATTAAACTAAACCCTTTACCATCTAAAAAAAGAAAATGCATTAGATGCTTTTATTTTATTTTTTTTAGATGGTATGGCTGTCGATGCTTTGGTTGTCGATGCGATGACCGGATACCCTTTAAATAGCTAGATGGGAATTTTGTCTGAGGAACAGGAGTTATTAACTGCTTGTGTGACCCAGACTAGAATGTGGGGCATTTATTTTAGTATTCTCAAAGGGATTGCATCAGCAGGTGACGCAGATTTGAGTCGCATTGTGGCTGCTTCAATATCATCAGTAGAAAACACAGGAAAAACAGACCATTGTTGGTCAGGAGATGGAATGAGGGCAGCAGGATCCAGTGCATCAGTCAGATAGAGGTATCTTGTCACATATACTATTGACCTTAGTTGTGAAGGAATTAGAAAGATCATCACAGAAAGCCAGAGAGGAGATCATGCTGTCAGAAGTATCTGGTCTAGATGACAATACCAAAGAGAAAAGTTCCTTTGGGCGATTTATAGCGTTTCCCACCCT
This sequence comes from Ambystoma mexicanum, assembly GCF_040938575.1. Classification (NCBI taxonomy): domain Eukaryota; kingdom Metazoa; phylum Chordata; class Amphibia; order Caudata; family Ambystomatidae; genus Ambystoma; species Ambystoma mexicanum. The sequence continues at coordinate 904,243,247 of NC_090929.1, read as the reverse complement.
TTGGGTGTAGAAAGTGGATTTAGCAAGATGAATAGCTTGATGGCAAGACTTAGAAGCCTGCAGGAACCCCATCTCATCATGTGAGGAATATGAGAGCCACAAGTTCCGCTCAGCATGACGCTTTAGAAGTCGTAGGGCTTTCAATTAATCGTTGAACCAGGGCTGGTTAGGACCCACTTAGAATCTGATTTTGCGTGAAGAATCCTGGCATGGACTAGGAAAGGGACAGCCAAGTGGTTGGACAAAGGAATAAAGAGTGGCATGAACCTTGATACCAAAGAGTTGCTTGCGAATACCAACTGAAGCAGATTTCTATAAAGAGGAGTAATGGGCTACCCAGTCCAGGTCAGAATCCCTCACAGAAGAGCCATCAACCTTAAATTTATAAAAGGGCCCATTATTAACAATAACCCAAAAAAGTTGACATCATTTGTAACAGAAGAATTTACCCATTCCTCCCAAGACGCTGTTTCAATGTCATGCTTTCTATGAGCTATGGCATTCTCATAGATAGTTTGAGCCATAATATCAGACCTTGTAGACAAGGAATTCTTCAAGTTTGTCAGCAGACAAGACTCTAGTTTGATACACTCAGCATTAAACCACCTGGGATGAGGACTGCTCTTCCTTCTACCCCACTAAGGGTAAATGTGGCCGAAAGGTTGGTCAGGAGTCGTGCGAGAAGTAAGACCGAATGTCACTCTGATTTAAATTGCCAGAGAAAAGACATTCAAAAACCTGTCTATTCTTTAAAACAATATCCCTCCGCAGGCTCTCGCAATCGACTAACTGCAATTTTAAACCGACGCTTCAAGCCCCTACGGGACACGGTCGACAAACCTGGTTAGAAAAAGCTACCCCGGAGCCTAAGCTCTACTACCAGGAGAAGAGAGTAATTTTTCTGCCTTTAGTTAATTCAAATAGTGGTTGGGTCATTTAGGTTAGATTTGGACAGCTGACCTATTTTTTTTGGATACTTGTTCACGGCTGACGAGCACCTTAGTTAGTAATATAAGCAGGGAACACCCCCATAGTGATATGCAAAGATAGGGCTTCTTTTTATTCTTTAATAAACACATGACACAAATGTCCTTTGAGATTCTGTGTCCGTCTTCTGACTCTCCACAGTGGTTTTGCATTCAAGTGACTGGAACATTCATGAGGTACTATGGCCTTGGCATATTACTAATTTGGCAGCTGTAGGGAACGATACAGAGACAGACTATCCCTACCTATTGACCTCGTCCCAAGTATGTGGGACCTCAAGTTAGATTGTAAAATGATGACTTTGGACCTGTGTGCCTTTTGTTTGTATGTGGTCTAACACCTGGCCCAACACCATGACTCCATTCATTTAAGTTTGCTGCACTGGATTCAGTTTTGGCATTGCAAGGTTTCACCAAGGTGCTAATCAGGTTTTAGTGCATGTTTGATTCATCGCTTTTCGTAATAGTCTGTACTGCTGTATGACTGTTTGCTGGATATATAGTGTTGTGTCCTTATGTGGCTATGTTTAGTAGATGCACTTATGTCTACGGTAGTGTAGCACTAGGGTGTTTGTGTGCATTTTTTGCAAATATGTGCACCAGTAGTTGTGTGGGGACACTGTCTTGAGATTATTGAAATACATGTTGTGGCCATATGAAGATCTAATCATTCTGACACAGTGTAATGAGAGTAGAGTTATTTTTGAGTAGTTTTTATGATAATTTCTGTTGGGATTTCTTGCATGCTCTAATGCCATTTATTACCGGATCAACTTGCTTATACTGTGGTAATAGGAAGCTGTGCCTCAGCAAATAGTGATATGTGGTGTGTCCATGTGGGCAACACATGTTAGTGTGATTGAAGCACCTGCCTGCAGTAAGGAATGAGCAATGTAACCAAGTAGGTATTGACACCTTCGACTACCTTGACATTTTTGAGTGGGAAACGCTTCACTAATTGGTCTTGAACCATAGCTGGGCCATACCTTAAGAGTCTGCAGTACCTTAAGAGTCTGTGTATGTCGGTTTTGGTTGATTTCGGTAATCGCACGTTTGAATCTGCACGTAGAGTGAATGCAACATGCATTTTGGAAAGTGTGTCCAGGTATTGTGGGCAAGAAGGTCCGCAGGTGTGGCAGACCCAAGTCAAATGGGCACTCGAGTATCTGATTGATACAGTCAAGTCTGACCTCAAAGGTGTGTTTATTCAAGGTTCCTGTGTGTGACAGGCCCAGCATTTGTGTAGTTAAACATGCCTTGGTATTTATGGGGCATTGATGGTGCCTGCCTGTGCTTGCACAGGTTCAGAGTGTCTGTTGTCTAGGCCGCTAGATGACATCACCCTATTGCTTGGGGTGCGCGAGGTGGACATACATTCTTGGACAGTCTTGAGGCTAGCCCTTCAGTGGGGTTGCTCTCTTAGTTTATCAATAAAAGGTTAAATGTGATTGGGATTCAACAACAAGGAAACAAGCCACCCCTCCCTTAAACGCATTCAATTGTGATAGTAACGACTTCGAAGAGCAGTTTATAAATCAATATATGCTAGCGTACCATGTTCCGTGATAAACAATTTATTGATAAACTTTTACACCAAGTAAAAAAGCACCAAATATCGCACAGAAAAAAATAAAATACAGCGTTTTACACTTTGTTGGTTTATGCTGTGTACCGGTTTGCGTAACATACAATATACATTGTGCCGTTTGTGCAGATACCATTTGAAAAGTATTTCAAATTATGAGTATTAGGGGGGGCGCTGTTGAGCAGCCAAGCAAGATGGCCGCTTAGTGCCGGAGCTCCGTCACTGCACACCCAATCCTTGCTGCACCAGCACGAATCCGGTCCGCTGCCACACGGAAAGCTAGCGATTCGACTAGCGGCGCTGCCAGCTACACGCTCCTGCAACTCCGAGGCGAAACGGAGCCCGGGACCCGAACTTCTGCAGCCTGAGGCCTTCTGGGGCCTCCCGGATCCCCTACGGGCCGATCACCGCCGGAGGAAAACGGAGACGCCGCGGATTGCGAGCCCGCTGCCCCGGAGGCCGACCTGACTACACAGGATTGGGCGGAGCTCCTCCCGCGCCACTGCCAGCTGCCGCCGCCGCGGAGAGGCCTCCGCGAGGGAGACCGGCCCCGCCTTGGCCGCGTGAGGCTCCGTACGGCCGTGGCTTGCGGCGGCCGCTGGTCCCTGCGCCAGACAGAGCGCCGACCCGCTGCCGCCGGGGGCTGGAGAGTGAGGCCGACCCAACTACACAAGATCGGGAGGAGCCGCGGTTCTCGCTCCTCCCGCACCACTGCCTGCTGCCGCCGCCGAGGAGAGGCCTCCGCGAGGGAGACCGGCCCCGCCTTGGCCGCGTGAGGCTCCACGCGGCCGCGGCTCGTGACGCCCGCCGGGCCCCGCGCCAGACGGAGCGCCGACCCGCTGCCTCCCGGGGCTGGAGGGAGAGCCGGGCGCTGACAGCTGAGGGGGCTGTGAGCTGCATCCTGGGGACACCGCTGTCGGGCCCCCCTTCTTCCCCGAGCCTGCCACGCGGACCGCCTCAGAACACTGCTGCAGCTGCGAGCGGACGCCGGACACAGCACTCCTGGCGGCCTTGAGGTGGGTGCTGTCCTCTCCGACCCCTCCTGGAGGCGACCAGTGTCAACCCCGCTAGGGGGTCCCCCTCACTTACTACTGGGCCCGGGCCCCACCTGCCATCTCCGCCTTGGGTTCTGGGCCTGGCCTGGCGCCTGGCAGCTGCATAGGACACGTGGGGCCCAGCCGGAACTTCACCGCCCGTGACCACGCACTCCCCCTTACCAACCCACACCACCTCGGTGGCCACTCTGTTGCCCCCCCCCCATCTGACGGGCGCACGGTCCTGCCCTTGCCTCATCCGCCGACTCCACGACCGTTGCCCGTCTTCAACCAGGCCGGAGCCGCTGTAGACCCCCCGCCACAACAATGTCCAGTAGGGCGCGGGGCGCCAACAAAACGGGGGCTATGGACAAATTTACCAAACCAGCCCACAGGGCTGACCAGGCGTCCCCCTCCGCGACACAAGAGGACGGCGATGCACTCCCGGACCCCCCACAACCTGACCTTACTACCATGATGGAGTCCATGGCCAAAAACTTTGCTTCCTTCCATGAAAAGCTAGACGATATTAATGCTAATGTCGCCTCCCTACGCGCCCAAATTGACCAACATGGGTCCAGGCTCACGGAAACAGAACAGCGGATAGGGACCAACGAGGACCATATCCACACCCTCCAGACCACGGTCTCAGAACTCGTCCGCGACATGAAACAGGTCAAGGCCAAAAACGACGACCTCGAATCGAGATCACGGCGAAACAACATCCGAATAGTGGGGGTTCCCGAATCCGCACTCAAGGGCCGCATGGAGACCGCGGTTGAGCAGCTCATCAAAGACCTCCTGGGCAACCCTGAGCTATCCCCGTTCTTCACTGTTGAAAGAGCACACCGCTCCCTGGCGGCCCGCCCCAGGCCCGGTGACTTTCCCAGGCCCATCATCGCTAAACTACTCAGCTATAAAGACAGGGACCTCATCCTCCGATTGGCCAGAGAAAGGGGTGAACTGCGGTTGGAATCCCAAGTCATCAGAATTTTCCCTGATTTTTCGGTGGGAGTTCAGATGGAGAGACGCCGGTTCAGCGGGGTCAAGAAGATGTTGAGAGACAGAAAAGTCGAATACTCTATGCTTTTCCCGGCTCGCCTGAAATTCATCCACCGCAACAAGAGCTATTTCTTCACGGTCCCTGACGAGGCCGTCAAGTTCATCGAGGCTCAGGTCCCCCTGGTGGACCCGCCTGAGGAACAGATGGATGGCGACTGACGCTGTGAGTTCTGGGCTCCTTCCCTGACCCTGGGTGGTAGACGAGGCCCTGCTGTGGCTACTACATGCTTCCACGACCAACACAGGCCACTGCCCCAGGGTCGGGCCGCATCGCAGCCCATAGACCCACGATAGACTCCACGTCGTCCGTGCTATACTGTAAATTGCGATTATCCGCTATCTGTAACCTCCACTCAAATTGTCTAATGATGCTGGTAAGAATATATAAGCTGACATTCACTTAAAGTTTCACTATGGGTGTGCTTGACGGCAGCAGCAGCCCCCACTGCAGCTGCAAGGCCGTTGATGGCAGTTAAATTGTGTTCGAGCCCCCGTTGGGCTCCCTTCCAGGCGTTGCCGAGTTGGGGATGGCACGCAGTTTCGCTTCAGGGTGGTTGCTTATACACTGCTGGGTACCGCTGGGCAGTGAGGGTGGGGGGTGGGAAAGTTGGGGTTTGTTGTTCTAAAAAAGGCGGGTCGGTCGAGACCGGTGCGACAGGGCGGCAGGCCTTCTGCACCACAGAGCTCCATTTCAGGCTCAAAATGAGAATACACAGCTGGGATGTCCCTTAGCTCATGAACATGGCTATTAGAATACTGACATGGAATGTAAGGGGGCTGACCAACTTCACCAAATCTCGCAGAATTACGGCCTATGCGCAAAGGCATGGAGTCAAGGTACTCCTGCTACAGGAGACTCATGCCAAGAAACTCCTGGCTTCAAACCTCGCACAGTCCTGGGGCCCCAACAGGTACTATACCCAGTACTCCACTCAGTCCAGAGGCGTCCTCACTCTCATTCACAAATCAATTAGATTCACGCTTCACACATCCCATATTGATCCCGAGGGCAGGTTTGTGATCCTACACTGCTCATTGGCTGGCGAAGAATGCCTGCTGGTAAACTCGTACGCTCCCAACATTGATTCTCCCGACTTCATGGACACGCTGCACGGCATTCTCATGAAATATGTTGAGGTTCCCATTGTGTGGGGGGGCGACATGAATCTCATTCTCGACACAACCCTAGACAGGACAACCACAGCCAAGAGACCGGTAGCCCGAGCGGCCAAGCGGCTGCTGACCCACATGAGCTCACTGAAACTATATGATGTATGGAGAACACTCCACCCCCAGGAAAGGGACTACACCTTTTACTCCACAGTACACGATAGCTCCTCAAGAATAGACATATTCCTCCTGTCGAGCAGTCGGATGGGTAGGGTATCCGAAGTCAAGATCCTAGCGCGCACACTCTCCGATCATTCCCCCGTGCTGCTCCAGATCCAGTTGGGTTTCACTGCAGGGGCCCGCCCCGCTTGGCGCTTTAAGTCCGACGCCCTATCAGACATCGTTCTTAGAGCAGAAATACTGGCTGACATAAACTTATTCTTCGAAACCAACAAGGCCCCCGACACATCCGCAGGGACCCGCTGGGAGGCCTTCAAAGTCTACATCAGAGGAATGTGCATTGCCAAAGAAGCGGGCGTCCTCAAGTCCATAAGACAAGCCTTAAGCCGCTCCGAATCTAAACTCAAAACACTGGAGCGGGATTATGCTTCCGAGCCAGTGCCTGCCACCTTAGCGAAAATTAGGACGGAACTGGAACTATTTGAATCACATGCCCTCAGCGAAGTGAGATACCATACCCGCCCCGCAGCCGCCCGCAGATATGGCGAGGGAGACAGACCTGGCAGAACTCTGGCCAGGCTGGCCCGGGCCGAGAGAGGTGGGACTCGCATAGATAGCATTATCGATAATAATGGGTCCAGACATTGGGCAGACCAAGCTATCCTTGACACTTTCGCCAACTTTTATGCCACCCTGTACGGTCCCCAGCCAGAGCACACGACCCGTGACCTAGACGACCTGTTGGAATCCATCCCTATGACCCTGATCTCCCAGGATACCAGGGAACTCCTAGACGCCCCGTTCTCACTAGAAGAGATAGTCCAGGTGATCTCAGATCTCCCCAAGGGCAAAGCCCCTGGCCCCGATGGACTCACTGCTGAGTTTTACCAGGAGCATGTGGCCATACTAGCGCCACCACTACACAAGGTCTGGACCGAATCACTCCGCTCACACTCCCTCCCCCCCTCCCTAAGAGAAGCACTAATCACTGTTCTCCCCAAACCAGGGAAACCCCCAGACGAATGTGGCTCCTATAGACCCCTATCCCTCATTAATACTGATATGAAGATCTTTGCCAAAGTAATCGCCAACAGATTCCTCCCACTTATGCCCCACTTGGTCCACGCCGACCAGAGTGGATTTGTCCCAGGCCGCTCTACAGCACTCAACATCCGGCGCTTATTCAACGTGATGTCGAGAATTGACCCGAAAGCGGACGCTGTGGCAGTCACACTGGACGCCCAAAAGGCGTTCGATATGGTCTCGTGGCAATACTTGTGGGCCGTCTTGGAGAAAATGGGAATTGGGCCGAACATGATCGCCTACATACAGCTGTTATACACGGGCCCGTCGGCAAGGGTACTAGTCAACTCCGTCCCCTCTCCCCCCTTCGCGCTGCATAGGGGCACCCGACAAGGCTGCCCATTCTCCCCCATCCTTTTTGCACTCGCCATCGAACCTATGGCCGATCATGTCAAGAACCGTCACACTAACAAGGGCGTCCGCCTGCTAGACACACCGGAAATCATCTCGCTGTACGCGGACGATGTCCTCCTCTACGTCAGACAACCCTCCACACACCTGGACCCTATCATCCGAGACATAACAAAAATAGGCACCTATTCAGGCTTCACTATTAACTACTCAAAATTATGAGTATTAACAATCGGGCAACGTGATCATCACCCTGTTTTACCTTGCATCCGCATAACTATAGTATGTAGAGCAAGGAAGACTAGAGAAGGACGGAGAACTGTCCCCAAGTTATAAACTAACAACTCTCTTTTCTGGAAGTTTTCCAATTAATCTAACTGTAAAAATGGGTGGCTTGTTGCTCAGGGATTTTATCCCTCCAAAAAAAGTGACTGGCAAGGATGTAATATCTAACCACACTGTGTTTTGGCCCCACATTTCAGATAAGTTGATCCTTAGACGTTCTTCACAAGATTTAAAGAGGGCCTTCATCAGGACGTGAGATTTCTTTAAAGATGTAATGAATCCAGCAACCCCTGTTCTTTTTAAAGAAAATAACTTTTTAAAAACTAGTGTTAAGCACCTGTTTGTCCATATTACAGCCAAGAATACCTACAAGTGTGTATTGTACTGAAAGTTGTGACCTGAAACTGACCTTAATCGTGATATGTAGCGTATTAGGTGTGAGAAACCAGAAGGTGTCTCACCAGCTAGTCCCCGGGGATCTGTCATCCAGGTGGCCATGACACGTCCATGGCTTTTGGATCCAGCTCCTGGCGGTGGACCAGTGCGGGAGGATCACCTGGGCGAGGGGTCTTCGGGGAGTGGTAGTAAGAGTGGGAGACCGGATGTTGAGACGCGGTATCCCCTTACCTGTAACACCTTTACCCCATCCCACCAGGTAGGATATTTAGGAACTCTACTCCCTCCACAACCCCTTTTTATTTTTTTTTTATTTTTTTTTTTTTTACAACAAACACTTTCTCACGGACAGCCCGCTACGAGGGAAAACAAACTAACACCCGAGCAGTATACCAGACGTTTCCTAATACAATGGTCAGGCAAGGTCAGGTAATTACTAACCATCACACACACCTAACTTCCATTACACTTCCCCACACAGATAAAATGCGGAGCACGAGAGCACGCTCTGAGCGAGGCAAAGCACACGAGGAAACAGCAGTTTTGAGACGGCAGCTGAGCAAGAGAGGAAAGATGGCAAAGCCGAAGGGTATCGCAAGGAGGGCAGTTCCCTTGACCTTTTCGACAAGGAACTGTGACTTTCCCGAAACCTCAAGAATCGAAAGCATAAGACCAGGAAACCAGGCTGAAGAATACTGCATTGTGTCGGAGATACCCAGGGCCCTCCCACGTCAATAAATCAAGGAAGGGAGAATAACCAGCTGCCATGGTACCGTCCTTGGCTCCAAGAACAAAGCCATTTCAGTCAAATCCGGTGAGTTGGGGAGACCGATACAAGACCGGTCTGTGTTGAAGCCAAGGTTGCAAGCAGCAATACTGTATGGCGAGTGCTGGAACGAACATTGTTAAAACACGTGTGTTAAGAAACTGATAAGTTGAACTGCTGATGAGTGATTGAACTTTAAAGGAAGCTACAATACCTTTGACAGAGTGGTCCGGCAGCGCATGGGTGCTCAATCGAAGGTCTCTGTAAGGTATCCAGCTGAGAACTGACGAAAGTAGATACATTTTGTCCGAGTCCGGCGGAGGGAGATCAAATGAAAGAGAACACATAAATGTGATTCGTAGTGGTCCTGTGACGGCTCAAGCAAAATCACGCGCACAGTCGAAAGTCTTCGATTTTGATGTAAGAAAGTTTGGAAAAGTACATGAATATGGTCCGAGCCCGGCAGAGGGAGACCAATTGAAGGTTCTGGTGTAAAAGTGGGTCTGAACCCGGCAGAGGGCCACACGGAGTGAACAGTAAATCACCCGAAAACTTGTATAAGTGAAAATCCTGAGTAGAAAGGAACTTTAATGTTTTGTCGTTTTGCAACAGGCCTCTGAAATATGAGACTTTGAATGGCAAAGAGAGTTTAAATGGCAAAGAGACTTAGGCACAGAAGGCCCTGATGTTGAATTCTTGAACTGCATCCTCGTGCTAGAGAAGCCAGCAAGTGTTCTAAGCTCGAGTGTGCCGCCTTGTCCCGTGCTGAAAATGTTGGGAAGAGAAGCCAACGGCTTGAATATCCTGACATATCATTTCTTGAACACTTTTCTTTTGCATAACATTGTTTCCACACTACTTGTATTTAGAAGTAAGGATTGGCAATAGGTTTATTAGTATATGCCCTTTTTATTTTTACAGACTCGACTATGACTGTGTTATAATTATTTAATGGTTGTAGCTTGCTCCCATCTTTAGATTTAGGATTAGATAGGCGTTTTTAAAACCCAATTGAAGTTCAATAAACACCCTTGAACTGTGATGACTTGTGTCGGTCTTAGTGTTGATACCATGTCTTCCTTACGCAGTAATCAGCAGGGAAGTCCAAAGAAGCGAGAAATCAGGGTTGCATGCCTTCCTTACATAGGGCTGTGATGATTCTTGCCTTCTTTAGTTAATTAAGAAGAGCTTGGATCTTCCACTTAATCAATAGAAAGAAGCCTATGATTATATTGCAAGGTTGATCGCTCTCAAAATGTATGTACACATTTAACTGAATTAAATAAAGGACACTGGATTCTACTGACTTCTGCCTTGTAAAGCATGGCTCTTCACTCTTAGCAAGGCGTGCGCTTGACGTGTATGATATATTTAAGTAATCACAACTGCACAGCAGATGTCGCGATATGGAAAACAGTTATATCCTACTCTAATTAATAGTAGATGCATGCATATGTTTTAAGAGGCTACAGAAAGGTTATAGCTAGTGTAGAGAAGCTTAGTCAGAAATCTCAATAGAGTGAAGCATATCAAAAGATACCACTTTAAAAAATAAACTAGAGTGAGCAATTGGACGCTATGAAGATGCAGTGCAAGTCATTCAAAATGTAAGCACGAGTAACAAGGCACACAAGCTTCATTTTGGTTAAAGATGTTTGGAAACATTTTGTGATTTAGGAAGTGCAGTATGCATAGAACGTAGAGGCCGCAAAAGTACTGTGATCGCTACACTCACCATAAATGGAGTGCACATTATTTTTAAATCTTGTGTGTTCACTGGATTAAGACCACACGCACTGCAAAGTCCTACACATAGCGATTTCCTCATTAAATAAGGCTAAACATGGGGGGCCTAAATGCAGACCCTGCCTGTCTAACGCTTACCTCGGTAGAAAAAGTAGAAGCCTCAAGTGCTTTGCTGAGTCTCATCTAGAGTATGCACGTAGAACTCAGATGTTTAAATTATGATGCTGGCGTTGTGAGAAACCAGAAGGTGTCTCACCCGCTAGTCCATGGCGATCTCTCTCTCAGGTGGACAGGGCACGGCCATCACCTTTGGATCCAGACCCTGGGGTTGGACCACTGCGGGTGGATCACATGGCTGAGGGGTCTTCGGGGAGTGGGATACTGGATGGCGAGACACAGTATCTCTGCCCCTTTATCACCTTTACCCCATCCTACCAGGTAGGATATGTGGGAACATTACCCCACTCCCCCATTTCCCTTCACAAACACTGCCACAAGGACAGCCCGCTCTGGGAGAAAACAGACTCTCTGTTATGACTCAGGTTAGAGACAGTGGAACACAAGGATACAGATCTGTCATGACTCAGTGGAACACTTATCAAAGGATACAGACAGGTAGCCAAAAGGATACACTCGTAGCTGTTCCTGAAATGACTGATAACCTGAAGTAGAATGACGTCCTGTCAAGAATGACCTTCCAACTAATGTCACTCTCTAACTATTAATAAATCCACAGTCAAAGAGAGCTATCAGTGAAAAGGGCGTGAGTGGAAAAAGGCTGTTGGTAGAAAGGAACTACATTAGAATAGGGCTACAATAGAAATAGCAGCAAGGGTCTATTTAGGTTACACTGACCTGTTAATCAGCACAGCCACAGGTAAGTCCAAGAGTGTCAGAAGTAAATCCAAGGAAACAGCAACAAGGAAGGGAGTTAGTAGAGGAATCTAACCCGGGCGGAATGAGGGCCGCACTAGAGTCGGGTAGGTGCACGCGGGATAGCGTCCTTCTAGACCAGTGCACTATTCTGCATGGAGAGCAGGGAGAAAGGATGGAGAGCATTGTTCCAGATAGGTATGCCCTTTGTAGTAGTATGTCCAAAATGGAATCCGTAAGAACTTAGGAACTGATTTCACCATAAACAGCAACCAAAGGACTCCTCATGTAAATAGGTGTTGTATTTAAACAGGAGTTGTGTACCGCTAATATAAGAGCGGGTGACTGTAGGTAGGTAAAATAGCCAAATTGAGGAAATTATTCCAAACAGAATTCGAACCGAGGAGGTAGAAGTATAGGAATAGGTAGGTAAGTAGTCAGAGAGCAGTAGGGTAGCAGAAGGAATGCCCACCGTAGAATTCAGCAGGCGGCTCTGAGTTAAACAGAGCGGAGGTTTGCAGGATTGCCGGGAAGGAGCGCCGAGGTCACAACCACTCCGAGCTAGGCTGGAGCGAAAGAGATGAAGCAGGAATGTTGCCAAATTACTAGTAAGCGCAGAGTCTGCTAGGAGAAAGCAAATCTCAGAAGCGCCACTAGGCTTGCACTTGCTGGGTTAAATATTTGTCACATGACATTCACGTTACTCACGTAACCAATGAATGGAGGAGTACGGAACACGTCCAGTTCTCAGTATGATCACGTGAATCAGAATCGTGAATGAACGCACCGTTGCAAACAAGGCAAATGCACCAGTAGAATGAATGAGACACTGTCAGCAAGCCTATTAGAACATGTCGTGTACATTTAATAGCGGCGCTTCCCAAACAGCCTCCAATGAGTGTAAAATGGTCTGGGAGACCTGAAAGCCGAATGTACAGGTAACACGGAGCGTTTAGGAGTTAGAGGCGTGCTGGGTGTGCATGGGACAGCAGGCATGACACTCACACCCGAGCAGTGTACCTGACATGCCCCACTACCATGGTCAGGCGAAGTCAGGCAACTACTGACAATCACTCTCCCCTGACTTCCATTAAACTTCCCTACACAGATAAAAGGCGGAGCATGAGCACACAATCAGAGCGAGACAAAGCACATGTTAGGCAGAAACCTGTGCAGTTCCCTTAGGGACAACTGCAAAAGGCTAAAGACTACAGTTGTTGGCAGTAAACCCAATTGGTAACAGTCTGTACCACCCAGATTTACCTGGTAGCTGTGGCTGAGCAGCCAGACTTCTCTCAAGAAGAGTTAGACAGTATATAGAGTATACAAGATAGCTACCAAAATACAGTAGCACAAGCAAACACTGACCAGAGCTTTGGTATCAAGTATATCATTATTTATTTAAAGACACACTTAGAAACACTCTAGCACTATTATTGTAAGCAAGTTCAAAAACACAGTCACTATTAATAGATATATACATCCCTTATTCCTTTTTAGACAAGTCTTAGTTAACACCACTTATTTTCAGACAGAGATGAGCGCTTAACTAAAGATGGCACTCCAATAAGTTAAGAAAAAGGGAGGGAAAAGGCAGAAATTAGAAACAGCACACAACACAATACTTTAGAAGCACTCAGCGGGCTGTTGAGCGCCGAACAAGATGGCCGCCTGAGTCTCGAGCTCCGGAGCCGGCAGATCTCGAGATCCTGAATCGGCACCTTTGAACACCGGATAGCCGTTCCCGGCTCATGCGTTTTTTGAGGCGGCCACCCCGAGGACCCAGCGGACCGAATTTCGTCGGAAATCGGATCCCCAGGACGTGATTCCTAGACGCCGCCGCACCATCCCCCCACTCGGCTGCAGCGCTCCCGCGCAGAAACTCGCCCTCTGGTGGAGCGGACGGGCTCGCCCGGGGGCCGGCGTTATCCCCCCCGCCTCGGCGGGTGCAGGCTGCCGGGTGGCGGTCCGCCTCCCCCCAATCTCGAGGTGCAGCTGGGGGCGGCTGGGACACATCTTCAACCCGCGCGCTGCTGGCTGGCTCGAGCGCCTGCGGCCTGGTGCGCACCAGAGCTGCCCGGGACCCTCTCTACACCTGCTGGACCCCGGCGGGGCTGCCGCCGACAACGGGACACGCGGTGCAGCGGATCCCTGCGCCGCCAGGTACGTGGGTTGGGGGAGGCCCCCGCGGACTTGTCCTGGGCAGCGGCATTACCTCACCTCTCCCATTCGCGGTGCCGAGGACTATTCGCCGGCGCCCCCGGCCTCTGGGCCCATCAGCCGCCAGTGCTGCCCCGGGCCTGGCGCGTCCCCCGGCTCGCATCTGTCCTGGTGTCCCCCCCGGAACCTCTCTCATCCCCCCACTCCACTGGCCACCGCGGGCTGCAGGTGTCTCCTTCCAGGGTGGCCTTCAAGGGGGGCCACGGTGATCTTGCTGACACTGCACCGCCGGGCCCTTCAACCCACCGGCTGCCTGACCTGTCTTCTGCACGGGGCCGCGGCTTCTCTGCCGCCTGGGCGTTGTGCCGGGAGGCACCCCCCCATCATTCATTGCTCTCAACCACCCATATCTGGGTCCAGGCTCACATTTTGCTCGCTGGGCGCCATTGCCCCTAACCCTGGGATCTACTGCCCCCGAGGTCTCCTCACGTTTCCCCCGCGCCTCTCTGGACTGTCTGGGACCTTTTGGCCTGCGCTGGTGACCACGGCTTCACATCTGGGGAGCCGGTGGGCTTCGCCGGGGCTGGTTGTTGTGTTGTTGCATTAATGGCGCGGCATGGTGAATAGCTCTGGTGGGGCTTGTTGGTTCCTTAGTCTGTTTTGTGTGTTACAGTACCTCTCTGGTAACGGAAAGGACACATACCCGCCTCTTGAGGTGATGTGGAGTTGAGGAAAATCCCTGTGTGTTAGCTGCCCCACAAACTTCACATCTACACGGATTCTCGGCCACGGCTTCACCTGCATCACTCCCTGTCTAGCACCATACTCTGCGCCCTACCTCGGGTGATATAGGGCCTGGGCCTCCCCCCTCTCCCCACTTGACTTTCAACATCGCCAGGATGACCAAGGGAGGGGTGAGGAAACAGAGCTCTATCAACATGTTTGCTAAGGCTGCGTGGAGATCGTCAGGGGAGACCAACGAGCAGACCCCAGCCACACCTCCACCCGATGCAGTACCGGAATCCCAAAATATGTTGGACTTCATTCGCGAGGGCTTCACCGCACTGCACTCAAAACTGGATGACATGAACGGTACTATATCTTCTATTAAGGCCCACATCGAGCGGACTGACAGCCGTGTGTCAGAAGTCGAGACGCGGGTCGGCTCCGCCGAGGATGCATTGGGAGTCCTGCGCTCCGAGGTCACCGCTCTCTCCAACCGAGTCCTTGAGGTAGAGAAGAACAACGAGGACTTGGAATCTCGTTCGAGGCGTAACAACCTCCGCATCATCGGGGTTCCCGGGAACGAAGTGCACGAACCGATAGAGGACTTTGTCGAGCGCACGTTGGTCTCGCTCTTGGATTCTCCCAAGCTCTCCCCACACTTCGCTATTGAGCGGGCACACAGAGCCCTGACGGCTAAACCCAGACCTGGGGCTCCACCCCGGCCCATCATAGCACGAGTGCTGAATTTCCGTGACCGGGATGCCCTCCTCACGGCGGCTAGACTCAAAGGGGAGCTACTACTGGATGGTGCCAGGATTCATCTCTATCCGGACTTCTCCACAGCTGTCCAACGCGAACGCAAGACTTTTCAGGCTGTGAAGCGCAGGCTGCGGGACCACTCAGTCAAATACGCCATGCTCTACCCTGCCAAGCTCCGCATAGAGCATGCCAACCAGGTGTTTTTTTTCACGATCCCGGAGGAGGTCTCCAGGTTCATCGACGAACATTTCCCTGGTTGACCTCTCCCCTCTCCTCACGAGTCTGCAGTTATCCTTCTGTCCCGGCGGGGAGAGGCCGAGCAAGGCCGCCTTCCTGTATCGGGGTTACTTGATCCTCTACTTCGTAATCTGCTTGTTGTGTTCATTCTTACAAATGTGTGCCTTATCATCATGTGCCAGAACCCTGTCCAAGTCATTTGTTAAGATCCACTGTGGGCACACCTTATCTTATTAGATCTGCCGTGGCCCGGACTACGGCGGCTAGTCCGGCCCTCAGGCCCCCAGGCGTTGATGCCTTTGGTTTGGTTTTGGTTGAGGGGGGTTGGGATTGTCATCCCTCTGTTTGGGGGGGGATGTGGGCGGGGGTGGGACATGTTAGGGTTTTTGTTGTTAAAAAGTTGGCGCTGGCAGCGAAGGCGAGCCGTGAGGTGGTGCTCAGGGCTTGGTGCGGCACGACTGTGAAATTGACCCGTTGGGTACTGACATTCGGTCTCCTTCGATCACCACCATATCTGTGACCAAGAGTGACTTGACCTTTATGAGCTGGAACGTACGTGGGTTGGGAAATTACAAAAAAATGAGACAGCTCCAGCTGCAGACCGAGCGTCATGGGTCCAAGATTTTGTTTCTGCAAGAGACACATGCCCGCGCGGAACAGTGTATGCGTTTTGCCAAAACTTGGGGCCCCCATAGATACTTCACCGATTTCTCCACCCAAAGCCGGGGGGTCATGACCCTTATTCACAAAAGCCTCCAGTTTTCTCTTATTTCCTCACAAATAGACCCTCAAGGCAGATATGTTCTGCTCCATGCTACGCTTCAACACAGGGAGGTGGTCCTGATGAACATTTACGGCCCTAACCTAGACGACCCGGACCTTTATGTACATGTCACGTCCCTCCTCGAAGGCTTCCCCCTGGTTCCCATCCTTTGGGGAGGCGACTTCAACACGATTTTCGACGTGGCCCTGGACAGATCTGGTTCCAGGCCCAGTCTACTCTCTAGGGCAGCCTATGCTGCACTATCATCTCTGCCCCGTCTCGCTATGGTGGACGCATGGAGATTCTTTTACCCGGACTCCCGTGTGTTCTCTTTTTACTCCTCAGTCCACGACTCCTATTCCCGCATTGACAAATGGGTGATCTCCAACAAACTGGTTAAGAGCGTTATACAACTAATGATCCTCCCCAGAACCCTATCTGACCACTCGCCAGTCACTGTAACCATTAGCTGGGGCCCCGATCCTGGCCGGCCACGTAGCTGGAGGCTGAAGCCCCTGTCCTTATTGAACCCGGAGTTCTGCTCAGAGCTCGAGCGGTCGATTGAGGAGTTCTTCGAGACCAATACGGGCTCGGTAGCGACCCAGGCCACTCTATGGGAGTCATTTAAGGCTTATATCAGAGGGATCGCGTTGTCCAAGGAGAATGGGGTCCTGAAGTCAATCCGGAGGGATCTCGCTGCTAGTGAATCCAGACGATCTACCCTGGAAGCCGCATGCTCACTTCACCCCACCTCGAGCGGCCTGGCTGACATAGGGTCGGAATTAGACACGTTTCGGTCCCTCGCGGATCGTGAACAAAGGTTTTTGGATAATCCTGGCATGGCGAGGAGATATGGGGAGGGAGAGCGCCCTGGCCGATTTCTAGCACGTCTGATCCGTCATGAGACGGAGTCCCCACACATAATCGGGCTCGAGAGACCTAACGGCTCCATGGCTGTCTCCTCGCAAGATATCAATAGGGAATTCTTTACATTTTATGAAACTCTATACTCCAACTCAGATGAGGTGCCGGTGATGGAGATCGACTCCTTTCTCAGAGCCCTCCCTCTCTCAGCCCTGCCCCGGAAGCCGCGGCCTCCCTCGACTCTTCCCTCACACTGGAGGAGCTGTCGGACGCTATCGACTCCTTATCCTCGGGGCACGCCCCCGGTTCGGACGGTATCCTGGTCGAATTTTACAAGCAGTTTAAGTCACAGCTGCTTCCCCACTTGCTAGCTCTCTGGGAGGAGTCTGTGGAGTCCGGCGTGTTCCCCCCTTCACTCCGGGAGGCTACTATCACAGTACTACTTAAATCGGGCAAACCCCCCCTGCAATGTAGCTCATACCGTCCGCTTTCACTCATAAATTGCGATGTCAAGGTATATGGCAAGGCCCTGGCGCTCCGGTTGGCTCCCCTCCTGCCATCTATTATCCACCCAGATCAGGCGGGTTTCATCCCTGGTCGCTCCACCTCCTTGAGCCTGAGGCACCTATTTAATATAATTGACAGAATCAGTCCCGACACGCAGGCAGTAGCTGTCACCCTTGATATGCAAAAGGCGTTTGACTCGGTCTCGTGGAGGTACCTTTGGCAGGTTCTTGACAGCTGCAAGTTTGGCCCCTCCTTTCTCTCCTGGGTCAGATTGCTTTACTCTTTCCCGGTGGCCAGGGTTCGCACTGATGACCACTGTTCTCCCCTCTTTGAGATCGCCAGGGGGACGAGACAGGGGTGCCCCTTCTCGCCCTTGATCTTCGCCATAGCAATAGAGCCCTTCGCTGATATGCTCCGCCAACTTCATGTTCACAGAGGCCTCCGCACGGCGGGCCAGGCGGACATAGTGTCCCTATATGCGGATGATGCATTGTCTTTTGTGCGCTCGCCCTCCATCAACTTACCCCCAATACTGGAGGACATCATTCGGTTCGGCCGAATCTCTGGTCTCAAAGTGAATTGTTCAAAATCCACTCTCTTCCCACTTACAGAATGCACTCTCCCTCCTCCTGATACCTTGGGCTTCACTTGGTCTCAGTCTACATTCACCTACTTGGGCATAGCGGTGACTCGCCAACAGGCGTTGACCTTCCAGGAAAACTATCAGAAATATCTCACACACCTGACGGCTAGGGTCCGGGCCTGGGACAGGCTCCCGATCTCCCTGGCGGGCAGGATAGGGCTACTGAAGATGGTGGTGTTACCCCCAGTTGCTTTACAGGTTCACTAACATACCCCTGTGGCCGGGGGAGGGCTTTTTCCGGGACTTGACCCGCACTGTGAATTCCTTTCTCTGGCACTCGGGTGCGGTCCGCCTAAAACTTGACACCTTATCTACCCCCATTTCTAACGGGGGCTTTGGTGCCCCTAATTTTCTCAAATACTGGCTGGTATCCCAAATCCAATACACATCTCACTGGTTTAATACAATAGACCCTCCCCCGCATGTTTGACTTGAGAAGCTTGCGGTCTGTGACCGGGATATCCGCTCCTTGGTGATACACCCCGCCTCCTCAGCATTGGACTCACAGAGCCCGGTCGCTTGCACCTCCCTTGCTCTGGCGAAGATGTGGAAACTAGTCAAAACTACATACGCCTTTCACGGCAACCTCCCCCTCTGGAATTTCCTCCTGGGGGTCCCGCAGGTCCCATCGGGCACGGTGCGCCGCTGGGCGGACGCAGGCTATGAGCTGCTGCGCGACGTGTTTGACCAGGATATATTTGTTGAATGGCCCGATCTCCCGTTGCCCCTGAGGAGTGACCAGGGTGCATGGCTTCAATACGCATCCCTCCGCAGGACCCTCAAACGCAATTACCAAACATTCCCGGCGTTGCCCCCAGACGACCCAGCTATTGAAGAGCTCACCTCCCCCGGGCCCACAAGGGGTAAAATCTCTAGGTTGTACACGATGTTGCAGTCCAGATCTGTCCCCGATTTCGCTAGACTGAGGGGGTTATGGGAGGCGGACTTGGGTGTTGAGATTTCGGACGAATGCTGGGCACATCTATGCGAGCGCACACATCGAGTATCCTTTAACTCTCGTCTTAAACTCATTCAATTCAAAGTACTACACAGATTTCACTACACCCCGATCAGACTACATCGTATGTCCAGGGATCACCCTTCCAGCTGCCCTAGGTGCCATCATGACGACGCTGACTACATACACATGATTCTGTCCTGCCCTCGCCTCTCAGAGTTTTGGGAGGCAGTTTGCTCGACAATGTCTGCGGTTCTCGGCCATCCCATTGTTCCTTCTCCGCTGGTGTGTCTCTTTCACGATCTCCCAGGTCTCTCCCGTGATTCCAAAAAATTAGCTGGCCTATGCCTCCTGCTTGCGGTGCGCACCATCCTACTCTGTTGGCTTCGTCCCTTGCCCCCCACACACGCTCAATGGCTGAGGGCGGTTACTTGGGCCTCGGACTCTGAGGAAGCCTGGTCCCATATACAACCTGCCCACTCTAGACCTAGAAATGTATGGCTTAAGTTCCGCTCTTACATGTCCGATCTGATTGCGACACCGGACGCTTCCCCCCCGCCCTCTTCCCCCCACCGGCTCAGGTCCTCCCCCCTGTTGCGGGCTTCTGGTGCCCAATTCATTCTATGATTGTACCCACTGATTGTGATGTTATGTGTAATAACCTCTGTGCACCTACAATGTTTATATGGTATTCATGCTGTAACGCCTCATGCTGTTTGCTTGTTTGTTGCTGCCACGCTGAATAATAAAAAGAAGTTTAAAAAAAAAAAGAAGCACTCAGCAAGGCAGGAAAGTCAAAGTCTACATGTGAGCAAAAAGTTCAGAGGCCAGGCTCCCTCTTAGAGAGAGTAGAACACCAATGCGCCCAAGATCACACAGTTTAAAAGGCTTGGAAAGTCTTGCAGAGTTTAAAAAGGAATCAGTTCAGCTCAGAAAAGTTCAGATAGCCAGCCTAGGGCCAACCCAAGTGGTAAGGTGAGGATTTACGAGACACCCCACACAGACCGTTGCGAGGGAGGCCAGGTGGACACAGTGCCTTGAAAGTGGAGAGAATCCTCCAGCGGGGGCAGTTGTTCCTGGCAGTGGATGCAAGTTGTGGCGTCATCCAGAGGAAGAGAAGATCTCGACGTGGAGGAAAGCTGAAGGTCGTTGCACTGCTAGGGAAGAAACCAGCCGCGGAGTTCTCCAGTTAAAAGGTACTACCCTTTTATTCGCGGTAGTGGAAAAACGTGGTATCCCGGTTGCCGGGGTGCTTGGCACAGGCAAGGCGGCCACGAGATGATCTGGGAAGGCGAAAAGGCGAGCAAACTGGTTATCCCCACCAGTCAAAGGAAGAAGACTCTTCGGGATGAAGATCTCCTCTGTCGTTGGAAGAAGTGGTGAATCGGTTCAGCAGGGCTCCACCGGTGGTGTCGTCGTTGCAGGTCGGCTCAGCTTCTCCCTCTTCGGATTCTTTGGTCCTGTGGCGACGTCTGAAGTCCCAGTCCCCAAAGCCCTGCTTTTATGCAAAAAAAAAAAACATTCATCAGTCCTAGCTGTCACTCAAACATGCTAAGTGGTGAGCCGGGCGGCTCACCACTGGGCCAATCACACAAGAGTGCCACTTGAGTTGCCGAGGCAACTCAGTCCAGGGTGCATAAACCCCCCCTCCCACACATCCTGTAGACCCAGACAGAGTGGCACCACTTTTGGAGGCTTCTGTGGAGAAGCCCGCCAAAAAGTGGAACAAAGGGCTCGACTTGGGTTGGAGTTACAGAGGCGAACACAAACGCCATTTTAAAACCGAGTCCTGGCGAAAAGACCGAACCGGGGAATAAATATTAAATAAATAACCCAGCGGTATCTTTAACATTGCACCAAAAAGTGGTGTGTTTAAAATGAATGGGCAAATCCCATAGTAAATATTCTTAAGGAATATTTCACGTGGTAACCACTGCCACAGCCAGAAACTCGATGAGGGGGGACTGCACAGTGCCCCCTCAAAAATCAGACCCAGGGGCAATCTAATCACCCCTACCAGTACTTCCACAATATGATGGTTTGTACTGGTTCTGTTCCCAATTTAAGACTAGTAAAGTCAATGGTGACTTTACATGCCCTGGGAGACAGTAGTCAGTCCCAGGGTATGGAGTCTATGTTTGGGGGTCACTATGACGCCCCTGTGTTACTGCACTGAGGGTGCTGTGTAACACTTACCAAAAACCACATGAAGCCCTATGGAGTAAAAGACCCCTTAGCCCATAAAACACATCACAAAGTCAAAGGATCTCTCAAATCATGTCTAAGAGTGGGAGAAAAAGAGTCTCACTCTTAGCAGGAGAAAAAAATAAACCCCAAAAATCCAGCAAAGCTGCTGGGGGACTCACTAGGTTTGGGAAATTAGCCTTAACAGAGAATTCTCCCTAACAGCACACAAAGGAACAGCAGTTTTTAGTCGGCATGTGAACGAGGGGAGAAAAACAGGAAACCAAGAAGGGTTTGCAACTGAGGGAAATACACTTTTCGGCAAGAAACCGTTACTTTCAAGAAACCTTCGAAGCAGAAAGCATAGGCCAGGAAACCAGACTGAGGAATCCTGCATTGTGTGTCGGAGATACCGAAGGCCGTCACGCGTAAATGACCATGGTGGGGAGGAGCAGCAGCCGCTGCAGTATGGTCCTTGGCTCCAAAAACAAAGAAGCATCAGAGAGATCAACACAGCCAGTAAGTCGGGGAGACCGATGCAAGACCGGTCTGTGTTGAAGTCAAGATTGCAAGCGGCAACATTGTATAACGAGCGCTAGAACAAACATTGTTAAACATGTGTGATGAAAGACGCGTTTAAAGGTAAACTGCTGATGAATGTTTGAACTTTAAAAGGAAAGATACAATACCGTTAGTGTGCTCAATCGAAGGTCTCTGTAAGGTATCCCGTCAAGAGAAACGAAAGCCAAAAGATTCATCAGTATATTGTGTGAAGTGAATTGAAGTGGTCCTGCGACGGTTTAAGCAAAACCCAGCGCACATTCAAAAGTTAGAGTTTGAAATCAAGAGGCTCCGAGCCCGAACTAGGGAGATCCACGGTCCGACCCCGAATAGGGAGACCAAGAGTAAAAATTGTGGTACAAAGGGGTCCAAGCCTGAAGGAGGGAGACCCATGATAAATACTGAAAGCGAGAACTTGTGCATGTGAAGATCCTCATAGAACTGGAGCTTTGATATTGGTTTGTTACGACAGACCCTCTGCAGAAAAAGACTGTTATTGGAAAAGAGACTTTGGCAGAAGGCCCTAAAATCTATGCTTTGAACTGCATCCTCATGGCAGAGAAGCCAGAGTGTGTCCGAAGCTCGAACTTGCCACCTTGCCCCGTGCTGAAAACGTGGGGAAGAGAAGCAAACTGCTCAACCGTCCTGACAAATTTCTTGAACACTTTTCTTTGTTGCATACATTATTGTCCCACACCCTTTTGTATTTAGAAGGAAGGAAGGATTGGCAATAGGTTTATTAGTATAGGCCCTTTTATTTTGACAGGGACTCGACTAGGACTGCGTCGTCGTTATTATTTGATGTTCGTAGCTTGCTCCCATCATTAGATTTATGTTAAGATAGGCGTTGAACTAACCCATTGAAGTTCAATAAACACCCTTGAACTGAGATCACTTGTGTCCGTCCTCACTGTTTGATACCATGCCCGATTTACAGCGTGCTAGTGTCAAACTGGAGCGTACAGGTGACACTTTGTAACAGCGTCTGGTGAACCATGGCAGCCATCTTGGTGTGGACAACAGGAACACCAAAAATTAAAGCTAGGACTATTAATTTGCAACCAGGCAAAGTAAAAAAGGTGCTTAGAAGGTAACGCTACAAGTATTTAATGTAGCCAGCAGGCGTAGATAAGATAGAAACAGTATATATATATATATATATACACATGTCAATGCCACGACTATAGATACATATTATATCTGACAAGGGTCTACTTGAGTAATGCAGTGAGAAAAAGAAGCATCCACCGGCAGAAGAATCAATGTTTAAACAGGCCCCATTCAATGGTCGTGTTGAGGCCCCTTTTGGCAGAATCCAGTTTGTGGATCCATTTTTGTTCGGTTGTGCACAATACAGTGTCTCTGCCCCCTCCCTCAGGAAGTTCATTTACAGTTTGGATAGTGAACCAGAACAAATCAGTTGGTTTATGGTTCTTTTCAACATAGTGGGTGACAAGAGGTTTGCTCGCTACTCGATTTTTGAGGCAAGACCTGTGCTTGCAAATTCTTTGTCTAGTTTCCCTTTTGGTTTTGCCAATATGAATGTGTCCACAGCGACACTTAAACCTATATATGGCCAATTCTGCTCTGCAGCTGGTGAATGTCTTGAATTTCCAATTCGAACCGTACAGGTCCATGTTTTTAAAAGCTTTTGTTTAAGAACAAACTGAACACCGTCCACATTTGTAGTCGCCGATGACAGACGGGAGGCCCCACATGTTAGTAAGGGAAGCGGGTGCCGGTCTCTGAGGTTCACATGTATGGACTAAGGTCGGTCTCAAATTACTTTGTCTTTTGAACACAAATCGTGGTGTTACTGGATTAAAGTCAGGAGTTTTTGGTATATTCCATTTTTTTAGGATAGTTCTCCCGAGTGTGTTACTTATGGGGCTGAAAGTTGTCACGTACGTGATTTTGTCTGCCTTAGTTCTGTTTGGAGAGACATCTCTCTCTATTGATGTTATGTGCATGCTTCTTAGCATCGCGGATCACTTTGCTGGAATAGACTCAATGTCTTGAGTCTTGCTGTTAACTCTTCACTGTGTGTCTCAAAGGAAGGAAGCTTTCACAGTGGAGCAATGTGTTCTTGTCTGTGGGTTTTAGGGAGAGGGTGGTTTCAATCAAGCCCTCCCGAGATTTCAAAACATTGAGATCCAGGAATGCTAAGGGGTTAGAATCATAGGACAGTGAACTTGATATAGTTGTCTTGCTGGTTCAACCAATTTAAAAACTCAGCGAGTCGTGCTTCTGTGCCCTGGGATACTGCATGTTACCCTGTGTTTCCCTGGTGTTTGCATTGGTCTAAACTCAGAAGTCAGATGCATGATGTTTGTCTTTTCATTATACTATTTTAGGGCTCATGTCTCTCCACTCCTGTATTATGGAAAGTTTGCATTGTTTTTTTCACCCCTGCAAAGGAGAGGTGTGCACTGAGTGAATGGTGGACACATTGTATGATGCCTATGCAAGGATAGGAGAACGTGTTGTGCCAGTTGACTAACTGCATGACTTTATTTATTTGTTTATTTGTATAGCGCTAAAGCCCGCAGGCATAAGAGCGCATTCCAAAGAGACAAGTGAGTACAAAAACGGGACAAGAATAGACACACACAAAGGATCATAGCATGGGGAGCTGAGGGAGGTCGCTAATCCAGTTTATTTACAGAGTAGGGTCTTTAACTTCTTTCTGAAGTGTATGTAGTTGGTTTCTAATTTCAAGGATGCAGGCAGTTCGTTCCATTTATGGATGCTTCTGTTTGGGAAGGCCTTGCCCAGGCCGTTTTGCTTTTTTGCAGGGGTTGTCTGAAGAAGACCTTTGTTAGAGGATTTTAAATTTCTGGATGGTTCATGCCACTTGAAGTGTTTTTTCAAGTACGATGGGGCTTTGCCATACAAGCATCGGTGGACCATTGTGAGGGATTTAAAAGTAATTCTCTCCTCCATGGCCAGCCAGTGTAGATCTTTCCTATCGCCTGCAATGTGTTCCCTTCTAGGCCTGCCAGTGATTGTCCTGACGCCATTATTCTGAATAACCTGACATTGTTTTAGGCATTTCGTGTTTGCTCCCAGAAGCAGGGAGTTGTCGTAGTCCAGTCTAGACAATATTGTTGCTCTGGCTATGTTAATGCTATTTTTCTGGTTGAGCAAGGGTCTAATTTTTCTCAGGAGTTTTTGATGGTATTGACAATTCCTTTTTAAGTAAGCTGTGTGGGCCTTGGCTCCTAGTGAGGCTTGTAAGTAGACTCCCAACGTCTTTACTTTCTTGGGATTTGGGCATTTTTTAAACTGAATGAGGAGTATGAAGGAGTTAGTTTTTTCCTGGCTTGTGTGGATCCAAAGATCATTAGTTCTGTTTTGGTTCCATCCAAACACATCCAGTTGTCTTTCATCCAGCCCTCGACGATGTTGTATATCATCGTAAGTTTTTCACTGTCTTGTTCATAGTCTCCACTAAGCTCGAAGACCAATTGAGTATCATCGGCGAAATTAGTGAAGAATATTCCCAGTTGAGTTAGTAAGGTACATAGGCATTGTATATACAGGTTAAACAGTAGGGGAGAGAAACTAGCTCCCTGCGCAACTCCACAGTCCACCGATTTGGTTCCAGAGGCCTTGTTTGCCCAGACAATCCTAGATTGTCTGTCTTGTAGAAAGGATGATATCCACTCTGTTGCCTCTGGTGAGCAGTTTCCTGAGAGTTGTAGGACCTATTGGAGCCTCTTGTGATCGAGCAGATCAAAGGCTGCCGAGAGATCCAACAAGATCAGGAGGCCTGATTTGCCCTTGTCCAAAATACCTAGCATCTCGGTCTGCAGATCTAATAAAGCTGATTCGGTGCTGTGGCCTGTCCTAAAGCCTGACTGTTGGGGGTGCCGCAGGTTGTTCTCTTCTACATAGCTCTGGAGCTGTTCAGTGGCTACTTTATCTAGTATTTTCAGCAGGAAATTGCAATTTGTAATAGGTCTTTGATTTGCAAGATCCTGTTGGTCTAGTTCAGGTTTCTTTGGCAATGGGGTAACCGTGACTGTTTTAATTATAGTAGGTACTGATTGATCCCGGAAAGATGCGTTTACCATTTTTCTAAGGAAGGGAACGAAAATGTCTGGGTTTTCTAATATTAGTTTTGGTGACAGTACATTTTCTGAGCATGTAGTGCTTCTGGTGTTTGAGAGTGTTTTCTTCATCTCTTCGATTGTTATAGGTCTAAACTGAAATTTAATAGTTTCAGAATCGTTCTTGCTTTAATTATGTTTGTCTTGGGTTGGTGGACTATA
Organism: Ambystoma mexicanum; assembly: GCF_040938575.1. Classification (NCBI taxonomy): domain Eukaryota; kingdom Metazoa; phylum Chordata; class Amphibia; order Caudata; family Ambystomatidae; genus Ambystoma; species Ambystoma mexicanum. The sequence goes on along the minus strand of NC_090929.1, from coordinate 904,217,154 downwards.
ACTCGGACAATTAAGGATATTCTCTCTGGCCTTGATGATTTTGTTTTGGAAGGCCGTTTGCACTTTCTCACAATCTAATTCTGTGGGCTGAAAGGGTGGGGTGAGTGCCTTAGGTTTGTCAATGGATTTAAGAATTTGGAAGATTTTGTGAATGTGTTGCGTGTAAGACAGGAAGAGACGTGGTGGCTTCTTTGCCTGCTCACCTGGCCATAATATGAGAGAGTTCGCATGTTGGTGTGTGCGAGCTTAGCGTGTTGGTTGAATGTTTTGAACTAATGTTCCATTAGAGTTACTTGAGGACTGAGCTGGAGTGAGGCAGTTGGCCCGTTTGTGCCTTCTGTATTTATATGTTGTAGACGTCCTGATGAAAGTAGCTTAAGGATAAATCATAGATCATTCTTTTGCATCTTGGCCATCTGCAACATTATTGAAAAAAACAGAGTACTTACCCATAATGACATCCACCCAGTGGAGCGACTTACCACATTGCAGAGACATTGGCCATCTGCAGAAACATGCAATAGTTTTTATCAAATCCTCAAAAGGGGCCAGATCATAAAGGGACCTGCTAAGAACTCCAAGAAATTGAGATGCTAGGTGAGTATTCCCAGGGATCACGTCCCTGCACCCTGTGTCCCAGCCGGTCTTGCTGACATCCGATTCCACCACTAAGTCTGGCCATGAGCCAAAGATCACCTGGCTGTTCCAGTTCTCTATATGTTCAAACCACCAAAGAGATGCCATTTGTGCTTATACGGACAGCGGTACTATTTTAATGGAAGAAAGACCCTTCGAAGGTTTTGGAATTTCAGCCTCTGCTATGCATAATAATGGAGTAGGCGAGGGAAGAAATGCCAAAACAAAGATGAAAAAGGCACCTAATCCTCACAAACACTCTCAGGGACAATTGACCATAACGCCCCCCACCCTCCTCCACAGCTCAAGAAATGAAAACATCTCCGTTTTGATTGCCTTCATTTTGGCTTGTGGAAGCTGGAGTTAAGCTGTCTTAAGAGTCCACTGTAATGTCCAAAAAATCCATCTGACGGACAGCACTGAATATTCCCAATATAGGTTATGTTAATAGGATTTAGACCATGTACCGCTGACATTTGAATTGTCTCGGGAGGATAACTCAGCGGCAACGCGCTTGCCTTGGAAACAAGATGACACGGAGCAACACAGGTTCGATCGCCGGGTCCGTGCTTAGAAACCTCTGGGTATTAAGCGCGTTATAAATAACCTATCATATCCTATCTCCAGGGACTCAGCTGAATCTGAAAGAGAGGCGCAGGGGTTAGGTTAGTGGGGAAAGAGAGGATTGAGTTAATGAGTGCAGATCTGAAGTACCCTACAGTTCAGCTTGCAGACCTGTTTCTTGGCGTTCTTCGACAGGAGCTTAGAGGAATTTGTGTCCACAGGAGAGCCTTATGTGCCTGTGGTGGTAGGATGCCTTGGCCAGGACTGTGATGTGGAAGGTAATTGTAGCGGTGTAGCATTCTGGTTGATGTCAGTTGGGAGGTTAATTCATTTGAAGTTTATGAGTCGCTTAGTAGGTATGCATGTTGTGTGCTTAAGTGTAGAGCTTGAGATTGTTTAGTACGGGGGGGGGGGCGTTAGTGGAAGGACCGTGGGCAAACTGGAGCATCCACCCATGGAGACATCTTGGTAGGGTTGCCCTTGCAGGGCCAACTCAGTAATTGTGCCCTTCAGTTAAGATACATGTATGAGGAGAGGTCCTGAGGCACCTTGGTGTGGGCGAAGTTTCAGGCAGTGAACAGTGTATAGTGACTATTCCAGGTTGAGAGTGGTGGGAGGCAAGGAGAGCAGTGGAAGGCAGACAGCATGTAGTAGTGGGTACTGTGAGAAACCTGAGGGTATTCTCACTCCTAAATCCCCTGAATCCTCTTCTCAGGTGGCCAGGGAAAAACCATTGTTCTTGGATCCCGGCCCTGGGGTTGGATAAGCAAGGGAGGATCACCTGGGTGGAGGGTCCTTGGGGATTGGGAGTGGGGTGCACACAGGGGAGACATGGTATCCCCCCTTTCCCTATTGACAACCAACCTAACCCTCCCCAGACCTTTATGGGCTATTGTAAGCCAGCCCACCTCATTCCCCCTCATGTGACACTGGACAATACTGAGATGAGGAAGAGGCGACTAAGAGTGATTAGCACTATGCCATTTCACCACTTTGGTACTGGGACGAAGAAGATCCCTGCAAAGTGTTATGAGGGTCAGGCATGTCCCCTTAATCATAGGCAAGCTCAATTGAGAAAGCACACCTGCAACCTGTGTAAGGGTTGCAGGTGTATAAAATGAGAGGCAAGGAACACCACAGAGAGCAACAGAGAGGTCTGTGTGGGACCATTAGAGGGAACTGCTGTGAATCGGTCTGCCGTTTGCAGATCACTGAGATGATAGGGACTGCAGAGAGAGGTGGTCTCAAAAAGGCGTGGGAGTTGGGGCTCCTTGGGGCAGACTGAAGGCGGAGAAGGGAGCCATGTGGAGAGGCCGTCCCTTTCCCTTTAAATGAGTGTTCATTCTCCTATGTCAGTGATCAGACACAGGTTTGTCAGAGGGGCAGAAGTTGGACCCCTAACATCAGAAGCAGAAGTTTGTGTGGTCTGCGTTGCTGTGAAAGTTATCGATGGGGCGGGTGAGTTTCTGACAGATGAGAAACCCGTTATAACTTGGTACGCAAATGCATTAGCAGGAACATTTCCATTGTTGAAGCTTGAGAATGAATACTTTGCATCGAAGTGGTCACGAGAGAATGTTTTCAAAAGTCTCTGGTTGTTCAGACTTTAAACTTAAGCCAAATAAATGCATATTAAATACCGAACTGAATGGAAAGTTGAACATTAAACGTCATGACAGCGTTGGATTTTTTAATTTTATTAACATTCTAGTTTGCATGCAAACCTTTACATTGTGTTTTATATCATCAAATATTACATAGATTTGATTTCCTTAAGGATTTAAGTGTCTTTAAGAGTTTTTATATTGTCCGGGTTAACAATTTTCTTTGCTCGTAAAAAAAAGTCAAGAATTGGATTACCATGTTGATCATCCTTTTATTTTTGCCAAAGATTATCTGAAGCCACATTTCATCGTCTCCGTAACTTGTTCTTTGGTGGTTAATTGTGTTGGTGATAGGACGGGACTGGTCATTAGAACGCAGTGAATCGTTTCTTCCTGATTGTTTTGTTTGCAGAATCGGCAACAAATGTCCTTGTCTGTTATTTGGTTGGTAGCTGCTAAATATTCTCTGGTATGTAATATGTTGAGGCAAAGTCTTAAGTAGAGATCTCAAATTATTCTGGTTGGAAATCCTTTCAGGTTTGGAGGTAGTTTGTTAAGGGCTCTGGTTTCTAGATCAGGAATTATGTTAATTTTGTATGAGGCATTATCTTGAATTGTTTTTATCCAATCATTCTCTTTGATTCTCTTCTTTACTTCCAAAGTTCTGTTGATCAATGTCTCAGCTGAGATATCATTTTGGTTGATAAGGAGTTGGCAGACTTCTTTCCATGTGTTCATGGTAGGAGACTTCGAATTTTCCTTCGCTTGTATCAAGATCATGATTGCTGGTGTATCGTTGTTGTTGATGGTCTTTCAGTAAACATCTAGTTGTTGCCAGTTTCTGATTGAATCAAGTGATTGGAGTGCTAGTTCGTATTGTATTCTGGGCATCAGGAAAGATGGAGATAGTGAGAATACCTTGCGCCAGAATAGGCATTCCACCAAAGTCCAGATGTTGCTGGAGATGTTGAGTAGAGTTTTTCTCCCGTATAACAGTATTGCAACCACTTTCTGCCTATAAAAGGCTATGACTGGTTTCATCGTATGGGCACCGTATTTTATGTAGATGATCAGACCTCGCCTAGCTAGGGTAAGCGCTCTATTTTTGAGGTGGATGGTCCAGTTCTGTTCAGTGTGGGACTGATTGAGCCGGATGCCAAGATATTGGATCTCCTTGACTACTTCATGTTTTTTGTCGTCTAAGTATATCCTTAGAGAGACGGTTTGCTTAGTACAATGGCCCAAAGATATCACTTGAGTTTTATTTCAGTTTATCTTCATGTTGTTTACCTTTATGAAGTTGTCGAGGCAGTTCAGTCTTTTTTGAAGGCCGAATTAAGTATTGTCCATGATCACAATATCGTCCGCATATAGTATGTAGGGGACAGGGGTCGCATTCAGTCTGGGGGGCGGGGGGGTTTGTGGCAGAGATAAGTTGATTTTCGCCAATGTCGAGAAGATAGAAATTAAATAGGGTGGCAGCCAAGGGGCACCCTTGTTTAAGTCTATTGGTCGTATGGGAACTCCATCGTTGGTCAATCGGATTCGTATGGTGGTGTCGCTGTATAGAGCTTTGGTGGGTTCCAGTAGTTCGCTGGGGCAGTTCTGTTGTTGGAGTTTTTTCCACAGCTTACTTCTATTGATGCTGTCAAACACCATTTGGAGATCGACAAAAATGGCGTGGACGTTGGTCCAGGTTCTGATTGATTCTTGTTTCAGTACATTGAGTATCAATAGATTGAAGTTAGTGCCAACATTGCTGGTGAATCCAGTCTGTCGAGGGTCTTGACTGTTTGTCTTGACCCATTTGTTGAATCTTTTGACCAGGATGTAAGCAAAGATCTTTCCTATTGGGTCAAGCATCGCCAGCGGGCGGTAGTTTGTAGGCTGGTTTCTTTCGCCTTTCTTGAGGACCGGGACTAGGTTCGACGTTTTCCAGGTGTTAGGTATGCATTTACTTTTGGAAATTACAATGAAGATTTGAGTGCAGAGTTTGGCCCAGGCTTCTGGCTGTCTGTTGATGATGATGTTGCTTAAGCCATCGGGCCCTGGTGCTCTTGAAGCATTTAATCGTCTGATATGTAAGCGGATTTCGTCGTAGTCCCATTGATTATACCAGTATACCAGACTTTGTTGTCAGGGTTTAAATTGTTGTTGTCACTTTCGTGATCCTGAGTGGTGTTGTATAGCAATCGAAAATGATCGAGCCAGTCGCTCTCGGGCACATCCATGGTCAGTCAAAGGACATGGTTTTGATTGAGCATGGCCCATAAATCACTGGTGTTTCTCTTGTTCAATGCTCTTATCATAGATTCTGCATCGCTTTGTGCGATCGTTGCTCTAATGTTTTTGAGCCAGTTTCTATATTTGTTTGATTTTTTCATTTTTTGTGTGCAGTCTGTGGGATCTGTTTTCTTGGCTGTTTTTAGAGACTTCCTTAGCTCTTTCTTCGTATGGGCAATTACCTCATAGTAGGCGTGTATGTAGTCCATTTTGTTGGAAGTGCCCTGCTTACATTTCTGAAGTTAAGGTATCAGTAGCCATTCGTAGTTGATCTTCTCTTGGTCATCTTTTTTAGATGTTTTAAATATATCTTTCAACCTTTCCATCTTGGCGCCTGGTATGCAGAGTCTATTTAGCCCAGAGTTGATTTCTACATGTAGGTTTTTCATTTTGTCCATGCATGGATGTGGGGCATTCCAAGTCATTAGAAGTTTGGTATGGTCGTTGTGTGTGTCAATACTGATTTCAAGTTTTAGGATTATTAGCATACAGGCTGGATGAAGTATAAATATAGTCTAGGTGGCAGCTGGAGTTGCCTCTGTGCCAAGCCGGCCTGGCTGGTATGTCGCCTTTGGTACTTGCATTGAGAAGTACGAGATTTCATTGCCGCAGGGTGGCTGTCCACATTTTTGCTTTGGGGCTCAAGTTAGAGTCAGAAATTTTGATGCCACCGTCTTGGAACAGGTGGAGATTTAGGTTGCTGCAGATGATTAGTTGCGGCCGTTTATATTTCATGTAAAGATTGTCGATGTTGGTCAATATCTCATCTAGAAATTCTTCGTTAGATGCTAAAGACGGGCTCCAATAGATGTCCAGTATGGCGATCAGGGGTATCCTTTCATTTTAGAATTTTCAAGCTTCTCTGAATGATTCTGTTGAGGATGGTTATTTGAGACCAATTATTCGGAGACAGCCCTTCAATGAGTTCAAGGTTGGCTCCGACTTTCCAGAACATGAGGAGGCCGGAACTCGGCGGCCCTTTCGTCCAGTTTTGGCTGGGGTAATGTGCATCAAGTAGCCCTCGCAAAGTGGCAGTTTAGAGAGCCAGGTCTCCTGGAGACAGATTATTTCATAGTTGCCAGGTGATTGTTTCCTTGTTCAAACAGGTGTGTAGAACATCTTGTGTTCCAAGAGCATAGGCGAAATGGCCGAGTAAACTCTTTCCAGTGACGTCATTTACGGGTCGCCAGAGGTCGCAACTGCGACCTCGGAGGTCTTCCTTGCTACCCCTGAATGGAATAAGGGACGAATTGGAGGCTGTTATCGTGGTACTTTGTAGTTCGGCCATCGTTGTTGGTAGTGGATTGATGCGTTCTTCCTTTGAGGTATCGCAGTAGCATTTTGAGTTAGACTCTTTTTTGCAACTCGTTTCCAGTTGAGATTTGGGATTCTTGTGCAATTTGAGGTTGTTTGTAGTGTGTGGTGTTTTTTCCATTTTGCATAATTAATGCAGTATTAACTCGTGCATTGGGACCTGCCGAAGTTTTGTCGTATCTCAGGGTGGAAGAGATTTCTAGTTCTCTTAGGTTGAACTTAGTGAAAGGGAGGCTTCCAAAGACTTAATTTCTCTTTTCTTGGTCGCTCATGATCTGCTCAATCTCGGTAATGTCCGGAGAGTCTGGCTACACAGTGTTTTTCATGATTTGTCGGGAATGAACCGCAGTTTGTGCTTTACAGTTGCAATTTGTCGTAATTGTTTTGCCAGATTTTATTTGCTTGGAGCCCCTTATTTTTTTTTCCGTGGGTGGTACAATCATGGAATCCTTTATGTAGGGCACTATTTTTTTATTTGGTTTTGCCTTTGCATTTTTGTGCGTATTCTTTTTGTGCGTATTCTCAGTTGGCTCTTCGTGATTCTCCTTATTGTTCTGGTTAGCATGTGATGAGCAAATCGTCTCATCATAGTGTTTTCGTTGTGTATCCTCCATGGGGAATAGTGGTTGTAGAGGTATCCTCAGTATTTCGTTGCTTGTGCTGTGTTTTCTTTCATAGCTTTTTTTGTTGTTTTGGTTTTGTGCGAGGCGATGGGTCTGGATGTCAAGGTCTGTCTGTTTAAGCGCATCTGAGAAAGTGTTGCATTGATTAAAGACTTCCTGTGTTTGTTCTATGTTAAAAGTCATGGAAAGTTCGCCACTCAATGGAATGTTTATCAGGGTTTTTTCAATTTCTTGAAAGGGCGTAAGTTCCAGGGCATATGTGATATTGTTGTTGTTTATTTTCACGTCTGGGCAGCAACAAAATGAGATACTCGGTAATGGACTTTCTTTGATTATGTCATTTAGAGCATCGTTTGGTTGTCTCTTTGGCGCAGATATGTCATAATTCTGGCTTTCTGGTTGGGGAGTGTTGAAGTTTATAATTTCTTGCTGCGTAGCGTTTAGAGGAAGCGGGTTGAGAGTCAGATGGGGAAGCTTAATGGAGGTTGTTGCGATTTAGCTTTTAGGGGTTTCAAGTAGCGGAAAAAGCTTTGCTCTTTGTCTGGTGTGTGGGCCAGTAGAGACCACCATGCTACTGCAAGTATTACGGAGAGCGGCACAAAATAGAGCAGGTTAGTACGGAGGAGGCAAGTAAGAAAGGTGGGAGGGAGTTGCAAAATCAGGTTTTCAGCAATAGCGGAGGCTGAAGCTTACCGTACCAATCCGAAGAGTGATCAGGAGAGTTCAAGGATTAACGAAGAGTGAGGTCGCTCGGCGGCTCTCTGAGACTCTCAGAGACTCAGCACCGACTCCGCTCAGCGGAAGTCAGTGCTTTAGAGTTTTTGCTCCTCACCTTTGAGAGTGCAGTGACCAGAGCCCTGCCCTTTCTTTCCAGAGTGTCCCGAGTTGCAGCTCGCTTTCCTGAAACAAAGAATAACCACACCGCTCCAACGTTCCACTGGCAAAGAGTGAGATTTATGAGAAACCCCTGCCCCTCCAACAGATCTGTGGCAAACTGCACGGGTCGGGAAAGGGCTGCATCGTTCTCAAACATAAATATTATATTATATTAGCAAGGTACAAGATCTTGCAAATACCCTGACAACTTAGGAACACCATCACTGGCTTCAACAGCTTGGTAGAAGAAGCTGAGGAAGGACAGAAAAGGAGAGAAGTGAACTCCAACATCTTTCTCCTCAGGCAAGGTCACATTGGAAGGGCAGGGGGATGCCGCTGGGGAGAACCAAAGGGCTAGTGACTGCTGCCAGCTCTGCAATCCTGGCCTCGAAGGCTGTACACAAGGGATCTTCAGTACCACCTCTGGATCACAAGCTGCTTGCATTAAGGCCCTTGACGCTCCAAGAGATCAACAGATTGGTGCATTAGATATGAGCGAGAAGTCAGAAGACTCTACATTCTATGTATCAACATTTATCCAAGTCAGAGAGAGAAATATCTGAATATGGTTTGGAGTATGCTCTGCTCTCCATTATGAAATCAGGTGGCCGAAGAGGAGACACAGTGACTCCGAAATGGCAGAGAGCATTTTTATGGCCTCAGTGCTTGAAGCCGCGCAGCAACTTAAGTAGACACTGTGTATCACAAGGGCAAGCCGCTGGCTTGGATGAAGGAATGTGAGGGTAGAACGTAGCACCCTGCTGTGACTGAGCTGGGGCACTGATGGGAAAGGGGCACTACATACAGCAAGAGCATGTCAAAGTGCTTACCTGTGAATGCAGCGTTAATATTTAAGCAATAAACAACAGGTGACCAGAAAAGGTACACTGGCAGAGTACAGAAACCTGCTTACCCATATGAATACACACCCCACGATGAAGCCAAAGGCTTAAACACTTCGCTCAGCTTTTAAATGGCTCACATTTCCCAAAGATTAAAATCTCTTTGTGAAACGAAAATATCTTATGAATTGGGGTGAAAGATGGTTCTAATTAGTGGGGGAGTGGAGAAAAGGAACAAGTGGTACTCTAGCTGCATCCAGAAAGGAGTGTGTGGGGTAGTGGGAGAGGTAGAGGCAGGAGTGGTGTGTGTGGGGGGTGGGCGGGGGGCACAGGCAGGAAGAAATAGGGTGGAATAGTTTTGACCTTTGGTTTGCAATCTTGATTGGCTATTGTCGCATTGGGACTGGACTAGACAATGCCTGGAATAATAAGAAAATGGCACTAGATTCACCCCTGACAGAAATATCCAAACAATATATTAATAAATAGAAATCTTTGATTCAACCATGCATGCAAATCTTTTTTATTGTTGCGTGTTTAGTTTACAAAAAACCCTACACAACATGTAGAACAAAAAACATCATATAAATATACATAACCCTTCAGATCCACAATAAAAACAGTAATCCCTTCACTTTTAAAATTAAAAACAATTACATCAACATTAGCCTGTCACATTAAATTCATCACAGAATATAAGAAATAATAAACAGATCTTTTAGCACGCTAACCAGAGTTCACTGAAGCGAAGCTCCAGCATCCATTAGATCGGATTAAATAACCAAATTCATTATTTCCAATTCTTTGGTCACACTTTGCAGAAATGCGTTTAGTGCCACAATTAAGGAAATATTTAGCTCACACAAACATCTACTCCAAAAAAGATTCAATGACTGCTCCAAATTTTATCAAACTTATCTTTAAAAATCAAGACGCACGTAAACTCAAAGTGGGGACAAACAAGCACTAAATGCTTCAGTGTCTCTTGGGAGTTTTTATCTCCACAAATACGACACCGAAAATCAAGAAGACTGGGCCCCGGCGCATCTTTATTACCCCAGTGCCGTGTCCTCGCAAGAGTCGGTACCTGATTCAGCCTAAAAATGCATATAATTTGTTCTTCCCCCATCACAGGGAAACCTCTGGAGATAAAGAGGCAATAATTCCCTAGCATGGCCAGAATTGTAATATTCTTTGTAGGTGGAGTAGGTATTAACACAATCCACAGTTTCCACCCAATCTGCTCTGAACAGAAACCTCTTCACTATCCCTGGACGTTGAATAAGGTCTTCTATGGTTAAGCCAAGGGAAAGCAGTCTTGACTTCATTTTGGCACAAAACTTTCCCATGGACAGAACCGAATCAGAACTCGCGGCCTCTCCTAGTGTTTCATGAAGCATGTTTTTCGGAGGGTCTCTTATTTTCCTAAACAGGGAATGCTGTTTCCAAAGATACCTAGCTTTAAGGGATATAAGGCAGAGCTCATGGCGAATAACTGCGTTGGGCACTGCCATAGATAAACCCAGTATCTCTTTCCACAACTTTCCGTGGATGGTGTTAAGATTAAGGCTCATGTCATGGGTGTATAGGTCCAGGATGTAGAGTAAGGAACAAGTTACTTACCTGTAACTGTTGTTCTCCAGGATGGGTCTGGCATGGATTCACATGCTCATGAATATTCCCAGTCGTCAGGCTGGGAATCCTCGGTAAAGAAAAAATCAGCATCAGTTTCGTTTCTGATCTGTCTTTCGTAGTAGTAACCAATCACTGATCTCTGCGTCATACTGACCACAGCCAATGACTACCATCTCCCTAAGCCCCGCCTCTGGCAGCCATCTTCAGATTTGGTAGCACGTGAAGTGGCAGTATGACCAAGTGAAGAGCCGCAAAGGGGTAGGCGGGAGGGTTCGCATGTGAATCCATGCCAGACCCATGCTGGAGAACAACAGTTACAGGTAAGTAACTTGTTCCTTCTCCAGCATGGGGTCTGGCATGGATTCACATGCTCATGAATATAAGAATACATAGCAGTACACACATGCACAACCACGGGAGGTGGCAAAGGCTCAACATTAAGCAATACAACAACTCAACATTAAGCATCTCTTACCTCCTCACCAGGCTCACCTTAAGCAAACAGGTTGCGCAGCACTGCTTGGCCGACCGTGGACCCCTCCCTGGATTCCCGATCGACGCAGTAGAATCTCGTGAAGGTGTGCGTCGACCTCCACGTAGCAGCCATGCAGATGTCCAGCAGGGGCACACCAGATAGGAACGCCATAGTAGCAGCGATCGCTCTGGTCGAATGGGCTCTCAGACGGCCTGGCAGCGGTCGGTTAGCCAACCGGTGGCAGTGCATGATGCAGCCGGAGAGCCATCTGGAAATAGAAGACTTCGAGAGAGCCTTCCCTTGATTCACAGGTCCAAAGTTCACAAACAGCTATGATGTCCTCCGAAAACTCTTCGTGCGGTCCACGTAGAACTTCAGCGCTCTAGCCACATCCAGCGAGTGCAAAGTCCTCTCGGCCGGCGACGAAGGAGACGGGAAGAAAACAGGTAACACCAGGGGCTCGTTAAGATGGAATTCCGACGGCACCTTGGGCATAAAGGAGTGGTGCGTCCTAAGCACCACCCTCGAGGCATGGAAAGTCAAGTACGGTGCTTTGCAGGATAGGGCCTGGATCTCTCCCACTCGTCGTGCGGAGGTAATGGCCACCAGGAATGCAGTCTTCCACGACACAAACTTCATCGGTGCGGAGTGCATCGGCTCGAATGGGGGCCCCATGAGCCTAGTCAGCACCACGTTAAGTTCCCACGCCGGGGCCGGGGCCTTCACCGGCGGGAACGACCGGAACAGTCCTTTCATAAACTCTTTCACCAGTCGATGGGACCACAGGGACGTCAGTCCTGTGGTTCTGG